>NC_060183.1:47912768-48224018 GCF_021184085.1 Oncorhynchus gorbuscha | reverse complement strand
CACTTTCTATGGAAAACACAGGACCAGGGAAGAAGCCATCATCTGACCGCACTCAAGTGAGAGCATGACATTTTGTTATTTTTTTAACAAAGTGTTAAATAAAACAGGGGCATAAGTTTAAATTCAATTGAAGGCAGTGAGAGATGAGGAGGGGGACTGCTTTGATGTGAAGCACTTTCCATTATTCAGTTTATGTTCTCCTGTTATTACTGGCTGAGCCAACACTGAGACAATACTGTACATGCTGCTCATAAACACACACACACACGTTATATAGATGTACTGTACGCAAACAAGAACACACAGGCTATGCCTGGCCAGGAGATATTAGCTACTGAGGGTACTTGTGATCTCATCTATATAGGCAGACTACTGGAGGTTGTTCCTACATCAAAAATATGCTGCAATCATAACCACCCTGTACTCATAGTATAGATCACAGGGACATACTGTACTTGTACTGTACCAAACGGCACATACTGATGTATGGTTATGGCATGACCAATACCCACTTTAAGAGGGCTGTACGCAAGAGGAAATTATGTTAATGTGAATTCAAATGGCAAGTATCCAACAGGCACTTGTTTCCACAGCAACCCACAGAAGAATACATGTGTTTCACCCATCAGACTATTGTCAAATTGAATCTGGTCTTTACATACAGTGCATTCTGAAAGTACATTACATTTACATTTAAGTCATTTAGCAGACGCTCTTATCCAGAGCGACTTACAAATTGGTGCATTCACCTTATGACATCCAGTGGAACAGTCACTTTACAATAGTGCATCTAAATCTTAAAGGGGGGGGGGGGGTGAGAAGGATTACTTATCCTATCCTAGGTATTCCTTAAAGAGGTGGGGTTTCAGGTGTCTCCGGAAGGTGGTGATTGACTCCGCTGTCCTGGCGTCGTGAGGGAGTTTGTTCCACCATTGGGGGGGCCAGAGCAGCGAACAGTTTTGACTGGGCTGAGCGGGAACTGTACTTCCTCAGTGGTAGGGAGGAGATAGGTTGGAGAAGGTTTGAGAAGGTTTGAGCAGAGGGAAGAGATGATAGGATGGAAGAGGAGAGAGTAGCGGGGGAGAGAGAGCGAAGGTTGGGACGGCGCGATACCATCCAAGTAGGGGCAGTGTGGGAGGTGTTGGATGAGAGCGAGAGGGAAAAGGATACAAGGTAGTGGTCGGAGACTTGGAGAGGAGTTGCAATGAGGTTAGTGGAAGAACAGCATCTAGTAAAGATGAGGTCGAGCGTATTGCCTGCCTTGGGAGTAGGGGGGGAAGGTGAGAGGGTGAGGTCAAAAGAGGAGAGGAGTGGAAAGAAGGAGGCAGAGAGGAATGATTCAAAGGTAGACGTGGGGAGGTTAAAGTCGCCCAGAACTGTGAGAGGTGAGCCGTCCTCAGGAAAGGAGCTTATCAAGGCATCAAGCTCATTGATGAACTCTCCGAGGGAACCTGGAGGGCGATAAATGATAAGGATGTTAAGCTTGAAAGGGCTGGTAACTGTGACAGCATGGAATTCAAAGGAGGCGATAGACAGATGGGTAAGGGGAGAAAGAGAGAATGACCACTTGGGAGAGATGAGGATCCCGGTGCCACCACCCCGCTGACCAGAAGCTCTCGGGGTGGTATATAGACCATTAGACTCCTTCCACATTGTGTTACATTACAGCCTTATTCTAAAATTGATTAATTTTTTTCCCCCTTCTCATCAAGTTACATACAATACCCCATAATGCCAAAGCAAAAATAGTTTAAAAAATTTTGCTAATGTATTCAACATAAAAAAAAACGGAAATATCACATTTACGCAAGTATTCAGACCCTTTACTCAGTACCTTATGGAAGCACCTTTGGCGGCGATTACCGCCTCGAGTCTTCTTGGGTATGCCGCTACAGTACAAGCTTGGCACACCTGAATTTGCAGACTTTCTCCAAATCTTCTCTGCAGATCCTCTCAAGCTCTGTCAGGTTGGATGGGTAGCTTCACTGCACAGCTATTTTCAGGTCTCTCCAGAGATGTTCGATCGGGTTCTGGCTGGGCCACTCAAGGACATTCAGAGACTTGTCCAGAAGCCACTCCTGCGTTGTCTTGGCTGTGTGCTTAGGGTCGTTGTCCTGTTGGAAGATGAACCTTCGATGCAGTCTGAGGTCCTGAGCGCTCTGGAGCAGCTTTTCATCAAGGATCTCGCTGTACTTTGCTCCATTAATCTTTCCCTCAATCCTGACTAGTCTCCCAGTCTCTGCCACTGAAAACATCCCCACAGCATGATGCTGCCAATACCATGCTTCACTGTAGGGAAGGTGCCAGGTTTCCTCAAAACGTGACACTTGGAAGTGTTCTAGGAAGAGTCTTAGTTATTCCAAACGCCTCCATTTTCAAATGATGGAGGCCACTACGTTCTTGGTGACCTTCAACGCTGCAGAATGTTTTTGGTGCCCTTCCTCAGACCTGTGCACGATCCTGTCGCGGAGCTCTACGGACAATTCCTTCGACCTCATGGCTTGGTTTTTGCTCTGACATGCACTGTCAGCTGTGGGACCTGAATAGACAGGTGTGTCCCTTTCCAAATCATGTTAAATCAATTGAATTTACCACAGGTGAACTCCAATCAAGTTGTAGAAACATCTCAAGGATGATCAATGGGAACAGGATGCACCAGAGCTCAATTTCAACTCTCATAGCAAAGGGTCTGAATAATTATTTAAATAAGGTATTTCTGTTTATTTATCATGTGCAAACATTTCTAAATCCCTTTGTCATTATCGGGTATTGTGTGTAGATGTAGATTGATGAGGATTTTTTATTTTTTTAAATCCATTTTAGAGTAAGGCTGTAACACATTTTTATTTATTTTTTAAGTCAAGGGGTCTGAATACTTTCCGAATGCACTACCAATATACAGTATCAGTCAAAAGTTTGGACACCTACCCATTCAAGGGTTTTTCTTTATTTTTTTTAAATTGTAGAATTTTTTAATTTTTAATTTTACCTTTATTTAACTAGGCAAGTCAGTTAAGAACAAATTCTTAATTTCAATGGCGGCCTAGGAATAGTGGGTTAACTGCCTGTTCAGGGGCAGAACGACAGATTTGTACCTTGTCAGCTCGGGGATTTGAACTTGCAACCTTTCGGTTACTAGTCCAACGCTCTAACCAGTAAGCTATCCTGCCACCCCATAATAGTGAAGATAGTGAAGACAATAAAAATGTGAAATACATATGGAATCATGTAGTAACCAACGTGTTAAACAAATCAAAATAGATTTTATATATTTGAGATTCTTCAAAGGACCTTTTGCCTTGACAGCTTTGTACACTCTTGGCATTCTCTCAATCAAATTTACTTAGAATGCTTTTCCAACAGTCTTGAAGGAGTTCCCATATATGCTGAGCACTTGTTGGCTGCTTTTCCTTCACTCTGCGGTCCAACTCATCCCAAAACATCTCAATTGGGTTGAGGTCGGGTGATTGCAGAAGCCAGGTCATCTGATGCAGCACTCCATCACTCTCCTTCTTGGTTAAATAGCCTTAACAGTTTGGAGGTGTGTTTGCGGTCATTGTCCTGTTGAAAAACAAATGATTGTCCCACTAAGAGCAAACCAGATGGGATGGCGTATTGTGGTAGCCATGCTGGTTAAGTGTGCCTTGAATTCTAAATTAAATCACTGACAGCGTCACCAGAAAAAGCACGCCCACACCATTACACCTACTCCTCCATTCTTCACGGTGGGAACCTCACATGCGGAGATCCTCCGTTCACCTACCCTGCGTCTCACAAAGACAGCGGTTGGAATTTTAAAAAACAAATGTGGACTTGTCAGAACAAAGGACAGATTTCCATTGGTCTAATGTTCATTGCTCGTGTTTCTTGGCCCAAGCAAGTCTCTTCTTCTTATTGGTGTCCTGTAGTACTGGTTTCTTTGCAGCAATTTGACCATGAAGGCCCGATTCACGCAGTGTCCTCTAAACAGTTGATGTTGAGATGTTTCTGTTACTTTAACTCTGGAATGCATTTATATGGGCTGCCATTTCTGAGGCTGGTAACTCTAATGAACTTATGCTCTGCATCAGAGTTAACTCTGGTTCTTCCTTTCCTGTTTCGGTCAACATGAGAACCAGTTTCATCACAGTGCTTGATGGTTTTTGCGACTGCACTTGAAGATGCTTTCAATGTTCTTGAAATGTTCCCGGATTGACTGACCTTCATGTCTTAAAGTAATGGTAGACTGTCGTTTCTCTTTGCTTATTTGAGCTGCTTTTGCTATAATATGGACTTGATCATTACTAAACAGGGCTATATTCTGTATACCAATCCTACCTTGTCACAACACAACTGATTGTCTCAAATGCATTAAGGAGGAAAGGAATTCCACAGATTAACTTTTAACCAGGCACACCTGTTAATTGAAATGCATTCCAGGTGACTACCTCATGAAGCTGGTTGAGGGAATGCCAAGAGCATGCAAAGCTGTGGCAACTTTGAAGAATCTCAAATATAAAATATATTTTGATTTGTTAAAAAAAATAGGTTGCTATAGTTTTGATGTCTTCACTATTATTCTACAATGTAGCACATAGTAAAAATAAAGAAAAACCCTTGAATGAATAGCTGTGTCAACTTTTGACTGGTACTGTTGGTGTGGAATAATGTTTTGATCGATAATGGCCCACAGAAAATTAGACAAATCTGTAGCCTGCACTCGAATAGCGAATGTAGGTTACGCGCGGTTCCATTTTTAATATGCAAGCTTAGGCGGCAAGTTCATAAGGCGAGGGGAAACTAAGCTTTCTCTAAAGTAAATACAATTAAAATGCCAAAATTAAATAGCCGAATTAGCCTACTCCTGTCCATAAATAAGTAAATAAAAGCATTCAAAACAGGATACTATAGTCATGATTTGACCACAGAGGATCATTATCTTGGTTGTGTATTGTTTTAAATCGCCTTGCCTACAGTCGTAAGGAAAGGGTTATTGTTGTGTTGCGACTGTCTACAAAGTAGGCTAGAGGCCAAGCCAGGCATATTTCAAAAATGTCAAATACAAATCGCGGGAAAACAGTTTGGAGAGCAAATGGTTATTGCAGGGAAGAAAGAAGACTAATAGGTCTTTTAGTTATCAAAATGATCAACTTAATTGAGCGAATAGTGGAGAGCATAGGCAATATCACTGCACATATTCACTATTTATCAATGTTGGGTCAGTGCTACTTAAAAGTTTGTTTTTGGAAAATCATTTATTCCTCCAGCAGGAAGAAGAAACATATCTGATATAGCCCAGGCCTACTCTACACGCTCAGCCATGCATTGAACGCTCAGCCATGCATTGAACGCTCAGCCATGCATTGAACGCTCAGCCATGCATTGAATGGTCTTTTTTGCAAACAGTGATTGAGATACATTATTAGCCTAAATTTTAAGAATTTAGCAGCACAAGAAAGCTGGGATTATCTTTTGAATGGTGGCCAGTCAAAAATCTGTTTTCACATGCGATTGCGCAACGACTCGGCTTATAAGAACAGCGGCGCCAGAGAGCAGTTTTGGCGAAGCCTATAGTTACCTTGACTAAGTGGTCACGTGGAATTTGACTGCGGTCATGACTCGTGAATGCTGATGTGGCGGTAATACGGTCAACGTAACAGGCCTACCCGAGACACCTTTGCAATTTCTGTCCATACGAAATACATGGTGAAACACTCAAATTGATTGTGTTCCTTGTTCAAATGTGTTGTGTCTGACGATTCATTAATGTGAAGACTGTTGTATTATCAAATATACATTTTTCTGTGTAATTATTATTTTGTGATTAAACTAATCATGTAAACTTTAATTAAATAGGAAGTCGAGGCACCACAGGAGTCTCTCTTTCCCGAATCGACTATTCAGATATTATCATATCTTATCGATTAGTCTTCTATTAATTAATGTAGCATTATTACCCGAGTTCTCATTACCTTCTCGAACATTAGCCTAAATGATGAATCAGCTATATACAAATTGGCTTAATTATTTATCTACTAACTAAATAATCACAGAAATACATAAACAGTTGATATTGGTTACTAACACAATGCAATGATAAGTCTCAAGTGGGCTAAACAGGCATGACGGCTTGGTAGACAATGGAAAGGGGTGGGGACAGATAAAAGAGCGGGAAAGACAAAATGGATTCACTACATACAGCTGATAATTATATTAATTGAAATGCTAATCCTTTGCACATGAACGGCAGCTCATTCGAGAAAAGTTGTATGTATATATTTACGTTCATATGTCATTGTTGTCTTCTCTGTTGGAATCGCCGGTCTGACTGCTGGAGAGTCAGTTCATCAGAGAGTCTCTGATTAACATCCCTAGAAGTCACAATGTCTTTCGTGGTTGTCGCTTTCGCAGCGGCTCTGGATAGTGTCTGTTGTAATGGATATGTCAGGCGTACAGATGGTCGTTGCATAGAATAGATGCCTCAGCAGTTATCAGTATTCTTGTACTAGACTTCATTTCCAGCTGCAGACTAGTAATTCTACACCTAGGATTTGCTCTTATTCTGTAGTGACCGATAGTCTCAGAGTTGAACCATTTCCAGCCGTGTAGCCAACGCTACACACTGTATGGCCTCCAGGGCCTATAGAGTTGTAGTTCTTAACCATTTCACATGTTGTGTCAGCTGCATGTTTTCTAGTCTTGGAAATTCAACCATTTGCAACCTTAGCTTACACTGTGGTTTGGTGGTCTGGTGTGAATTGCGTCACGGGGGCTTTTACACTTGGGTAGAAAAGGGCCATCTTGTCATATTTGTGCCCACCTGGGCGTGGCTACTGACTGTGTATAAGTTACCATAAAACAACTCATTCTTATTTAGAAGAATAAATCACATTGTTATCTTTCCAAAAGTATTCTTATACTTATTCATCTTATACAACCTTCAGGTGTAAACCTAACAGCTGGAATATGTACACAATATTAAGAGAAATAGTTTGTAGTGTGTTTAATGTCCTTCATGAGATCACCAAATGAAACACACTCGACATGACTGTCCCTTAACTGTCTACGGACCATTCCCACATTCTCAAAAATAGAAATACTGTTTAATTCTCCCATTTTGGGGATTAGGAGTTTCTAAAGAGAAGCTCTTTGTTCTCCATAGACTCTCTCCCTCAATACTACATGGCAGTTTCTACCAGGTATTTATTACCGTTGTAAAAACCTGATTTGTGAGAATGGAGGGGCACGATATACACGATATATAGTGACAAATGTATACGCATGAAACGTACATTATGGAAAACATGTCCCATACTCAGTAATAGTTGGTCAAATAATAAGTGGCAAGAATTTGGCACTGTCAACATTTAAGTATTTGAAACTCAATTTCACAACTGCCTTTTCTATAATCCTGGAGACTATCATTCTCCATAGCATAGACTATATTCCAATGCATCAAACATGCCCCATGCCCACAACGGAATTAGGCAGCTGCTGACATTTGATAACTCAACTGGATTAGAAATCAAACACTGATCATCTTATTGCAGAGCACAGTGTAAACAGTTCTCCCTGCTGTTTTTTAGAGAAGATTGTATGGCAAGGTACGCTATATGTGTAGCATATGCATTGCTGCCAGACCCTGAGCTCAACTGCGTCAATTGTTGGTTTGTTCATAGTGATATCGCTGAATTTTGTCTTGTCTAAATTGCATCGCAAGTTTGAAAGTGGATTGTGTGACCCTCTTAATCTCAATTGCTGTGATATGCAAAACACTTTACAATCACTACCAGAGGTTGTATGTACAGTGGTACGTCCTTTAAAAGTTGCAGCGTATTGCGGCACAGCTTGCATGGTGCTGCATAATTCTATGGCACATTATTTAAGTGCCAACCACTGGTACCATTAATGCTAGTTTCACCACCAGAGGGCATCTTTGAGAAGCATTTGATGGCCTTCAATAGTGGCTGTACTAGAGAATTTAAAACCTTTTTTATTTAAAATATAGTATATGGGACTGATTTTAACCTTTTATAACTATGGGGCGCTATTTTAATTTTTGGATGAAAAACATTCCCGTTTTAAACAAGATATTTTGTCACGAAAAGATGCTCAACTATGCATATACTTGACAGCTTTGGAAAGAAAACACTCTGACATTTCCAAAACTGCAAAGATATTGTCTGTGAGTGCCACAGAACTGATGTTACAGAAAAAACCCAGATAAAAATCCAATCAGGAAGTGCTGCATTTTTTAAAACCGCCTCATGGCAATGACTCCTTATATGGCTGTGGAGGAGCTAGGAGTCAGCTTACGTTTTCCACGTTTTCCCCAAAGTGTCTGCAGCATTGTGACGTATTTGTAGGCATATCATTGGAAGATTGACCATAAGAGACTACATCTACCAGGTGGTCGTTTGGTGTCCTCCATCGCAATTATTGCGTAATCTCCAGCTGCAGTATTTTTCCGTTTGCCTTTGATGAGAAACCGACTGCCAGGAATGATTTTTCATCGAATAGAATTGTGAAAAACACCTTGAGGATTGATTCTAAACAACGTTTGCCATGTTTCTGTCGATATTATGGAGCTAATTTGGAAAAAGTTTGGTGTTGTGTTGACTGCATTTTCGTTTTTTATTTTCTTAGCCAAACGTGATGAACAAAACGGAGCTATTTCTCTTACACAAATAATATTTTTATCCAATAATGAAATAGCGCCCCCATAGCTTCAACTGGTTAACTGACTTGCCTAGCTAAATAAAGATAATTCTAAAGAGCATAACATGTATACACCCTAATTGTAATCTAACCAATACTCAAAAGGAGATTCAGTGAAAATAAAAATCTCTTTGATTTATCAAGACCAGTCCCCATGCTTGTCTCAGAGCAGCGCTAAATGGTGCTAAAATAGTTGTAGGCTATTGCTTCAAATCCTATTGCTTCGAACTTTATGCTCTTTAAGCAACAACTACAGTAGGGCTACAGTGTATCGAAAAATATGAAAGACTCTCCGCCAATAATTACATATAGAGGATTGGAGGATATTTCAGTGATATTTATTCCCATAGTAATTCATTATGGGTCCATAACCAAATAAACATCGGCATTTTGAAAGAGTATTTTTTATCATAAATTTGATTAGCGAAAGCATAAAGATGCCATTATTAGTTACATTGTTTTAGTTTGAATGTGCAGACTGGCACTAAGCACAGCGGAAATGTTTCCCTAGTCAGTGCCATTATTAGTGCAATGCCCCTTAAAGTGTTGCTCTGTGCTACCAGTGTGGCGGGGTGGGGGTCCACCCTCCCTCCCCCTCCATTCCCCATGGGCTAGGTCTGTCTTCTGTGCGCGGCTCTGTGGCCCATCCTGTGCCCCCTGCCCTTGTGCCTTGAACCTTGTGCGCTTTCAGTGGATACAGCTGGAGAACTGTCCTGCTAATAACAGGGTTAATAATGTACCTGTGAGAATATCCATGGGGCTTTTATATAATTCTAAATTAATAATAATCGCTTTGTTTGAAAAATAACAATATTTTGGAGATGATTTTGTTTTCAAATAACGTAAAATTAGTGAGAAAAAGGCCATGGGGTGAATTGTTACTAGTTTGTAAATAAAGCCAGTTTGTTATTCAGAATTATTTATTTCTGTTTTTAGAGGGAGAGAAAACTAAAAACCTACAGTCATCTCATGGGTATCCCAGTCAAGGCCGGCACGGGTATTGAACCAGCATTGGTAACAATTGCGCCACTCAGGCACTGTACAATGTGACCGGTCGGGAGTGGGCTACAGTACTACAGTAAGAGCAAAATAATCCTAACAAAATAAAATAATAAAAACCTCAGTGTAACTAACAACAGTTTCAGTAAGTAATACTGAAGTCGTGCACAATTAGCAGTTTCTATGTAGGTTTATGGTCGCCCATTCATTATCAGTTCGAGACACAGTAGTACCCAAAAGCATAATCAGTGCTCTAACTCCCCCTTGCGCTGGTCTGGAGCAATGAATTGGTGACGCAGGGTACCGTACTAAACCACAAATTACCTCTAAGTCCCGCAGCATAATCACTAAATATTTAGCGGAGCAACCACTATAGTCAGTGAGTAAATCAATAAATCAACCATCATCATCTATTCCTGTGAGTTCCTGCTCCCTTTCTGAGATAAAGCTCAAAAGCAGCCTGGCCTTGTCAAAACGTAAAGAAGAAGAAGCAGCAGCAGCGAGGCTCAAGAGGTGGTATTAGCAACAGACTACGGAGGTAGGGAAGCCATCACCCGCTCCCCGGTGATCATCCTGTCAAACGTGCAGTCACTACATCATAACCTGGATGAGTTAGCGGTTAAATCCTCGAGGAGAAGATATCTAAAAATCTGCTTTATAGAAACGTGGCTCACGCAGGACAATATTGATGTGAACATAGATGGGATACAATGTTATTAGAACAGATTGAGACACAACAACACATAAATCAATAGCCCGGGGGGCTATGCATGTTTGTAGATAATACAAACCACATTTTATTGGGCACATACACATGGTTAGCAGATGTTAATGTGCAAATGTGCTTCAATGCAGCTCTTTCACCATCGGCTGACCTGACTGTGCTTGAGGATTTTAAATTCGCTCTCCCTCTCCGCACACCTCCCCAGTCTGCAACAGTGCGTCACCGGTTTCATCGCTCAACTACATTGTTATTGCAATGGAGATGACACATTGATGGCAGTGTGCAGCGCATCCGAGATATAGGCAGTAGGTGAAACACGAAAAACCTGTGGAGAAATCCATTCAGGTATAGACAGAAGGGGGCAGGGAGGAGCTTTGATGTCACAGACTGGGAGGTGTTCTTTGATTCGCGCAGGGATCCCCATGAGTCGACAGACAGCATCACATCATACATCCAGTTCTGTGAGTATACCGTCATTAAACACAAAAACTGTTAAGAGTATTTCCCAACTACAAGCCCTGGGTGTCTAATGACTTGGACATGTGCCTCAATGAAAGGAAGTTTGCTTTCCTGAAAGGAGATGCTGAAAAAGTGAAACATGAATTCAGGTCAAAAATCAAAAACAGATATGCATCTTATTTCAGTCTTTGGGGGCTAGCTAGATGATCCTCTTTATCACAGTTTTCACGTGAGCATGTATAATAATAATAATAATAATAATATATGCCATTTAGCTTTATCAGTCATGTTTACATTCTACGTATGGGTGGTCCCGCATGTGTGCTTACCAACTGAGCTACAGAAGGACCATGTGTTTACATCCTACATAGAAGCAGGCCATTGGCTGCCTTCATCACAAGAGGTGTGTACAGGATTTCTGATTGGGTCCAAGTTTAGCAGTTCAGCAAATTTACCTGAGCAAACAGTGTTGAAATATACTTTTTACGAGAAAATGTACAAGAATTGAAGGTGCCAACAAATGTTATAGTCATCAGAAGAATGTTTTACTGTCATACACAAAGAAATCAGGTTTAGTAACAAACCCAGCTACCGCAGAGAAAACACAAATGAACAGCAGGGTCCGAGGATAGATCCTTGCCTTGTTCTAGACTTATCCTCAAACAAGTGGACACTAAGCAGAGTGTCCAGGCTGGGGTGATCAGAGATCCAGGAAACAGCCAGAGAGGATTATTTTGGATATTGGGGGAAATCTAAATCAGTGGTGGAATCCGAGGGACCCTGTTAGTACTGACTGATCCAAGGAACTGCTAAAACTGTACAGTGCTCCATGACCTCTCCTGTGTCACCGGTCACCTCCTTGGCAAACACCATATATACACAAATGTATGTGGACACCCCTATTTCAGCCACACCCGTTGCTGACAGATGTATAAAAATCAAGCACGCTGACATGCAATCTCCATAGACAAACATTGGCAGTAGAATTGGACTGAAGAGCTCAGTGACTTTCAACATGGCACCGTCATACGATCCCAGCTTTCCAACAAGTCAGTTTGTCAGCCCTGCTATAGCTGTCCCGGTCAACTGTAAGTACTGTTATTGTGAGGTGGAAATGTTTAGGATAAACAACATCTCAGCCGCGAAGTGGTAGGTCACACAAGCTCAAAGAACAGGACTGTTGAGTGCTGAAGCACGTAAACATGGTCTGTCCTCGGTTGCAAAACTTGCCTCTGGAAGAAACATCAGCACAAGAACTGTTCGTAGGGGAGCTTCATGAAATGCGTTTCCATGGCCCAGCAGTCGCATACAAGCCAAAGATCACAAGGTGCTATGCCAAGCGTCAGCTGGAGTGGTGTAAAGCTCGCCGCCATTGGAGTCTGGAGCAGTGGAAAAACACTTTCTCTGCAGTGATGAATCACGATTCACCATCTGGGTTTGGCCGATGCCAGGAGAACACTACCTGCCCGAATGTACAGTTCCAACTGTAAAGTTTGGTGGAGGAGGAATAATGGTCTGGGGCTGTTTTTCACGGTTCGGGCTAGACCCCTTAGTTTCAGTGAAGGGAAATCTTAACTCTACAACATACAATGACATTTTAGATGATTCCGTGCTTCCAACTTTGTGGCCACAAAGCGAGGTTGAGATCGGTGTGGAAGAACATGACTGGCCTGCACAGAGCCCTGAACTCAACCCCATCGAACACCTTTGGGATGAATTGGAACGCAGACTGCAAGCCGGGTTTAATCGCCCAACATCAGTGCCCGACCTCACTAACGCTTGTGGCTGAATGGAAGCAAGTCCCTGCATAAATGTTCAAACATCTAGTATAGAGCTCAGAAGAGTGGAGTCTGCTATAGCAGCAATAGGTGGGACCAACTCCCTATTAATGCTCAAGATTTTGGAATGAGATGTTCAACGAGCAGGTGTCCACATACTTTTGGTCATGTAGTGTACATCACAAGCAACAAGACACTGATGTATCATCCATCAGATTCCCTTACATAACCGATTACCTGACATCATTTAGTGATCTTGAAGTTAACCTGCCTTAAAAGAGTAGCTCTATCGCTGTC
The DNA here is from genome assembly GCF_021184085.1 of Oncorhynchus gorbuscha. NCBI lineage: Eukaryota > Metazoa > Chordata > Actinopteri > Salmoniformes > Salmonidae > Oncorhynchus > Oncorhynchus gorbuscha. Next base: position 48,211,064 of record NC_060183.1, on the reverse strand, counting down.
AGATCATACCTCGGGGCCAGGAGGCCAAAGGACTACAGACCTCTCGTGAGAAAAGATTTTCCAGACAGCCCTCCACATTGTCTCCATAATCACCTTGGTCTCCCACCATGTCTGGATGCAACACCCCTTGAAGGGATAAACGCACAATGAGATTCCTGTAGATCAGTGACAGAAGGGGTTAAATCTCCCTCGACATAGAGAAAGAGAGTCTCAGTTACCATAATCACAGTCACAGGAAGCTAGGATCACTTTCAGTGACAGATGTTTCTCATCATATTCCAGATTGTATAGAGAGCATGCCATCTCCTTGCAAGGACATGCAATGACATCAGAAGTGTAGCCTCTCCATCTCATCAGCAACAAAGCCTTTAATGCCTAGTAGTTTGACAACAGGTTTGTTATCTGTAAACTATGTAATGCATTCCCAGACCACAGACGCATATTATGTAAGGTATGAAGAAGATGAGCGTTACTAAGCAGGCTTATTCCTTAGCTCAGCAAAGCTGAGGTTCAGTAGAGGAGTAGAAGCAGATGCCACAGCATAATAATCTACTGCACTACAGCTAAGCACAGGAGGACCTACTCAATGTGCATTGGCCATACCCACGCACTCCCAGTCACACAGTACAAACAGACGTCTGGATCTTAAATCAAATACTGCTGGAAAACCTCAAGAGGAAAAAGCGAGCGAGGAATAATAGATGCAGAGCTCTCAGAACCTGAGGCACTGTGATCGCCCAGGGGTACGGTCAGAAAAAGATGAATCGTTATCACGTCACCATATTTATTTTAGGCTACTTCATGAATATTCATGTTAACGGGGATCAAAAAGGCTTGTTGCCAACTGCTGTCCAAACATTGACTGCACTGACACTTTCTATTGTAAATCTTCTGGATTTACAAGCCTATGAAACTTGCTCCTGATACAACAAAAACTCAAAAAGGACAAGGAATTCACAAGTGACTGACTGAACAACCTCTTGTAATTTATCTCAGATCAATCTATCCATATCTCATAGCACTGTAAAAACATCTGCAACCAGACCCTTGAAATGGTGATATGTTTTCATCTGACATTGAACATCTGCAAACTTGCACAGAAACACCACATACAAACTGGTTGTGTAAATATCTACAGCAATAACGGGGGGGGGGATCTTCCGCCATCTCATCTGTGAGAAGAATGGAAAAGAATTCAACTGTATCCAATGATATCACAACCCAGCCTGTGTATAATTGGAAGGGGGTGTGGAATGCAGTCAGGGATATGACTGTGTGGCTGAAGAGCCTATACACAAACACAATATCTCCCTCACTGTTTACATGCACAATTTGCAGGCTGTGCCAAACACAATTCATACGATACACATGAACTTCATTTTCTCTCATTACCATACACAATCGCAGGCACAGTAAATCTATTCAAATGCATCTGATTTATTCTTCCCTTTACACAAGCCCATACGAACCATTTAAATATTCATCTCTAATCTGCATCTTTCTGTCTGATCACACACACAACATTCTTGTTGTTTATCTCATTTTTCTTCCCAGTTCTGGAACAACCAGTAGCTGCCCTGAGGACTAACACTGCTGTCTGAACACTCAGTGCCTTCTTCCTGCACTTACCAGGTACACACACGCACACAACCTGTCAATGAAAAGTACAGGGGAGAAAAGAAACCAGAGAAAGGAGAAACGGCATCTCTTTAGGTGGCTCCAGTTCCACACAATATCTACCAATGATCAGCTCAATTCACCGTGCCTCACACACATACACATTCCTCTCCTTTTCTTTGTCCCGAGGGTTTGGGTTCAGTGCGCTAACCAACCTGCTCAGCCTCTGAGTCGTAATCCTCATCGTCAGCGCTCAGCGACATGGCCATGGCCGGTTTTCATACCCCGACCAGCTCACAGCAAACTGACATGGCTGAAGGCAGCCCCAGCCTAAAGCCTCCTCCTCCTACTGCTGTCTACACCACAGCCCTCCCTCCTGCTCCACAATCACCAGCAAAGGCAAGGCACACAGCACCGCACCACAGATCAGGCTAGCTCATGAGTAGAGAAAAGCTAGGTCTGGGAGGGAGTACAGGAAGACAGTGCAGCCAATTGGAAGACCATATGCAGATAATGTATTTGAATATGTGCAAGGGAGCCCCACTTCTTCCAGTCAGGAGAGAGAACGCAAAACCAATTGGGGGATATTCATGAGCAGGATCACTGGGAAGGAAAACCAGACCAGACCAGTCCAGCCAATAGAGAGACAGATGGGGTTTAATCACCAAAGGTGCACACAGAATCACCGGCTGTCATTTAAAGGGACCGACAGTGAGGAGCACCAGTAGACCACATTTCTATTCTCAAAATTCTAGCACAATGCAGAGCTCTGCTATTGTGTCTCAATCACACTGCTCTGTGAGTGATTCATCTAGTCTGTTGCTCTCCTCCCTGCCCGCTGTATCAGTGGATCTGGATTTGATGGCTCTGCTATGGCATCTACTATATTTCCAGTAGCTTGGAATTGAACATGCAACACAGGAAGTTAGAGAAGATCAAAGAGCTCCACACAGACCATGTTCTATTCTGCTGCATTCCTTCCCCAATCTGTCTTAACACAGCAGTGGAAATGTGTTATTTGGTATTTTATTAGGATCCCCATTAGCTGTGGCAAACACAGCAGCTACTCATCCTGGGGTTCACATAAACCATGACATAATACAGAACAGCTCAAGGACAGAACTACATGAATATATTTCTTTTTACAAAAAGGCACAGATGCTGTGGCACAATTTCGCATTTTTGGACCTGCTACAAAAGGATACATCAGACTTTTTGTCAAGCTGGTCAGTATGCCTAGGTCATCCATAATGTACAGTTATGAATATAACTAATGTTCCCTGAAGGAGGGAACATACCATGAAGAGTCAACGACCGATCCTATTCACCTGAATCAAACTGAAATCACACACAGCCTTCCTGGCTATAATACCGGGGCTTGCGTCCATTTTCTCAATTCAGTGCCGCTCTTCAGCGAGCCCAAAACCCCTGACGGTGCGAGGCCAAACATGTTATATACCTTGTTCCCTCTTTCAGGGAACAGTAATTATAATTATAACTGTACGTTACCTTTCAGTCGGTGACTCTGTATAACATACTATGGGACACACAATCACGTCATACTATGGGACACACAGTCCAAGTCATGCATCCTAAGAGCATGTAACGTTTTTTTTTTCAATTCAAGTAAAAAATTAAATAATAATTAAATCTACACATTCAATGACTTGTTCAACTACAAATCGTGACCTTGGGACTACAAGGTTGACCTTACAAATAACAGAGCTTCAGATGGTTCCTGATACAGTATATCTGTGAAGATCTATCTGCATAAACCCATCTGAACTGGGCGCTATAAGTTTCCATCTGCAATGCAATCACAAGCCTGAACAAATACTGACAGGCTAATCAGAACACGTCTGCCATCTAAGTAAAGTCTAGGGTAGTCTAGCCAGCAATAATGGCACACAAGCAAAAAAGCAACCGTCAGAAAAGTTCAGTTAAATGATGTCACATCATTGTTCAGGGATGAATATCTTTCATTTTCATTGTGAAACCACATGCCCTACAGTACGGTTGGAGGTTCAAACCCAACTAGTTAGCCTTTTTGAACTTCCTCTCACCACTGGCCATCTTACTCAAGGAAGCACTGGCTACACAAGCAGAGCAGAAAGTAGTTAGCTTTTAGCAAACACAAAAGCCATACCAAGGCCTCAGGCCCAAAACTTGCAACATCTAGGGGGATGAGTACTCTCTCCCCACTAACAGACACCTAATTCGGAAGCGAATCTCGTAGCCTTCGTGTGCTTGGAAAGTTTTCAAATTGTGTGACATGTTCTTCCTTCAGGCGACCTGAAGAGCGAATAATTATGGAAATGGTAGCGCCATCTATTTGCCCGTTGGGCGTGATTTCAGTTTGCTTCAGGTGAGCAAGATTGATAGACCGCTGCGCCACATCGAAGGCACTGCATCTCAGTGCAAGAGGTGTCACTACAGTCCCTGGTTCGAATCCATGCTGTATCACATCCGGCCGTGATTGTCCCATATGGCGGCGCACAATTGGCCCAGCGTCGTCCGGGTTTGTAAATAAGAATTGGTTCTTAACTGACTAGCCTAGTTAAATAAAGGTGAAATTAAAAATAAAAAAAATAAAAAATAGTTGACTCCCCATAGTATGTTATACCGAGTGACTGGCTGAAAGGAAACCATTTATCATTTAGCGCAAAGCTCTTGCTTGGTAAACAAGAACACTTCAAAACAGTTAATTATCCAACAAACACTGATGAGGAGACCCAGCTGTGACATGAAGATGAAGAGCAACAAATAGAGAATCTCATTGTGTTCCTCGTTAGGCAACCCTGCAGCCCGCTAAGTCAAAATTATGGAAATAAGTAAAGCCTCTGTTCTAGGGAAGGAGACAATGAAGTGAGAGAGTGACACACAAGCACCAGAAAAGGGGAGAGGGGTAAGTTGAGCCATTTTTTACATTCAGCATCACTCCGTCAACTAAATATAGTTTAAATATAGAAAATATTCTTTCTAACAAAGATATCTGCATATGTTTCCAGATGTTGTGTATCCCTGGAAATAATCAGAATTCATGTCACCATTAGTTTTGAAAACATAGCTTGTCCTAAAAAATGGTCTCTTGGCACAAATTACTCTGGGTAATTTGCCACTTTAAAATGTCTGTACTGAATTAAATATTACTAGGGATGCACGATATATCGGTGAACATATCGGAATCGAACGATATTAGCTAAAAATGCCAAAATCGGTCCCGATGTCAAAGCTGACTTGCATACCTATATTATGCAAGTACATGACATAATGACGCCATGTAAAATGTTGAGCTACACGTGCAACACAGCATTCCTAACCTAGCACACAATGTCTGCTGTGTGAATCGAGCAGTCAAGTCGAGCAGTCTTTTGAAAGACTAAGAAAATTTCCGCGAGACAACTCAAAGGCGAAATCGATTAAAGCATTCATTGCCCTTGACAATCAACCGTTCTCTGTCGTGAGTTGCACAGTGATAGCTACACTGCTATTAGCTTGACACACACACACACACACACACACACACACACACACACACACACACACACACACACACACACACACACACACACACACACACACACACACACACACACACACACACACACACACACACACACACACACATACATACATACTATGGAATGCCATTTGGGTCTATGCGTGTAAAAATAGATACAGTAGCACTGTCAAAGCAGTACAAAAAAGTCTGCAAACAAGCAAACACCGGCCACGAATGATGTGTTTACAATACCGCGTTGGTAATAAAGCATCATTTTTTAACCGCAACTTCTGGGTTAGCTAGCTTTAGCTTTGTACCTAGCTAGCACTAATACAACCAGCCTGAAAACAATGACCAGTAGAAACTGCAGTAATTGTCATTATTCTTAGCAATGATTTAGGAATCCTTGTGAGTAAGTACTAGCTAGGTTGCCACTTGTTTGCCTATTGAAATTGAACTTCAGTTCATGAAAATAAATAGCTAGCCAGCTACTTAACCCTGTTGCCCAAAGCTAACGTTATAAGCAGCCAGATGGCGTCATCTGGCTAGAGCGGCTCGACCTGACTTTTATTTTGAAGGCTAACCGCAAAGTCCACTGAAGGGCCTCACAACAAATCCTTATTGTGGCTAGCTTCACATTAATGGTGTTCAGGCCCATCTACGTGAAGCTAGCCACAATAAGGATTTGTCACAATAGTGGACCTTGCGGTTAGCCTTCAAAATAAAAGTATGGCACTGTACTATTTGTAATCATTTACATCACTGTTAATGACATACTTTTATTTTGAAGGCTAACTGCAAAGACCACTATTGTGGCAAATCCTTATTCTGGTTAGCTTCACATAGATGGGTCCGACCACTATTAATCAAATAAGAACTGTCTTAGAAATTAGGGTTCTTTTAGATGATGACACCTAGCTATATATAGTTAGTGTATGTGTAACCTATATTTAACTAGGTAAGTCGGTTAAGAACAAATTCTTATTTACAATGACGGCCTAACCCGGCCAAACTCGAGCAACTCTTGGCTAATTGTGCGCCACCCTATGGGACTACCAATCACGGGCCGGATGTGATACATCCTGGATTCGAACCAGGGTCTGTAGTGAAGCCTCTTGCACTGAGATGCAGTGCCTTAGACTGCTCGGTCAATGTGTGCGTTAACTCTAACTCTACTAGAATGCTTAAAAGGCCACTAAAAATGTTAAATATCGGTTTCGTTTTTTTGAAGGCAAGGAAAATATCAGATATCGGTATCGGACAAAAATGTAATACCGGTCACTAAATATTTCCACTACCTTTTCAAAACCATCTTTATTTCCCAAACACAATTCCATACAATCACAATCACTTTCTTGTCTTTTAATAATTGTAAGTATATTTTAACAGCACTTAACACCTAACAAACACTTTGTACTTTAACATAGGCAAGGTCTTGCTGTTACCTCATATCCCAGCGATAATGTCTTGCATTACACCTGAGAACTTGCCATTGGCTCAACGACACCCGAGGCAAAAAAAAGGATGCACTTTCATGCTAGGTTTAGGACCTCATGTTGACGCTTATAGAGACCCCAACTGATGTATAGAACAATATTAAACATGATCTACCTTGGTTTAGATAGAAGCATCATGAAACCTCTAACAAATTAATTTGACTTGGTGAAAATCTATTTTTTGGACCTAACTTGTTACTACTTTTCCCCAGGAAATTTCTTCCTTCACAGACTACATGAAATGATGACCTCTTCCTAAATATTTAGTCAAATGGTTAATTTTCTGTATAGTTTCCAATAAACAATGGTGGCTCAACTTACCCCACTCTCCCCTAGGACATGCTCACTACTTCACTGGTCCAAGACAGAGAGAATGAGGATGGGCAGGATATCAGATGAAAAATGAATAACAAGTCTAAGGAAACATACATGCATTCTCACCTTGGCAGACTTCTTGGGCCAGAACACCACAGGTACTCCAGTGGCAGCCATTTTGGGGTCATCATCTTCATGTTCCTTCAAGACAACCTGGGGAACGGGTAGAAGAGTAAAGTATGTTCCTCTGTTTTGTAATTGTTCATCCAGATATATACACAAGACAAAAAAATACACGAGAACTAAGCTGGATGAGGCACATACCTTCATGTCCTCCAGCAGGGCCTGGGGGTCCTTGATGCCGTCTGGAACACCCTTCTTATTTTCAGGGAGGGCTTCCAGTTTCTCCACAAGGGCCTTGAGGCCCTTCAGTTCAAACTCAGTCAGATGAGTCCATTTACTCGGAGACTCTGAGACTGACGAGCCAAAGGGGGTTTTGGGGAACTCTGGAGGCTGGGTGGAGGTGGGGATGCAGCTGTCCTCAGAATCATTGGACAAGGCAGCTTTGAGGTGTCGAAGGCCGCTGGATTTACCCTTCCTGTTATCAGGAGAGCAGGGATCATCAAATGCTGACCTGTCACCCTGTTCATCCCGTCCCTGTTGCGTCTCGCAGGACTCCTCCTCGTCCATGTCCTGACTCCGGGAGTCAGAGGAGGGGCTCTCTGTGCTCAGCTTAGTTTCCAAGTCTGAGGAAGACAAGGATGAGAGAAGACGAGGGGACCAATCTGCTGTGTTCCATGTGTAACCATTCCGGTCAGATTATAATTTCAGTCACTTTCATCATGCTATCATTTATGTGAGAAGGCAAACTAACTGATTAAACAGATGAGTTATATCATTGGCTCTTTCCAAAGCATTACCCACTTGTGAGTGGTAATTACAACAAGAGTGCAAGGCAAGGCTCCCCATAAGAATTCTCAGGATAGAACCGGTATTCATAGACACACTGTGGGTATTGGTTAAATAGCGGCATTAGCTGGGCTCACTCACCGATTAGCAGAGGCTCTCTGCAGAACTCCGGAGTGAGATGGGAGCGCTTGGTCAGGCAGTGCACGTACCTCTCCAGGACATACCAGCACATCTCATGGTAGAATGGGTAGCGGAACTTGGAATGAACCTGAAACGAGTTTGGAGAAACTTTCACAGTCTGAGAGAACAAAAAGCTTTTTAAAAAAAAGACAATGGGGGTTTCATTACCATGTTTAATCTACTACCATTTTTTTATGATTAACAAGAGTTGATACCTTATCTTTACTGTGAGTCTAGTGATGCATTCACTGTGTTAATACCCAGACAGTAGATCTACTGTGACTGTCAAGTATTGTAAAAAAAAAAGAAGAAAAAAAAGGAAAATAAATCCAACTTAAAAACAACATGGATAAAAGACAAACGTTAAAAGGTTATGAACAGTAAATATCATGTTTTTCAAGAAATTTGATGATATTTTAAAGAATCAGATCAAAGTATGATGACCCAAGTATGAAAACTGACTTGCTTGTACATTGATTGAAAGTTTGATCATAAAGTGACTGGTCCCCTCCCCCATGTCAACCACTTGGATTCACTATAAAGGGGACAAGGTGACATCACCTTAACTCTCATTTTAATACAGCATGATATTCTCTTACCTAATATAAATGAGTATTGTCTTGTAACAAACATCAGAGTGTTGGCAGAGGAGCGTAGTTTATATAGCTACTCTTCTGGTGCCAAAAATGTGACTGTAGGGTGTCAGCAAATATCCTTTTAAAAAGTGTACTATTCATCTATGGCAAAGATACTTATATGTTTGCCCTTACATCTGTGTCTGGTATTAAGTCTTCAGCCAGCATGGAACAAATTGGGGTGGGGGTTCCAAAACTCAGACGCAGCTGTCAATTCAACACATCCGTCAGTGCTGCTGTGAACCGCATCACAAGATAGATACAAACCTAGAGATGTCTGAAAAATGTGATATAACTGATGCAATTTCAACGTTGTTTGAGTTGCTTTGTGTATCACCAAATTTGCTTGAGATTATTTTACTGCGACACTGCATCCAAGTTGCCTTTGACATAAGCGTTTCAATGACTGGGTCAGTCAAGGCGCGCTCCTGAATATAAGCTCCCCGCCCACTCAGCCAGTATTTTCAAACTTCCCAGTAGTTAGCCATTTGAGAAAAAGTACTATCAAAATGACTGGTCAGGACCTTCAGGTTAAGTGACACAAATGTAAGACACACTGGTAAACCAGAGGTTCTTCTGAAGGCCAAGCTCTTCCATTCATTCACTTCTCCAGGCAGAGCTTGCCCTCTCAGACACAGCAGCATGATCTGATTCCCACTCTCCTCTTAGAAACACAGCTATATTTATCTCCCAAAGACAATTTCACTCAGATCAACACTTGTCAAAGTGATGATCGTTTCCTTTCTTTAGCTACATTTCTATCTCGAGGTGTAAAAATAGAGCGAGCACAACGTGCCGAGCCCTGGGGAGCATATGAAACTGTCGCCGTTGTTACACTCATGCCTCTTTTCCAGCAGAAACAAAAATAGTACTGTACTTCCTGCAAAGCTGACTCTTCCTACAATCTATCCATCGTTTCCGAGAAAGCCACATTTAGCCAAGTATCCACATAAAACGCAAAGCCTGCAGGACTAGCATCCATATTATTACAATAACTACTCTGATCATATTATTGTAAAGAATATCCGAATAAGAAGAGTGAAATCTGTCTAGGAATTCCTCTATGTAGGTCATACAGTACAAACAAACGCATACACACAAAACCAATCTTACACAATATCTGATCACCATAAGAAGCCCTTGGGAGTTTGTGTGAAAAGGAGAGATAAACAAATAGGCCTACAGGCTTGACCCTCTTTCCTTGAAGTCCGTCTCTGGCTGATAATATGAAACAAGCGCCATGATTATTTTCAGCCTTTGTAAAGCTGTATTCTGATTCAACATGCACTCCTGTCACTGACTCCATTTCCACATGAATATAGATGGCATTTTTTTATAAAAGCAGGGGGGCTAAGCCCTCATCCTCATCGGCACCACCATTAGCATCAGTCTGCTTCTCAATTGGACGGTAATGGAAATTACTGCACTTTCAGCACTTGTATGCCTTACGGTGTCACATTCCTGCACAGTTCCATTCAAATTGCTAGCTTCCCAACAGTTTATGTCATATTACTTAAACCTATCCTGATCAGATCTGTGAAAACCAAGGAGGTCTGGCTGAGGAAGGGCCTAATTGTATTTCTATTAATTATGGATCCCCATTATCTGCTGACAAGGCAGCAGCTACGCAGTTATACAATTTTTAAAACATTACAATACATTGACAGATTTCACAAACACACTGTGTGCACTCAGGCACCTACTCCATCGCTACCACATATCTACAATACAAAAACCATGTGTACGTGTGTATAGTGAGTATGTTATCGTGTGTGTGCATGTGTTTGTGTCTCTTCACAGTGCCCGCTGTTCCATAAGGTGTATTGTTATGTTTTTAAATCTAATTTTACTGCTTGCATGAGTTACTTGATGTGGAATAGAGTTCCATGTCATCATGACTCTATGTAGTACTGTGGGTCTTCCATAGTCTGTTCTGGACTTGGGGACTGTGAAGAGACCTCGTGGCATATCTTGTGGGGTAGGCATGGGTGTCCGAGTTTTGCGACAATAGTTCAGACAGACAACTCGGTGCATTCAACATGTCAATACCTCTCATAAATACATGTAGTGATGAAGTCAATCTCTCCTCCACTTTGAGCCAGGAAAGATTGACTTACATATTATTAATGTTAGCTCTCTGTGTACATCCAAAGGCCAGCTGTGCTACCCTGTTCAGAACCAATTGCAATTTTCCATTTTTGTGGCACCTGACCACACAACTGAACAGCAGCCCAGTTGCAACAACTAGGGCCTGTAGGAACTGCCTTGTTGATAGTGCTGTTAAGAAGGTAGAGCAGTGCTTAATTGTGGACAGACTTCTCCCCATCTTAGCTACTGTTGTATCAATATGTTTTGACCATGACAATTAACATCCAGAGTTACTCCAAGCAGTTTAGTCAACTTGCTCAATTTCCACATTATTTACTACATGATTTAATTGTTTAGTGAATGATTTGTCCCAAATACAATGCTTTCAGTTTTAGAAATATTTAGTACTAGCTTATTCCTTGCCATCTACTCTGAAACTAACTGCAGCCCTTCGTAAAGTGTTGCAGTCATTTCAGTCGCTGACGTGTATAGTGATAAGTTATCCGCATACATAGACAAGTGGCAATTCATTAGTAAAGATTGAAATAAGTAAGGGGCCTAGACAACTGCCCTGGGGAATTCCTGATTCTACATAGATTATGTTGGAGAGGCTTCCATTAAAGGACACCCTCTGAGTTCTGTTAGACAAGTAACTCTATCCACAATATAGCAGTGGGTGTAAAGCCATAACACATAAGTTTTTCCAGCAGAAGAATATCGATAATGTCAAAAGCCGCACTGAAGTCTCAACAAAACAGCCCCCCCAATCTTTTTTATCCTTAATTTCTGTCAACCAATCATAAGTCATTTGTGTAATCAATCAATCAAATGTATTTATAAAGCCCTGTCTTACATCAGCTGATGTCACAAAGTGCTGTACAGAAACCCAGCCTAAAACCCCTAGGAAAAACTACCTAGAAAGGCCAGAACCTAGAAAGAAACGTAGAAAGGAACCAGGCTACGAGGGGTGGCCAGTCCTCTTCTGGCTGTGTAAGTGCTGTGCTTGTTGAATGTCCTTCCCTATAAGAGTGCTTGAAGTCTGTTGTCAATTTGTTTACTGTAAAATAGCATTGTATCTGTTCTAACACAATTTTTTTCCCACACGTTTACTACGGGTTGGCAACAGGCTGATTGGTTGGCTATTTGAGCCAGTAAAGAGTGCTTTACTATTATTAGGTAGAGGAATGACTTTTACTTACCTCCAGGCCTGGGGGCACACACATTCTAGTAGGCTTAAATTGAAGATATAGCAAATAGGAGTGGCAATATTGTCCACTATTATCCTCAGTAATATTCCATCCAATTGTCAGACCCAGTGGCTTGTCATTGTTGATATACAACAATCATTTTTTAACCTCTTCCACACACATACTTTACAGAATTCAAAATTACAATTCTCACCTTTCATAATTTGGTCAGATATACTTGGATGTGTAGTGTCAGCTCTTGTTGCTCGCATGTCATGCCTATGTTTGCTAATCTTGCCAATGAAAAAAATCATTAAAAGTAGTTGGCAATATCAGTCGGTTTTGTGATTAATGACCAATCAGATTCAATGAATGATGGAGCCGAGTTTGCCTTTTTTCCCAAAATGTAATTTAAGGTGCTCCAAGACCTTTTACTATCATTCTTTGTCATTTATCTTTGTTTCATAGTGTAGTTTCTTCTTCTTTATTATTCAGTTAGTCACATGATTCCTCAATTTTCAATACGTTTTCCAATCAGTTGTGCATCCAGACTTATTTGCCATTCCTTTTGCCTCATCCCTCAGCCATACATTTTTTCAATTCCTCATCATTCCACAGGGATTTAACAGTCATTTTCTTAAATGGGTGCAGGCTTATTAGTAACTGGAAAAGGCCATTTCATAAATGTGTCAAGTGCAGCATTTGTTTGCTCCTCATTAAACACCACGGACCAACAAATATTCTTTACATCAACAACATATGAATCACTAAAAAACTTATTGTATGACCTCTTATACACTATATTAGGCCCAGCCTTTGAAACTTTAATTTTCCTAGATATAACTACTAGATTGTGATCACTACATCCGATGATCTGGATACTGCTTTCAAGCTCATTTCTGCAGCGTTAGTAAAGCTGTGATCAATAGATGTTGATTATATCTGTTAAGAAGCCTTTTGGACCTAGACTTGGCGCTCCGGTACAGCTTGTTGTGCAGTACCAAAGAGAACAGTCTATGACTAGGGTGGCTGGAGTCTGACAATTTTTAGGGCCTTCCTCTGACACCACCTGGTATAGAGGTCCTGGATTGCAGGAAGCTTAGCCCCAGTGATGTACTGGGCCGTTTGTAGTTTGTAGCGGTCGGAGGCCGAGCAGTTGCATCACTCCGTACCAAGGAGTGATGCAACCAGCCAGGATGCTCTCGATGGTGCAGCTGAAGAACCTTTTGAGGATCTGAGGACCCATGCCAAATCTTTTCAGTCTCCCGAGGGAGAATAGGTTTTGTCGTGCCCTCTTTAAGACTGTGTTGGTGTGCTTGGACCATGTTAGTTAGTTAACTTCTTGATGCACCCATCCCGTGGATGCAATATAGCAATATTTGCTATATAGCACCCATCCCAAGTGCAATATAGCAAAACACAGCTTAGCTTGTTGTTAATACACCTGGAGTGTCAGATTTCAAAAAAGCTTTTTGGCGAAAGCATACCAAGCGTTTATGTAAGGACATCTCTCTCAGCAGACAAAACATTACAAACAGCTAGCAGCCGAGTAGATTGGTCACGAAAGTCAGAAAAGCAATAAAATGAACCGCTTACCTTTGATGATCTTCGGATGTTTGCACTCACGAGACTCTCAGTTACACAATAAATGTTCCTTTTGTTCCATAAAGATTATTTTTATATCCAAAATACCTCCATTTGGTTGGCGCGTTATGTTCAGAAATACACCGGCTCGAGCGGTCACGATCGGGCAGACGAAAATTCCAAATAGTATCTGTAAAGTTTGTAGAAACATGTCAAATGTTTTTTATAATCAATCCTAATCAATAATATTTAAACCGGACGATAGCTTCTTCAATAGGAGAGAGAAAATGTCTGCTCCAAGCTGTTGCGCATAAAAAAACGCTGCTGGCACCCAGCCATCCAATGACGCGATGTGATCTTTCTCGCTCATTTTTCAAAATAAAAGCCTGAAGCTATGTCATCTAAAGACTGTTCACAACATGTGGAAGCCATTGGAAAAAGGAATCTGGTTGATATCCCTTTAAATTGATTGAAGGCAGGCAATGGAACAGAGAGCTTTCAGGAAAAACAGCACTTCTGGGTTGGGTTTTCCTCAGGTTTTCGCCTGCAATATATGTTCTGTTATACTCACAGACAATATTTTGACAGTTTTGGAAAATTTAGAGTGTTTTCTAATCTGACATTTATATTCTAGAGTCTGGGCCTGAGAAATAGGCAGTTTCATTTGGGTACGTTTTTCATCCAAACATCAAAATACTGCCCCCTACACGCAACAGGTTAATGATGTGGACACCAAGGAATTTGAAGCTCTCAACCTGTTCCACTGCAGCCCTGTCGATGAGAATGGGGGTGTGCTCGGTCCTCTTTTTCCTGTAGTCTACAATCATCTCCTTTGTCTTGATCACGTTGAGGGAGAGGTTGTTGTCCTGGCACCACACGGCCAGGTCTCTGACCTCCTCCCTATAGGCTGTCTCGTTGTTGATCATACCACTGTGTCATCGGCTGAACAGGGAGTACATAAGGGGACTGAGCACGCACCCGACAGGCCCGTGTTGAGGATCAGCATGGCGAATGTGTTGTTACCTACCCTTACCACCTGGGGACAGCCCATCAGGAAGTCCACAATGCAGTTGCAGAGTGACCTGTTTAGTCCCAGGTTCCTTAGCTTATTGATGAGCTTTGAGGGCACTGAGCTGTAGTCAATGAATAACATTCTCACATAGGTGTTATTTTTGTCCAGGTGGGAAAGGGCAGTGTGGAGTGAGTGCAAAAGAGATTGCATCATCTGTGGATCTGTTGAGGCAGTATGCAAATTGGAGTGGGTCTAGGGTTTCTGGGATAATGGTGTTGATGTGAGCCATAACCAGCCTTTTCAAAGCCCTTCATGGCTTCAGACATGAGTGCTACGGGTAGTCATTTAGGTAGGTTACCTTAGTGTTCTTGAGTGCTACGGGTAGTCATTTAGGTAGATTACCTTAGTGTTCCTAGGCACTATGGTGGTCTGCTTAAAACATGTTGGTATTACAGACTCGGACAGGGAGAGGTTGAAAAATATGTTAACGTTGGCTATTTTGAGCACTTTTCTTCTGGGATGCTTACTTGTTTTCATTGCTTTACGGTGAAGCTTAGCAGAAATAGATATGCTCATGTTATTTATGTTTGTGCATGGTGAGCTGCACACAGTGAACTTCCTACTAGGGAACACCGCCTCGGTGCTAACAGTATACATCTGGTTCATATGCACAAGATTACTGCACACAATAGCTGAAGGATCAGCAGAGGCATTCAGGACAGCTAGAGGGACAAAATTACACTGTTTTTGAATGAATTATTTCACCTTTATTTAACCAGGTAGGCCAAGTTCTCATTTACAACTGCGACCTGGCCAAGATAAAGCAAAGCAGTGCGACAAAATCAACAACACAGAGTTACACATAAACAATGGATAACAATAACACAAACAATAACACAAAAGAAAAGACAAATAGAAAAATCTATGTACAGTGTGTGCAAATGTAGAAGAGTAAGGAGGTAGGCCAAAAATAGGCCCTAGAAGCTAAAAAAAAAAATACAATTTAGCATTAATACTGGAATGATGGATGATGATGTGCAAGTAAAGATACTGGGGTGCAAAAGAACAAGAGGGTAAGTAATAATATGGGGATGAGGTAGTCGGATGTGCTATTTACAGATGGGCTGTGTACAGGTACAGTGATGGGTAAGCTGCTCAGACAGCTGACGCTTAAAGTTAGTGAAGGAGATATAAGTCTCCAGCTTCTTGCAGATTTTTGCAATTCGTTCATGTCATTGGCAGCAGAAAACTGGAAGGAAAGGCGGCCAAAGGAAGTGTTGGCTTTGGGGATGACCAGTGAAATATACTTGCTTGAGCGCGTGCTACGGGTGGATGTAGCTATGGTGACCAGTGAGCTGATGCGGGGCTTTACCTAGCAAAGACTTATAGATCACCTGGAGCCAGTGGGTTTGGCGACGGATATGTAGCGAAGGCCAGCCAACGAGAGCATACAGGTCACAATGGTGGGTGGTATATGGGGCTCCAGTTTGCTTAGTAAAGTGTTGGAGGCTATTTTGTAAATGACATCGCCAAAGTCAAGGAAAGGTAGGATAGTCTGTTTTTTGAGGGCAAGTTTGGCAGCATGAGTGAAAGAGGCTTTGTTGCGAAATAGGATGCTGATACTAGATTTAATTTTGTATTGGAGATGCTTAATGTGGGTCTGGAAGGAGAGTTTACAGTCTAACCAGACACCTAGGTGTTGTCCACATATTCTGGGTCAGAACCGTCCAGAGTAGTGATGCTAGTCGGGCGGAGGCAGCAATCGGTTGAAGAGCATGCACTTAGTTTAACTAGCATTTAAAAGCAGTTGGAGGCCACGGAAGGAGTGTTGTATGGCGTTGAAGCTCGTTTGTTGGTTTCTTAGCACAGTGTTCAAAGAAGGGCCAGATGTATACAGAATGGTGTCGTCTGCGTAGAGGTGGGTCAGAGAATCACCAGCAGCAAGAGCGACATCATTGATATATAAAGAGAAAAGAGTCGTCCCAAGAATTTAACCCTGAGGCACCCCCATAGAGACTGCCAGAGGTTCGGACAACAGACCCTCCGATTTGACACACTGAACTCTATCTGAGAAGTAGTTTGTGAACCAGGCGAGGCAGTCATTTGAGAAGCCAATGCTCTTGAGTCTGCCGATAAGAACGCGGTGATTGACAGAGTCGAAAGCCTTAGCCAGGTCGATGAAAAACAGCTGCACAGTACTGTCTTTTATCGATGGCGGTTATGATATCGTTTAGGACCTTGAGCGTGGCTGAGGTGCACCCATGACCAGCTCGGAAACCAGATTGCATAGTGGAGAAAGTACGGTGGGATTCAAAATGGTCGGTGATCTGTTTATTAACTTGGCTTTCGAAGAGTTTAGAAAGGCAGGGCAGGATGGATATAGGTTTGGGTCTAGAGTCTCCCCCTTTGAAGATGGGGATGACCGCGGCAGCTTTCAATCTTTGGGGATCTCAGACAATATGAAAGAGAGGTTGAATAGGCTAGTAGTAGGGGTTGCAACAATTTTGGAGGATAATTTTAGAAAGAGATGGTCCAGATTGTCTAGCCCAGCTGATTTGTAGGGATACAGATTTTACAGTTCTTTCAGAACATCAAGTTACTTACATTGTGTCTACCAACTCCCCTGGTATAATGTACATTTGCTGAAGAATTATGACAACTCAGCATCACAATGGTAGGGATTAGCTGAGCTGGGTTTGAGACATTGATAAGTCATTGTCTCAATGCAGCCTTAATGTTGTAAAAGGATCCAGGAACCCAAATTATTTGGGTGGATCACATCCTCCTTATAAAATGTGTTTTGTTTCCAAAATGTTATTGAAATTGTCAACAAAAAGTTACACCAATTGAGCTACAATAATCACATAGCCAGTTGTGAAGAGAAAGAATCCTGCAAAAGCATTCAATGCCACTATTCAGAGGGCACAGAGCCAAATATGATGGGTATTTAATTAGCGTCTAGCAGAGAGTCAATGACCTCTTTAAAATCCAGTTTCAACAGTTTAGAGTTGCCCTTCATAATGTTATTAAGAGCCACATGAACTACGATAGAATCGATTTCCATGTCCTGAAGTAGTACATTCGGTAGCAGTTAAGTAATGTCATTTACTCAAGCTCTGGGATAGGACATTGTTCCTGGTGCAAAAACATTCACATTTCTTTTTTAAAAAGCCCAAAATCATGGCTGGCGAGAAGGACGAGGACACCCACCCACTCCCATGCCTCAGAGAACACTTTATGGGCGGGCGAGAGGTAGGATAACTTGAGCCCGTTGCTCCCGGCACAGGCCTCCGACATATAGAGAATCCCCGTTCGATCCAGAGCAGGGACGGAAGATTGCCGACGTCAACTTCGAAATCGTAGGAGTAGGCACTGCGGCCGCAGACATAGGTACCCCTGCGACGAAGGTGCAGGAAAATCTGGCTCCAGGACGCCAAAACTATTCGTTGTTTGTATCTGCTCCGGGCCTATCGTTGGGAGTGTAAACTGCTTTGCGGGAGGCCGCTGTCTTTGCCTTCCACTGCTCATGACATGCGACCATCTATGATTGCCTTGCTCCTCTTGCTGTGCCCCTTCGACTCTGCTATCAGATGGGGGAGCTCCAGGCAACACAGGCCAGTCGGATAATGACAAAAGACAAGGCGGAGATGCAGCCAACAAGCGCGTACACCGTCCAGCCACTGGCGTAGAAAAGGTAAACATTCCACTCTGCGTTTTAACCAGTTTCTTAGGTAGGCTGGCAACCTGCGTGATCAAGGAAGCCACCTCAAGCCTATAATCCCCGGCAAGCAAACAATCGCCGCATTGGAACTCTGAGTGATCCGGTTTGTCCTGAAGCAAAGCGTAGTAGACACAGCTCCTACAGCACTGGAACACTACAATTATTTCTCCAGACAAAGAGGGCTCCATTGCAAAACTCATCTGGGACTAAATCCGTTAGCTTGGTGGCAAGCAGCTTAGCGGCTCTGTCAAGCAGGCTTCAACCTGTCTGCTAAGCAGAATTCTGGGACAAGAAATAGCGGTCCTAGCTTTTAAAAGATAATCACGTCACGGAATCCACGCAAAAACAAGTTTGGTATTTATATTTAACAAATATTAGTTATGTTTGAATCAAAAATAACAAACCGATTGTTTCCAGCATACAGTGTTCAGTTGCGCACTCTGATGACATCACAAGGTTGGTTTGACATTCTCACACTCATTGACGCAGCAAACTAAGTGACCTTGACTTGTTTGTATGAGGTGAGGCTGTTTGCTCATCCATCTTCATTGTAGAGACACGGTTTAGTTTAACTAATGGTCATAGGTGGAGTGAAGCGTCAGTAGTGGGACACCTGTATGACAGCCTACCTTAGTCCTATTCTCTATCTCATAGATGGAGAGTTGCATGGGAATGTTAAAGCTGTGCAGAATGTTGCCTCCAAACACCAGCGTGTCCTCAGGGGTGTAGACTGCATGAATCCAGCCTGAAACAGGACAGCCAGCCAAACATCATGAGAACCGGCTGACCCACTCAAAACAGATAGCATGCCCAAACATGTCCTCAAACACATGCTTGAATAAAGCAGAGCATGTAATGTATGGTTTGCTACAATAATATTAACGTCAATATGATAGGAATACATCAAAATTAAATGCTAGGCAGTTCACCAGAGGGGATGAAGAAGGTGTAGCCCTGTTTCAGCTCCACCCTCTGGCAGCCATCTGCACGGTCTCCCAGGAAGATGTCACTCTGCTTGCCTGACAGAACCCAGTCCTCATACAGGGCAAGGTTA
Source organism: Oncorhynchus gorbuscha (assembly GCF_021184085.1). Lineage (NCBI taxonomy): Eukaryota > Metazoa > Chordata > Actinopteri > Salmoniformes > Salmonidae > Oncorhynchus > Oncorhynchus gorbuscha. The sequence goes on along the minus strand of NC_060183.1, from coordinate 48,191,764 downwards.
TGAGGCGTCGGAGGCACCAGCCAGAACACCTGGGGACAGGACAGGGTATTGAAAAGTTGTGAATGTAGCTTTGGTAGTCATCTAAAACAAGGGTGATATTTCTATGTTAACAGCACTCAATGTTACATCTTATACTAGAGAAGCCAGGACATTTCTTAGATTTGACTATCCTACCGCGACATTTCTCTTCCTCTAGCTTGAAATGTGCACGTTTATATAATGAGATCCCTCAACGGACTACCTAGCAACAGTCCTGTGATTTCTGCAGCCGTCGCTGAGAAAAACAGGGGCCAGGTTCGTTTGTAGCGCCTCTGCAGAAATCTGATACATTTACAGTACCGGCATTGGGGGAGGGTACAGCAGAGCCTCAGGTGGATACACTGCTGTTATCCACATACTGTTAAAGAAAAATTTATACAAATAATAATACAAATAAATGAACTTACCTTCCCTCCCTTGAAAACGTGATACCACACAGACGTGCCCCCGAAATCAATGTGGAAGTCAGTATAGCAGCCCTTCACGCTCATCAAACAGTACCTACAGAGGAGGGATGAGAGGGATGGATGATGAGACCCTGCATCTGCATAGTTATGATGAACCTGAGGGATCAGACCGTGGGTTAGATACTGAGCTGAATGAACATCATGAACAGAAATGGGTAAATAAAATATGTGCAGTATGGTCACCAACTTTGTCAAAGAAGCGCTCAGTGAGCAAACTTTTGTTCACTGTTCTTACCCCAGAAACTATCCAGAAAGTGTAGCATTGCATGGAATGGAGCTTGAGTATGGAAGCTATTTGGCCGAAAATGTCTATTTATTCCTTCAAAACAAGCAGTTCAACCAATTTGGAACAGCCCCAATACCTGGTTGAAATCTTCTACATCTACCAATACTCTATTCTGACCAGCATCAAAAAAATCAATAACCACAAATGTGTGGACACACACACACACACAATACCCCATAATGTCAAAGTGGAATATTATTTGCAGTTTTTACTAATTAATTAAGAAAGATAAGATGAAATGTCTTGAGTCCATAAGTATTCAACTCCTTTCTTATGGTAAGCCTAAAGTTCAAGAGTAAATATGTTGCTTAGCAAGCAAGTAATTGCATGGACAATTATCTGTAAGGTCCCTCAGTCGAGCAGTAAATTTCAAACACAGATTCAACCACAAAGATCAGAGAAGGGCCCTCGCAAAGAAGGGCACCTATTGGTAGATCGTTTTTATTTTTATTTTTTTAAAGCAGATGTTGAATATCCCTTTGAGTCTGATGAAGTTATTAATTATACTTTGGGTGGTGTATCAATACTTAGAGGTCGACCGATTAATTAGGGCCGATTTCAAGTTTTCATAACAATCGGTAATCGCCATTTTTGGACACCGATCACAACCGATTACATTGCACTCCACAAGGAGACTGCGTGGCAGGCTGACTACCTGTTATTCGAGTGCCGCAAGGAGCCAAGGTAAGGTGCTAGCTAGCATTAAACATACCGTATAAAAACAATCAATCTTCACATAATTACTAGTTAACTACACATGGTTGATGATATTACTAGTTTATCTAGCTTGTCCTGGGTTGCATATAATCATTGTGGTGCCTGTTAATTTATCATTGAATCATAGCCTACTTCACCAAATGGTTATTTAACAAGTGCATTCGTGAAAAGAAACACTGTCGTTGCACCAATGTGTACCTACCATAAACATCAACGCCTTTACCTGCCTATTTAGTTAATATTACCTGCTAACATAAATTTATTTTAACTAGGGAAATTGTGTCACTTCTCTTGCGTTCCGTGCAACAGAGTCAGGCTATATGCAGCAGTTTGGGCCGCCTGGCTCGTTGCGAAATGTGTGAAGATCAACTTAGCCAAGCGGGGGATGACTTAATAACAGCGCATTTGCAAAAAAGCACAATCGTTGCACGAATGTACCTAATCATATACATCAATGCCTTTCTTAAAATCAATACACACGAGGTATATTTTTTTAAACCTGCATATTTAGTTAAAAGAAATCCAGGTTAGCAGGCAATATTAAACGAGGGAAATTGTATCACTTCTCTTGCATGCAGAGTCAGGGAATATGCAACAGTTTGGGCCGCCTGGCTCGTTGAGAACTAATTTGCCAGACTTTTACGGAATTATGACATAACATTGCAGGTTGTGCAATGTAACAGGAATATTTAGACTTATGGATGCCACCCGTTAGATAAAATACGGAACGGTTCCGTATTTCACTGAAAGAATAAATGTTTTGTTTTCAAAATGATAGTTTCCAGATTTTACCATATTAATGACATACGGCTTGTATTTCTGTGTTATTATATTATAATTAAGTCTATGATTTGATATTTGATAAAGCAGTCTGACTGAGCAGTGGTAGGCAGCAGCAGGCTCGTAAGCATTCATTCAAACAGCACATTTGTGCATTTGCCAGCAGCTCTTCCCTGTGCTCCAAGCATTGAGCTGTTTATGACTTCAAGCCTATCAACTCCCAAGATTAAGCTGGTGTAACCGATGTGAAATGGCTAGCTAGTTAGCGGGGTGCGTGCTAATAGCGTTTCAATCAATGACGTAACTCGCTCTGAGACCTTGAAGTAGTTGTTCACCTTGCTCTGCAAGGGCCGTGGCTTTTGTTGAGCGATGGGTAACTGGCTGTTGTCGATGTGTTCCTGGTTCGAGCCCAGGTAGGGGCGAGGAAAGGGACAGAAGCTATACTGTTACACTGTCAATACTAAACTGCCTATAAGAACATCCAATAGTCAAAGGTATAGTAAATATAAATGGTATAGAGAGAAATAGTCCTATAATAACTACAACATAAAACCTCTTACCTGGGAATATTGAAGACTCATTTTAAAAGAAACCACCAGCTTTCATATGTTATCATGTTCTGAGCAAGGAACTTAAACGTTAGCTTTTTTACATGGCACATATTGCACTTTTACTTTCTTCTCCAACACTTTATTTTAGCATTATTTAAACCAAATTTAACATGTTTCATTATTTATTTGAGGCTAAATTGATTTTATTGATGTATTATATTAAGTTAAAATAAAAGTGGTCATTCAGTATTGTTGTAATTGTCATTATTACAAATAAATACATGTTTAAAAAACAGTTTAAAAATAATAATAATTTAATCGGACGATTAATCGGTATCGGTTTTTTTTTTGGGTCCTCCAATAATCGGTACCGGCTTTGAAAAATCATAATCGGTCGACCTCTAATCAATACACCCAGTCACTACAAAGATACGAGCGTCCTTCCTAACTCAGTTGCCGGAGAGGAAAGAAACCGCTCAGGGGTTTCACCATGACGACAATGGTGACTTTAAAACAGTTACAGAGTTTAATGGCTGTGAAAGGAGAAAACTGAGGATGGATCAACAACATTGTAGTTACTCCACAATACAAAACTAATTGACAGAGTGAAAAGGAAGCCTGTATAGAATGAAAATATTACAAAGCATGCATCCTGTTTGCAAGAAGGCACTAAAGTACAACTGCAAAAGCTTTGTCCTGAATATGAAGTCTTATGTTTGGGACAGATCCAATACAACACATTATGGAGTACTACTCCTCATATTTTCAAGCACAGTAGTGGCTGCATCATGTTATGGGTAATGCTTGTAATCATTAAGGACTGGGGAGTTTTTCAGGATAAAAAAAGAAATGGAGCTAAATGCAGGCAAAAGGAAGACCTGGTTCAGTCTGCATTCCACCAAACACTGGGAGATAATTCACCTTCCAGCAAGACAATAACCTAAAACACAAGGCCAAATATACTGGAATTGCTTACCAAGACAGTCAATGTTCCTTAGTGGCCAAGTTACAGTTTTGACTGAAATCTACTTATAAATCTGTGGCCGTGGCCAATGGCGCAGTCTCTGAAGGAACATTTTTAAATGCTGTTCTCTTGGCCGCAGAGACTTCCTGCAAATTTAGCCTTCGGAGGGGAGAAAATGTTAACGTTTTAAGCTCATTTCCTGCAATTCTACACATTTTGCAGAGGCGTATGTAGTGTTATTATGCAGCGGAGTGAATCAAACATTCTAGCAGCAGGCCGCAGCTGCTAAATTAATATAGGGAAAACAATGCAAATTATGGTTAAAGCCACAGTCATGATTGTTGTAAGATGGTTTGATTTGTATGTAGGCTACTGCAAAATGGTGCATCCATTCTCCTGGTATCATTTTAAAGTCAGCATAGGTATTCTACTCACCAGGTTTCTCAGATCTATACCCTACAGTAAATCAGGCAACAACAAAAATTCTAGCTACAGGTCCATACATACACTGAGTTTTTGATAAAAAGTTTATGACATTTCTAATTCAAAGCCTTTCACAGGGTTGTAATTCCACTATTCAAGCCATGGGACATCCATCATGAATGATAAAAAAACAATACACCAAATCTATACCAAACACTGATCGACACAACCCCTGTTCCTGTTGTAGGACAAATGACCTCTCTTGGCAGCACGAGTCCACCAGGGAGCCTCCATAACACCAGTTGATCAATACAAGCTTGTTTGCCTCCTCTGATCCAGTCAGTTGCAAGAGCTCATAAAATACAGACCACTTCCCATCCTGTCAACGCGGCTAATTTCAGCCATATATATTTAATTTGGTCTATTACATAAGTCGGGGGCTAAGATATAGTTCTCCAGCCTCCGCTGGCTCCTACTGTATGACGCTAGTCAGAAAGATACAGGCATGTCATCCACCCTACAGCAGTGTATCTGCTCCCTCCCACAGAGAGACCTGAGGAAAGGGTTTACAGGAGTATGATCTTGACTGAGGTAATGGGTTAAACTGCCAGTTTAATGAAACACATAAATACTCAGGGAGAAGGACACCTCATCCATTTAAGTGATAATGCCCAAGAAGCCGGTGTTTGGAGGATATATTGCCACTAGTGTCGTAGAGAGCCGGCAAACCGTGCCAATATATCCTCCAAACACTGGCATCGTGGGCATTATCATTTTTATACAAAGGGTTACCAACATATTCAAATAATGATTTACATATTTTCATTAAAAAAAAACATTTTTTATGAATTTATTCATACTATTTCATCCTTCCACAAGATATAGTCCCGACACAAATCTATGGTTGCCAGCCAAGCCGACTGGTCATTCATTCTATCGGTTCGGTTGCAAGAGATGTCACCCATCCGTCATTTCTGTTCTCTTATCTATGGACGCGACCCAGTCACTCATTCTAAATGTTCCAATGCCATATTGGCTGGCAATGTTCTTATTCCTTGCTTGCTTGCTAGCCAGTTATGGCTAAATTATAGTCACGTCAAACAGTGCAGCCAGAATAACAGCAAAGTAGCTGCATTTGCGTTTGTTTAAGCTGTTTTCTAGTGACATTTATTTGGAATCATCCATAACAATGAGCTAATGGGGCGCGATTTCGCCTGGCATAGAGAATGTGTTCTCTCGTCAGGACACTGTTGTTCAGCGGAGCTAGTCAACAACACAGCTAACACAATCACAACAAACTGAAGCTGGAAAGACTTCAAACAAGCTGCATTTCGTTTGGTTTTACCTGTTTTCTGACATTACCTGTTTTCTTGACATTTCTTTGTATATATCCATAAAAATGATGCCAGCTGATTCATGAATTTAACCGGCTGAGAAAAGTGGTCTGTCTCGTCCCGACACATTCATTACTATGGGACAGGTGGAGAAAGAATTTCAATATTGAAATAATGTTGCAAATGTCAGAGGTTTATACAAATCTCAGCTGTGAAAAACCAACTGCTTGTCTAAAAAAAATGGGATATAATGTCTAGATGCTTTTTATAGTGGAGATCAAGTTTATAAATTGCCTGGCTGGGTTGATGACAGTGAATTGCGCAGTGAGATGGATCAGAGTAAATATGCATTTCAACGTCATAGCTTTAGCCGGTGGTAACTTGTTGAATAGACACCAGTTGGAATGCGGTTTTAAACAATCAGTGTCCAGGATTAGACCACCTTTTGTATAACTAGACACAAATATCACCTACACTCAACAGAACATGTAGAGACGCATAATACTGAATGGCTTACATACTTCACATTCACTCTCTTTATATTATGAATACCATACTTGCAAACAAAGACAAATCATTTTCAAAGAAGCCCATATAGGCCTCCTACACATTCACAGATGTTTATGATAGAACTATCTTCACCCACGACTGTTGCAATTATCATAAACTGAGGGCCCATCTGCTGAACCTGTGAGACACAACATAATCACACACATAGATCCCCATCCTATTGGCTGCACAGCAGTTTCCCCTATGGACAGAGAGTGACCAGACCCTGGGCTAAGAGCCAAACATCCCACTACAAACACCACTCACAATCAAACTCAGCACCCCATAAGCGTCTCCATTAAAGAGGGGGGTAAATAAATCGAAGTCAAATGACATGGTAGAGTACTCCCGACATCTCTAAACCCCAGCAGCTTTTCCCAATGAAAGACAGAGACATACCCGATAGCTATTCCTCACTCTCTGAGCCGGTTCGCTCAGGACCAGCCCCCCCCCCCCCTGCGCGCTTTTCACCGACCGGACAGGAGAGAACTGCTATAGCTTTTAATTCTGGCTTTTATTTCCCTGCCTCTCCATCTGCGAAGGGCTCCATTTAGTAAAGAGAGAGAGTGAGAAACTGGGAGGAGAGAGAATATTATAGTGAAAGAGAGAGAGCAAGATAGAGTGTGTGAGAGAGGGGAAGAATGAGGATGAAAGGGAGGGCACAATTGGCTCTGGAGTGCGGGTTATGCCCTAATGCTGGCAACTGATTGGCTGAGGAGGATCCAGTCACTTCTGCACCCTGTGAATAACCGCCCTCCACCATGAACGAGCCCCGCTGCCTAGCAACCATCTAGAGCCATAAGAGGAAGTGAACAACAGCAGTGCGCAGCGGGCAGAGGGACTTTGGAAAAGGGAGGAGGAGTAGGCTAATATTTCCTCCGAGCAAAGCAGCTTTTAAAAATCAAATTTGCCCTGTGCTTGAGCATTTTCCTGTTAGGTACAATCTACTACGTTTTGCAAACAGGTTAAAACATCCAAAGAAACTTTCTGACATTGCATGGCAAATACTATGCAATAACTAAGGACATTTCTAAAATACTTACTTCTGTACTTTGGGGTACTTCATCTCTGAGATGACATTAGTGGCTTCGGTTTGTCTTCGTTTCAGTTTTAAGGGCCACATGTTGTCCACCCAGTCCACTAAATCCACCTATAAGAGAGTTGACAGTTGGCTGGCATTCACTATCAAATTTGCTCTCGTTCATAATGAACAGATGAAATAAAAACTGCCAGCGTCATCTCACCACAGTGGGCCTCTTGATGAGGTTCTCCAGTTTGGTGTGGCTGAACTCTAGGCTGATAACATTGAAGAGTTTGTCCCTCTCTTCCTCAGGCGTCTCATAGTAGCGGACAAACTGGGCCATGCTCATCTCAGAGCCTTTCTGAGTGCTCACATCCATCACATCAACGGCACGACGGCTACCTGCAAACACCAACACAGCAGTCTTACGGTAAACCTGGGTACAAATGTACAATTTGTATGCGCTTTGTTCATAACCTTTACCAACAGGTGGAGTTGCTGAACCACAGCACACATACATTTTGTACCATAATAAAAAAAGTACACCCTGTCCTGAACACTTTCATCATCTGACATGAGCAGGGCTAGCCTACGCCGGGCAAATAAACAAATGTATGTAGCTGTCCTTGAGCTGTTCTTGTCTAATGATGTTCTGTATTATGTCATTCTGTATTTATGTTTCATGTTTTGTGTGAAGCCCAGGAGGAATAGCTCCTGCTTTTGCAACAGCTAATGGGGATCCTAATAAAATACCAAATATGTGTGCACTAAGTTGAAAATGTAGGCGCTTACAAAGAAATGTAGGGGCACAATTAAAAATCATTGAGGTAGTAAAGCTAGAATGCTACATTTGTCTGGGCACTGGTAGTCCTTAATTCAAATTCTAGGTCGCACAGAAAAATATTTAAGCGCTTATGCGAGTAAAATCGTCGCACTGAAGTACCCTGCCGAGATCTAATAAGTGAAAATATAGCCTAGCGTAAAAAGTGCCATTTAACTGATGTCAGTCTGATTAAAATATAGAATCTATATGACTAGGCCTATATCTATTTTGTCTGTAATGCAAATGTATAGAAATTGTCTTGGTACAGTGAGTCATCTCATTTTAGCATTACAGGCTTATAGAAGTTTACATCAACACCCACATACTTTTTTGACATAACATCTTTTCCAGTAGCATGCTTTTCATTGATCAAGAAATGCAGGGTATTGTGGAGTACATCAGCACTGCTGACTAAGATAAGAATTGATGGAGGGAAAGGAAGCATGTAGCAACTGTTTTTGCCTGCTATTTAAAAACAGATAGACTTACCAACCAAACCTTTAATCTGACTGACGGTGAACTCCGGGTCAGGCATTCTGTTTTTGTTTTTTTAAAGAATATAGTCAAGATAAGCATATTAACGTCAAAACCATTCCATAAAGCCCCATATTTAACCAAGGCAGAAAAAGAGCATGTAATAGGATAAACATGATCAATCAAATTGTATTTGTCACCAATACAACAGGTGTAGACCTTACTGTGAAATGCTTACTGACAAGCCCTTAACCAACAACGCAGTTCAAGAAAGAGTTAAGAAAATATTGACTAAATAAACTAAAGTAAAACGTAACTGTAAGAGTCAATGTGCGGAGGTCCAGGTTAGTCAAGTTATTTCGTACATGTAGATAGGGGTAAAGTGACTATGCATAGATAATAAACAGTGAGTAGCAGTAGTGTAAAAACAAATGGATTGTATTGGTCACAGGTCATCATATTTGACTCATGTCTCACCTGATTCCCAGTCCATCTTTGGCTTTGAAAATAAGAGGGGTCTGAAGTGCCTCTCTCTGAACATACTCATAAGTGAAATCTGAGAAGAAGAAAGTGTAAGTAGTCAATGGGCCATAACTTCTGCATATATATTCAGGTAGAGCAATGTGTGATGTGTATGTCATGGATTTGTGAGGACATCCTGCACAAAAATGAATTAACCAACAGGAACTTTTCCCTTATCATGTGTGAATCCATAAAAGGGTAGAAATTGTGCATGTCCAGTCAGTTATGAGTCTGCTTGGGGGACTGTGAGTGTGTAGTAATATTTTATGAATGAAACAGATGTGTACCTTTGCCATCCATCAACTGAACGAAATGTGTGTTGTATGAGTCACTAACAAGTTTCTCCTCCAGATTGAAACCCCTGACATTTGCAATTTCTTCAACGTCAGAGAAGTCCTCGTTTTCGTCATACATTGTCCGGCAGATGGAGCGCTTGAGGAATGAAAATAACTGTTATAAAAGTATATATCAATATCAATATATTAATTTATCACATCTCACTAAACGTGTTTTTTTAAATTGCATATAATGAATATGTATGCATGGCTTGGAATAAGAGCTGTCGTTTCAAATTAGAAAAGAGTAGGCCAGTCAGTGCATTGTTGTGTAGGCTCGAAATAATTCACAATAAAACAGTGGTGCACGTGCACATGGCTAGGCTAAACCTCTGAATGTGTGGTTGTAGATGGGCCTTCTGCTGCAAACACCTTTACAGATGATTAGACAATGTTCGTTAATAACATCAATCGCTGATATCATGTCCCGGATCAACATTGACATAACGTGCTAAGATAGATGCAAAACAATAACAACGTTGGAACTGCTGCACTTGCCACAACGTTGCGCTGAGTGGGCTTGTGAATAATGTAATGTAGCCAACTACCTAGCTATATAATTTACCAAACAAGTCAAATGTAAGCAACTACATAAAGTTGAACTTTGTCAACATTTTAACATGGCACTTCTTCTGACTAATGAGGATCACCGTAACGCTAGCTAGCTATTGATGATAGCTCAGCTAACGCGTACATAGTAGTCAAACGAGGCTAGCTATAATAGGGTAATGCTACACACCAGTTTGCGTCCAGATTCTGCACTCGCTTCCATGATCTGAGCCCTTGCCTAGTATATCCGTTTAAACCTTAATTTAAAAAAAAACAAATAATCACATTGAAAGTAATTATCACTTTACGTTTCGACACAAAACTAAGTGGGAACCATATTTGTTGTGTTCTGGATTACGTCACCGATTGAATCAAAACATTGTTGGACAACGTCATCGTAGTGGCTGATTTCCAACACTACTTATTCATGTCAACCCAAATAGTTGTGAACGTTTATAAAAAAACACTACAATTTCTTTCTGCGACCATTCCACACTGTCCGTCACAGATCTGCAATTTCATGAATGGCATGGCATTCATGCGCGATATCCGCAGCGGAGACATTGAATTATTTAGACAATCTATTATAACAATTTGTTAGTGTGTAACTACAACGTGTGACACGTATGGCTTCGTTATAACCACCCGCTACCATTCAAATAATTTGCAATTTGCTTGGTGCGCATTCTCCAGTATATGTTTCAGATTAGCAAACTAAACTCAACCCCACATGGTGAAGGAAGTTTCTGATGAACTGCAACAGAGCTGAGCAGGGACATATTCACTAGAACGATCCGGCTGCAAAACGTTTCTTAATTAAATAGAACGAAACCGGGAGGAACCTACCTTAATTTGTCTAATATAAACTCATTTTTCTTCCATTTTCTTCTTAAAGTGGTAAACGATTTTCGTTCAAAAATCGTTGTACCTGTTTGTCCTCTATATTGCCTTTATTTGTTTACTGAAATCAAAACTTTTTAACAAAACATTCAAATATAACCACCGACCGTTGACTAATTTTCTGTTGCTCTAAAATGACTTAATGCACATTACTTAACGTAATCTGCGATTGAATTAGCGTATTCTTCCTGATATGCCATTTTGGAGACAGAAACGAGGAAACCGAGGTTGTATTTGACGAACGTTCTGTTAAAAAGTATGGATTTGAGCAAACAAATAAAGGGACATAACTACAGAGGGTAAACATTGGTACAGGGTAAGATTTCAACAATTTACATGTTTAGAAGTATTGACCTTGGACGAATCGATGTTGTCGGGGCTAAATTTCACAAGAAATCATCTTCTATGGTATTATGGCGGTCCGTAAACGACGTTTGTGTGTGTGCCGCCACCTACTGGATGGGGTGAAAATGTATCACTTTAGCGCAAAGTAGTAGGGTGAAGGGAAGGGTGAAACAATATTTCTTATATTCAAAAGTACCCCCCAGCAGCCGCTGCAGCTGCCTACAATCCTAAATTGTTTCACTTTTATCTCGTCTTAATAGATGGTCCGAGATGCCCTGACTAGTAGACCTGGTGGGCAAGACGTATTAGAAGAGTACCAGACAACCAAAACATTAGACCACAGAACCAGGAGAGATGATTGCCATCTTAGTCAGCCACATCCAGGCTTTATCACATCCGGCCGTTATTGGGAGTCCCATAGGGTGGCGCACAATTGGCCCAGTGTCGTCCGGAGTAGGCCATCATTGTAAATAATAATTTGTTCTTAACTGACTTGCCGAGTTAAATAAAGGTCCAATAAAAAATCTAAAAAATTTAATGAAAGAGATGCGTTGGTAAGCTTCTCATTAGCCAATCTGGACACAAACACTGGATCAAAACAATCAAACTATACATTGATGCTTTTTGGCCTCATTATGAAACCAGAAAGATACAGTACCTTCATCAACAAAACATATTTGGCATGTGTATGCTTTAATATGTTGACACATGTTCTGTGGGCTGAAAGGGGCATCAAACAGTCATAGAATCAAGTCTAAAAATAACAATTTGACGACCATGTCGGTCGCCTTTTCCCACATCTAAGGAACACTTCTATGTTCCTGACACAATTCAGATATCCTTTGCCTATCAGCTGAAGACGGTGTCAAGGAAGACCTCACTTCGACCCATCAAGAAGAGTATTTCATCCCAGTCGGGAGGCACAACCCATAGGAGGAAGACTGTCCTGGACCACCAGCTTGTTGGTGATGCTTGCAAGGAGGCTATTTTTAATTTTAAAAATATATATATATATATTCCACCTTTATTTAACCAGGTAGGCTTCTTTTTGGGGGTTGTCTCTTCATTGTCTTAACATGTGGAGAGTGACTTAGAAAGACCCCTTGTGTGTTGCAGCATTGTAGACCATCTTGATGGGAGCCATGGTTGACAGACATACCTCCTTGCCGTTGGAAGAAGACAGAGCAAGATTGACAACTACTACATCATGGTGGACAAGAGGCTTGTTCCCTGCCAGGCAACTAATGGTCTGTGTGCGTTTGATGAGAGACCACTTTGTCTTTAACCTGACGTATGACGATGCTCTTGTCAACTTCTACACATTTGTGCAGACAACCATCGACAACATTGATATAGACAAAACAAGAGAGGCCCCTCGCATGATAGAGTTGAGGAAAAAAACTTCTTAACTAGATAAATGTAGGTTACGGTGCTTTTGCTGTCAAGTGTTGCACAGAAACAGCCAGTCATTGATATCTCATTTGAGAATTAAGTAAATTACTTTCAACTGACAGAGTTTGTGGCACTATCTGCAAAATAACTGGAGACAATTTGGGGGTGCATGCAGTCCTTGGTTTCAGAGTCCTTCAGTGGTCATTACTTTTGCCGGTTCTGTTTGATAGAAAAGTCGAATGCTCAGACGGTTTACAGTGAGGATGACCTTTGTGTGGTAAATATCAATTTGAAATGCATTTGAATCCGTTGCAGTCAGACCCACAGCTCCCGTCTGTGAATGGTGTAAAGAAATTCTAAACTGAACAGTTTGCAGCACTTACATGTTTGTAGTCATTGTTCTGTGGACATAATGCATGACATTCTTGTAAGGGTGGCTCAGTTTGAGTTAGAATTGTTGTTTGAATACGTCTCTGAAAATTTTCTTTAGAAACGTGCACTTCTCTCTAGAATGTACTCATTTGACTATGGGTACTTGGAACGCAAAAACCATCCAACTAAAGTCAACCTAGAGAACAGTCGAACTGGCATAGCACTTTATTATTTTCAAACTGTCTTGTGAGAAACGTTCCCTTGATTTTGGGGGATGTTTTTCCACCAGAAAATGAGAACTGGAATTTGCTGCTCATCTTACTGCAATAATCCATTTTTTTTCTTAGCCAGGGCATGACTGTATCTGAAGCATTTGATAACTGAACATCACGCACTTTTCAAACAGTTGTTCCTACATAACTTAATACCCACACATCACTTTATGAAAACACCCAGCATGCATAAGACAAATCAGTCCTTTATTACATATGAGGTTTGAGGCAAACACAAACTCTTTAGAACACCCTCAAAAACTTCAAGAACATTACTAAGTCCCTTACCAAAAAACACCAATTTCCTATAGGTCATCACTGGGAGACATCACCATTGCGACATACGGAGTATGGACCGATGAAAGCATTTTCCCTGAGTGATTTTACTGCTGGTGAGGAGTTTGCAGCGTCAGTTCAGGTCACTATGCAGAAAGCCATTTACTCTACCAGCTGGGTTAAGATGGATGGCATGGAGTACAGAGAGGAACTGTTAGTTTGCATTAAGATAATAATAATAATATATGCCATTTAGCAGACGCTTTTATCCAAAGCGACTTACAGTCATGTGTGCATACATTCTACGTATGGGTGGTCCCGGGGACCGAACCCACTACCCTGGCGTTACAAGCGCCATGCTCTAGTCTTGTGTAAAAATAACTAAGATCATTGTTGTTGACAATATTGTATACTTATTGCTGGACAAGTTCCATTCTGATCATTTCAGTGAACATTACCATGCATTCACTGTGTTTGATGGTGTTGATGACAAAATTGTCAAAGTTGATGTATAAGCCTTTCATCTTCAAAGTGCTGATGAGCACATTTATGTTCCTTTGTTTGACATGATTGAGTAATAGTCAGATTATTGGCAAATTTGTCAAGAAAATTGCATACCTAGTCTTAGGAGAACTTCCTCGTGTTAAATAGCAACTCTGCAAATACTCTTGATCTCATATAGTACATGCACTGATGTGCCTGTGATGCACTGATTTCACTGTGATGCGCCTGTGATGCACTGCTTTCACTGTGATGCATTGTTTTCACTGTGATGCGCCTGTGATGCACCGATTTCTTTTTTATGTGCCTGTGATGCACTGATTATATTCTGATCCACCCTCTCTTTGTGGCCTAAATAAATTATACAAAGCAGAGTCACTAGTCTTGTAACAAATCCTTTATTGCTCCTGTTTAACTCACCTACAACTTGCAGGCTTGAGTTATGAGTGGGTGAGAACCAGACAAAAAAAAGGGTTATTTTGTCATGCAGGTGAAAGAGGACCCAAAAGCGACTTAACAGAAACAGAGTTTATTTAAGTCCAAAACGGAATAACAGAAATCCTCTAGACTTGTAGAGGGGAAACAACTGGAGAAGCGGCCACAGACTGCAGGTCGCTTCGGGTAGGCGCAGGCCGTAGTCGACAGAGACACCTGCTCACACGCAGCATCTGATGAAGGCAAAAAAACACGACAGGACAGGGCGATACACAATCACAGCAAAAACACGACAGGACAGGGCGAAACGCAATCACAGCATGGTGAATACAATACAAGGAACCGACGGGACAGGAACGGATCACAAAGGAATAAATAGGGACTCTAATCAGGGGAAAGGATCGGGAACAGGTGTGGGAAGACTAAATGATGATTAGGGGAATAGGAACAGCTGGGAGCAGGAACGGAACGATAGAGAGAAGAGAGAGCGAGAGAGTGAGAGAGGGAGGGGGAGAGAGAGGGCTAGAAGGAGGGAAAGAACCAAATAAGACCAGCAGAGGGAAACGAATAGCATGGGAAGCACAGGGACAAGACAAGATAATAAATGACAAACATGACAGTACCCCCACTCACCGAGCGCCTCCTGGCGCTCTCGAGGAGGAACACTGGCGGCAACGGAGGAAATCATAGATCAAACGGTCCAGCACGTCCCGAGAAAGAACCCAACTCCTCTCCTCAGGACCGTAACGAAAAACGATAAAAAGGGAAACTAGGGTACTACTCTAAAAAAAAAATGAGAACTAGGGACAGACTGAGACACAGCAAGGGCAGGGACAAGAACAGGAGAGATGCGATGGCAGGGAACAGACTGAGACCCAGCAAGACCAGGAGCAGAAGCAGAAAAAAATTACCAGACTTCTTCTGCGCGCAGTCTGAACACGCAGCCAAAACGGCGCGTGTCACGCTCCTGAGTCGGCCACCAAAAGCGCTGGCGAATAGACGCAAGAGTGCCTCGAACACCGGGATGACCAGCTAACTTGGCAGAGTGAGCCCACTGAAGAACAGCCAGACGAGTGGAAACAGGAACGAAAAGGAGGTTACTAGGACAAGCGCGCGCGACGCAGTGTGCGTGAGTGCTTGCTTAACCTGTCTTTCAATTCCCCAGACTGTCAACCCGACAACACGCCCATAAGGAAGAATCCCTCGAGATCAGTAGAAGCCACAGAAGAACTAAACAGACGGGATAAGGCATCAGGCTTGGTGTTCTTGCTACCCGGACGGTAAGAAATCACAAACTCGAAACGAGCGAAAAACAACGCCCAACGAGCTTGACGGGCATTAAGTCGTTTGGCAGAACGGATGTACTCAAGGTTCTTATGGTCTGTCCAAACGACAAAAGGAACGGTCGCCCCTCCAACCACTGTCGCCATTCGCCTAGGGCTAAGCGGATGGCGAGCAGTTCACGGTTACCCACATCATAGTTGCGCTCAGATGGCGACAGGCGATGAGAAAAATAAGCGCAAGGATGAACCTTATCGTCAGACTGGAAGCGCTGGGATAGAATGGCTCCCACGCCTACCTCTGAAGCGTCAACCTCGACAATAAATTGTCTAGTGACGTCAGGAGTAACGAGGATAGGAGCGGACGTAAAACGTTCTTTTAGAAGATCAAAAGCTCCCTGGGCGGAACCGGACCACTTAAAACACGTCTTGACAGAAGTAAGAGCTGTGAGAGGGGCAGCAACTTGACCGAAATTACGAATGAAACGCCGATAGAAATTAGCGAAACCTAAAAAGCGCTGCAACTCGACACGTGACCTTGGAACGGGCCAATCACTGACAGCTTGGACCTTAGCGGAATCCATCTGAATGCCTTCAGCGGAAATAACGGAACCGAGAAAAGTAACGGAGGAGACATGAAAAGAGCACTTCTCAGCCTTTACGTAGAGACAATTCTCTAAAAGGCGCTGTAGAACACGTCGAACGTGCTGAACATGAATCTCGAGTGACGGAGAAAAAATCAGGATATCGTCAAGATAGACAAAAACAAAAATGTTCAGCATGTCTCTCAGAACATCATTAACTAATGCCTGAAAAACAGCTGGCGCATTGGCGAGACCGAACGGCAGAACCCGGTACTCAAAATGCCCTAACGGAGTGTTAAACGCCGTTTCCACTCGTCCCCCTCTCTGATGCGCACGAGATGGTAAGCGTTAAAGGTCCAACTTAGTAAAGCACCTGGCTCCCTGCAGAATCTCGAAGGCTGATGACATAAGGGGAAGCGGATAACGATTCTTAACCGTTATGTCATTCAGCCCTCGATAATCCACGCAGGGGCGCAGAGTACCGTCCTTCTTCTTAACAAAAAGAACCCCGCCCCGGCCGGAGAAGAAGAAGGCACTATGGTACCGGCGTCAAGAGACACAGACAAATAATCCTCGAGAGCCTTACGTTCGGGAGCCGACAGAGAGTATAGTCTACCTCGAGGAGGCGTGGTCCCTGGAAGGAGATCAATACTACAATCATACGACCGGTGAGGAGGAAGGGAGTTGGCTCGGGACCGACTGAAGACCGTGCGCAGATCATGATATTCCTCCGGCACTCCTGTCAAATCGCCAGGTTCCTCCTGAGAAGTAGGGAGAGAAGAAACGGGAGGGATGGCAGACATTAAACACTTCACATGACAAGAAACGTTCCAGGATAGGATAGAATTACTAGACCAATTAATAGAAGGATTATGACATACTAGCCAGGGATGACCCAAAACAACAGGTGTAAACGGTGAACGGAAAATCAAAAAAGAAATAGTCTCACTGTGGTTACCAGATACTGTGAGAGTTAAAGGTAGTGTCTCAAATTTGATACTGGGAAGATGACTACCATCTAAGGCAAACATGGGCGTAGGCTTGTCTAACGGTCTGAAAGGAATGTTATGTTTCCGAACCCATGCTTCGTCCATGAAACAACCCTCAGCCCCAGAGTCAATCAAGGCACTGCATGTAGCACCCGAACCGGTCCAGCGTAGATGGACCGACATAGTAGTACAAGATCTAGATGAAGAGGACTGAGTAGTAGCGCTCACCAGTAGCCCTCCGCTTACTGATGGGCTCTGGCCTCTTACTGGACATGAATTAACAAAATGTCCAGCAACTCCGCAATAGAGGCACAGGCGGTTGGTGATCCTCCGTTCCCTCTCCTTATTCGAGATGCGAATCCCTCCCAGCTGCATGGGTTCAGTCTCAAAGCCAGAGGAGGGAGATGGTTGCGATGCGGAGCAGGGAAACACCGTTGATGCGAGCTCTCTTCCACGAGCCCGGTGACGAAGATCTACCCGTCGTTCTATGCGGATGGCGAGAGCAATCAAAGAGTCCACATCTGAAGGAACCTCCCGGGAGAGAATCTCATCCTTAACCACTGCGTGGAGTCCCTCCAGAAAACGAGCGAGCAGCGCCGGCTCGTTCCACTCACTAGAGGCAGCAAGAGTGCGAAACTCAATGGAATAATCCGTTATGGACCGTTCACCTTGGCATAAGGAAGCCAGGGCCCTAGAAGCCTCCCCACCAAAAACTGAACGGTCAAAAACCCGAATCATCTCCTCTTTAAAGTTCTGGAATTTGTTAGAGCAATCAGCCCTTGCCTCCCAGATAGCTGTGCCCCATTCTCGAGCCCGGCCAGTAAGGAGTGAAATGACGTAAGCAACCCGAGCTCTCTCTCTAGAGTATGTGTTGGGTTGGAGAGAGAACACAATCTCACACTGCGTGAGAAAGGAGCGGCACTCAGTGGGCTGCCCGGAGTAGCAAGGTGGGTTATTAACCCTAGGTTCTGGAGGCTCGGCAGGCCAGGAAGTAACAGGTGGCACGAGACGTAGACTCTGGAACTGTCCAGAGAGGTCGGAAACCTGAGCGGCCAGGTTCTCCACGGCATGGCGAGCAGCGGACAATTCCTGCTCGTGTCTGCCGAGCATGGCTCCTTGGATCTCGACGGCAGTGTAACGAGCGTCTGAAGTCGCTGGGTCCATTCCTTGGTCGGTTCCTTCTGTCATGCAGGTGAAAGAGGACCCAAAAGCGACTTAACAGAAACAGAGTTTATTTAAGTCCAAAACGGAATAACAGAAATCCTCTAGACTTGTAGAGGGGAAACAACTGGAGAAGCGGCCACAGACTGCAGGTCGCTTCGGGTAGGCGCAGGCCGTAGTCGACAGAGACACCTGCTCACACGCAGCATCTGATGAAGGCAAAAAAACACGACAGGACAGGGCGATACACAATCACAGCAAAAACACGACAGGACAGGGCGAAACGCAATCACAGCATGGTGAATACAATACAAGGAACCGACGGGACAGGAACGGATCACAAAGGAATAAATAGGGACTCTAATCAGGGGAAAGGATCGGGAACAGGTGTGGGAAGACTAAATGATGATTAGGGGAATAGGAACAGCTGGGAGCAGGAACGGAACGATAGAGAGAAGAGAGAGCGAGAGAGTGAGAGAGGGAGGGGGAGAGAGAGGGCTAGAAGGAGGGAAAGAACCAAATAAGACCAGCAGAGGGAAACGAATAGCATGGGAAGCACAGGGACAAGACAAGATAATAAATGACAAACATGACATATTTCCTAGTGTTAATATTTAGCACTTCCTGGTGATAATTCAGCTTCAGGATGCATTCTCTCGAATTGATCCTCAACACTGAAAGGTGTTGCTGCTTAATACTGAGGGTGGGTCACACCGATGGGTCATTTGAACAACGCCTGAAGTGTTGTATCTTAACACTCGAGGGTGTTTCAATACTAACACTGAGTGGACCTATATAAACACTGGACGAATGTTAAAATGAACACGCATGGGTGTTAAATAAACACTTTCAAATTTGCTGTGAAGGCGAGGTCAGTACAGGTGCATCAAAGCTGGGACCGAGAGACTGAAACAGCAATCTCAAGGCCATCAGACTGTTAAATAGTCATCACTAGCCGGCTACCACCCGGTTACTCAACCCTGCACCTTAGAGGCTGCTGCCCTATATACATAGACATGGAATCACTGGTTACTGAAATAATGGAACATTAGTCACTTTAATAATGTTTACATACTGCTTTACTCATCTCATATGTATATACTGTATTCTATTCCACTGTATTTTAGTTAATGCCACTCCGACATTGCTCGTCTTAATATTTATATAATTCTTAATTCCATTATTTTACTTTTAGATTTCTGTGTATTGATGTGAATTATTAGATATTACTGCACTGTTGCAGCTAGAAACACAAATATTTCGCTACACCCACAGTAACATCTGATAAATATGTGTATGTGACCAATAACATTTGATATGAATTGAAGAGGGTATTCCATAAGTGCAGACAATGGACATCAAAAATCTGGAAAGATTCTGTATGGAGGAATAGTCTAAGATCGCTCTTAATGTGTTCTCCAATGTCCTAAAACACTTTCTAAAAAGGCTGTGCTGTTATCCTTGAAAGTGGAGTGTACTGGAGTAGGTGACTATCTACAGAAGGGTTTGGTTTGGAACTGGGCCTATCTTATATTACCCAAGTCAAGTGCACTGGGTGTGTGACTTTGTAATAGGCGATATATTATATTGATGTTAACATTATTTTGGGACGGGCACGTATACTCTCACGTATACTCTCACGTATACTCTCACGTATACTCTCACTGCACTTTGGGGATGTGTTATGCACTATATACACTTTATGTAGTTGCATGACTGATATGTGGTGTGTACATCAATATGAAACATATAATTAAATAATTTGACATTATATGTCAAGTTTAATTTTGGAATTGGTCTCGATGTAATCAAGATTTCACTTCAAACTATTGCACACACAAAGCTCTTACGTTATCTTGAATAAAAGCATGAACATCAAACTGGTTTCATTCGGTGAAGGGAAGTGTGAGCTGAGACGGTGACAGTAGTTTTAAGTTTAATCAACATCTTTAATCATCCAGTTCAATTGCAACAGTGGACACATTTAATTAGAACACCTCAAAGTACACTATAATTGTCACGTCTGTCGTTTGAATGAGGAGACCAAGGTGCAGCGTGGTAGGCGAACATCTTACTTTTATTAAATGACACCAAAAAAAAAACGAACGTAAAGCTATATGCAGTGCAGAAAGCAACTACACACAAACAAGATCCCACAAACTAAGGTGGGAAAAAGGCTGCCTGAGTATGATCCCCAATCAGAGACAATGATAGACAGCTGCCTCTGATTGGGAACCATACCAGGCCATCATAGAAAATACAACAGATTGCCCACCGTAGTCACACCCTGACCCAAGTCAAATAGAGAATAAAAAGGCTCTCTAAGGTCAGGGCGTCACAATAATAGGACAAAACAAGTATTTCCCCCATTTTAGAGCTGGCATAATATGGGCATGTTATGCTTTGCAATGTTGATGACAATGGACTATTTATCTACTAGTAGCACACACCACAAAACATATTTAAACTGGCATAAAATAGACATCTTAGGATCTACTAGTAAACACCTCAAAGTTCACTGTAATATAGAATAACCAATTATTTTACCTCGTGTTTTAAGCTGGCATAATATGGCCATCGTATGGTATGCAATGGTCATCACACTGGATTAATGATCTACTTATGGCACACGTTTAAAAAAATTATACCAGCCATTTTGAAAGTGTTTTTTTTATTACATTGGGATCATCAAAGTTCACTGTAATATAACAACTTAAACAAATGATAAAGAATGTGGGGGACCAAGTAAATGTTGTTATTTATTTATCCAGTTTTATTTATTTATTTTACACTTTTTTAATGACATACAAAGAGAAAAATATCAAGCACACTTAGACATTGCTGTGTGTGTGTGTGTGTGTGTGTGTGTGTGTGTGTGTGTGTGTGTGTGTGTGTGTGTGTGTGTGTGTGTGTGTGTGTGTGTGTGTGTGTGTGTGTGTGTGTGTGTGTGTGTGTGTGTGTGTGTGTGTGTGTGTGTGTGTGTGTGTGTGTCTATAGTGTTTATCATGACTTATGACTATGGGTGTGTTCTTAAATTCTATCTGGAGTGCCAGAGAACGCTCAGAGTGTACTCAGGGTGTTCGTAAATTCAGAACATTGTCGGATTGTCCTTTGTTAAATTCAGAGTGTTTCGCACTTGGAGCATTCAGACCGCATACTGGACACTTTAGATGAGGAGTAGGGTTGATCCGAGCGTTCTAACCTCACAATGGCAGTCAAGCAACCAAGCTAACAGGCTAATGTTGGCTAGCTTGCTAGCTACTTCCAGACGCAAATGAGAGAACAGTAGAAAGTCTAAACAGTATATTTGACCTCTGAGCTTCCCTATCAAATAAAAAAATATTCAATCAGAGAACCTAAAAAAATAACAACAATGACAAATGGTTTGATGAAGGAAGCCAAAACCGAAGAAAAAAATTGAGAAGCCTATCCAGCCAAAAACATAAAGATCCAGGAAACCTGAGTCTACGCCTTCACTATGGTGAATCACTAAAACAATACATGAATACACAACGGAAAAAGAAGGAGCATCATGTCAGAAATTAGCTTAATGTAATTGAAGAATCGATAGACTTTAAAAAATATATATTATTTTACCTTTTCTTAACCAGATAGGCCAGTTGAGAACAAGTTCTCATTTACAACTGCTACCTGGCGAAGATAAAGCAAAGCAGTGCGACAAAAACAACAACACAGAGTTACACAAACAAACGTACAGTCAATAACACAGTAGAATAATCTATGTACAGTGTGTGCAAATGTAGAAGATTAGTGAGGTAAGGCAATAAATAGGCCCTAGAGGCGAAATAATTACAATTTAGCATTAACACTGGAATGATAGATGTGCAGATGATGATGTGCACGTAGAGATACTGTGGTGCAAAAGAGCAAAAAGATAAATAACATATGGGGATGAGGTAGTTGGATGTGCTATTTACAGATTGGCTGTGTACAGGTACAGTGCTTAAAATTAGAGAGGGAGATATGTCTCCAGCTTCAGTGATTTTTGCAGTTCGTTCCAATCATTGGCAGCAGAGAACTGGAAAGAAAGGCGGCCAAAGGGGCTGTTGGTTTTGGGGATGACCAGTGAAATAGACCTGCTGGAGCGCGTGCTACGGGTGGGTGTTGCTATGGTGACCAGTGAACTGAGATAAGGTGGGGCTTTACCTAGCAAAGACTTATAGATGACCTTGAGCCAGTGGGTTTGGCGACAACTATGTAGTGAGGGCCAGCCAACGAGAGCATACAGGTCGCAGTGGTGGGTAGTATATGGGGCTTTGGTGACAAATGGATGGCACTGTGATAGACTACATCCAGTTTGCTGAGTAGAGTGTTGGAGGCTATTTTGTAAATGACATCGCCACAGTCAAGGATCAGTAGGATAGTTAGTTTTATGACGGTATGTTTGGCGGCATGAGTGAAGGAGGCTTTGTTGCGAAATAGGAAGTCAATTCTATATTTCCTTTTGGATTGGAGATGCTTAACGTGAGTCTGGAAGGAGAGTTTACAGTCTAACCAGACACCTAGGTATTTGTAGTTGTCCACATATTCTAAGTCAGAACCGTCCAGAGTAGTGATGCTAGTCGGGTGGGTGGGTGCGGGCAGCATTTAGTTTTACTAGCATTTAAAAGCAGAATACTCTAACTACTTTGGGAAAATTGGAACACACTAAACAAACAACAACACGAAGAGTTATCTAAACCCCTTCTCCAATCTTTTTGGTTCTTTAAAAAAAAAACTGCGAAAACTTTACAAATCTTAGAATCAGCTATTAAAGACTACCAGAACCCCCTGGATTCTCCAATTACATTGAATGAACTACAGGACAAATTACAAACCTTCAAATCCAAAAAGGCCTGTGGTGTTGATGGTGTCCTACATAAAATGACAAAATATACAGACCACAAATTCCAATTGGATACTTAAACTTTTTAACATCATCCTCAACTCTGGCATCTTCCCTAATATTTGGAACCAAGGACTGATCACTTTTGTGGATTGGGGTTGAGGCAAATTTGACACCAATAACTTCCGTAGGATATGCGTCAACAGCAACCTTGGGAAAATCTTCTTCATTATCATTAACAGCAGACGTGTACATTTCCTCAGTGCTGTACTGAGCAAATGTCAAATTGGATTTTTACCAAACTACCGTACAACAGACCACATATTCGCACTGCACACCCTAATTGACAAACAAACAAAACAAAGGCAAACTCTTCTCATGCTTTGTTGAGTTCAAAAAAGCTTTTGACTCAATTTGGCATGAGGGTCTGCTATTCAAATGGGGGGAAAGTGGTGTTGGGGAAAAACATATGACATTATAAAATCCATGTACACAAACAACAAGTGTGAGGTTAAAATTGGCAAAAAACACACAGATGTCTTTCACAGGGCCGTGGGGTGAGACAGGGCTGCAGCTTAAGCACCACTCTCTTCAACATATACACAACCGGTCAAAAGGTTTAGAACACCTACTCATTCAAGGTTTTTCTTTATTTTTAAAACATTCTACATTGTAGAATAATAGTGAAGACATCAAAACTATGAAATAACAAATATGGCATCATGTAGTAACCAAAAAAAGTGTTAAGCAAATCAAAATATATTTTATATTTGAGATTCTACAATCCTTTGCCTTGATGACAGCTTTGTACACTCGTGGCATTCTCTCAACCAGCTTCATGATGTTGTCACCTGGAATGCATTTCAATTGACAGGTGTACCTTCTTAAAAGTTAACTTGTGGAATGTATTTCCTCCTTAATGTGTTTGAGCCAATCAGTTGTGTTGTGACAAGGTAGAGGGATATACAGAAGATAGCGTGTCTTTGTGAGATGCAGTGTGGGTGAATGGATATCTCTGCATGTGTATTTCCCACCATAAAGCATGGAGTAGGAGGTGTTATGGTGTGGAGGTGCTTTGCTGGTGACACTGTCTGTGATTTATTTAGAATTCAAGGCACACTTAACCAGCATGGCTACCACAGCATTCTGCAGCAATACGACATCCCATCTGGTTTGGGCTTAGTGGGACTATCATTTGTTTTTCAACAGGCCAATAACCCAACACACCTCCAGACTGTGTAAGGGTTATTTTACCAAGAAGGAGAGTGATAGAGTGCTGCATCAGATGACCTGGCCTCAACAATCCCCCGACCTCAACCAAATTGAGATGGTTTGTATGAGTCGGACCGCACAGTGAAGGAAAAACAGCCAACAAGTGCTCTGCATATGTGGGAAGTAATTCTGTTGGAAAAGCATTCCATGTGAAGCTGATTGAGAGAATGCTAAGAGTGTGCAAAGCTGTCATTTAGGCAAGGGGTGTCTTTTTGAAGAATCTAAAATATATTTTGATTTGTTTTACACTGTTTTGGTTACTACCAAAATGTAGAAAACAGTAAAGATAAAGAAAAACCCTTGAATGAGTAGGTGTTCAATTTATTTTGACCGGTAGTGTATATGAACAAATTGGTGAGGGCACTAGAACAGTCTGCAGCACCCGGCCTCACCCTACAAGAATCTGAAGTCAAATGTCTGCTGTTTGCTGATGATCTAGTGCTTCTGTCCCCAACCAAATAGGGCCTACAGCAGCACCTAGATCTTCTGTACAGATTCTGTCAGACCTGGTCCCTGACAGTAAATCTCAGTAAGACAAAAATAATGGTTTTCCAAAAAAGATCCAGTTGCCAGGACCACAAATAGAAATTCCATCTAGACACCATTGCCCCAGAGCACACAAAAAACTATACCAACCTCGGCCTAAACAATCAACCCCACAAGTAACTTCCACAAAGCTGTGAAAGATCTTAGAGACAAGGCAAGGGCCTTCTATGCCATCAAAAGGAACATAAAATGATACCAATTAGCATCTGGCTAAAAATACTTGAATCAGTTATAGAACCCATTGCCATTCATTGTCTTGGATCCACTCATCAACCAAAAATCAACCAAATGGGACAAACACCAAATTCAGACACTGCATGTAGAATTCTGCAAAAATATCCTCCCTTGTACAACGTAAAACACCAAATAATGCAGGCAGAGAAGAATTAGGCCGATACCCGCTAATGATCAAAATCCTGAAAATAGCTGTTAAATTCTACAACCACCTAAAAGGAAGTGATTCCCAAACCTTCCATAATAAGCCATCACCTACAGAGAGATGAACCTGGAGAAGAGTCCCCTAAACAAGCTGGTCCTGGGGCTCTGTTCACAAACATAAACAGACCCCACAGGGCCCCAGGACAGAAACACAGTTAGACCCAACCAAATCATCAGAAACAAAAAGATAATTACTTGACACATTGGAAAGAATTAACAAAGAAACAGAGCAAACTAGAATGCAATTTGGCCCTAAACAGAGAGTACACAGTGGCAGAATACATGACCACTGTGGCTGACCCAAAATCAAGGAAAGCTTTGGCTATGTACAGACTCAGTGAGCCTAGCCTTGCTATTGAGAAAGGTTGCCGTAGGCAGAAGCGGCTCTCAACAGAAGACAGGCTATGGGCACACTGCCCACAAAACGAGGTGGAAACTGAGCTGCACTTCCTAACCTCCTACCAAATGTATGACCATATTAGAGACACACATTTCCTTCAAAAAAATCTAATTTTGATAAACTACCATAGCTATTGGGTGAAATACCAGTGTGCCATCACAGCAGCACGATTTGTGACCTGTTGCCACAATTAAACGGCAACCAGTGAATAACAAACACCATTGTAAATACAACCCATATTTATGTTGATTTATTTTCCATTTTTACTTTAACTATTTGCACAACCATTACAACACTGTATATAGACATATTATTTTGGTACTTGTGTGAGTGTAATATTTACTGTTCACTTTTTATTGTTTATTTCCCTTTTGTTTACCAATTTCACTTGCTTTGGCAATGTAAACATGTTTCCCATGCTAATAAAGCCCCTTGAATTGAACACCTCACTTTGACCATTTTACTCCCCCTAAGCAGAACTGGTTCGACTGTTTTCATGTTTCCTAGAGTATTGGTAACTGTGCTAAAACCGGTGTTGACCGTTCTTAAATTCATCCGTATTCTGTGCTCTGGCACACTCCAGACGCGAGTGCTCTAAAATCGGAATTTACAAACGCACCCAGAGCGAGTTTACGAACGCACCCTATAACCAAACACATGTTGCTTTCACAATTTAACATTGGCGGAACAGCACCCCAGGGAGGCTACTGCAATCTCACTCTACCCGTGACGTTAAAGTAATAACATGAAAAAAAGCGTGCTATTTAAAACAAATACGAGTTGGTATCATTTTTATTGGGGAAGATTGAGTAAGCGTGTGTCAGACTGTTTGCTTGGAATGATTTGTAGCTATCGTCTCAATCTATGCATGAGAGTGCATCCGAAAACACGCGATACCGTAAACTGTTTGCGCACTCAAATTCAGGAGGACACAGATTCAAATCAAATCAAATTTTATTTGTCACATACACATGGTTAGCAGATGTTAATGCGAGTGTAGCGAAATGCTTGTGCTTCTAGTTCCGACAATGCAGTGATAACCAACAAGTAATCTAACTAACAATTCCAAAACTACTGTCTTATACACAGTGTAAGGGGATAAGGAACATGTACATAAGGATATATGAATGAGTGATGGTACAGAGCAGCATACAGTAGATGGTATCGAGTACAGTATATACATATGAGATGAGTGTGTAGACAAAGTAAAAAAAGTGGCATAGTTAAAGTGGCTAGTGATACATGTGTTACATAAGGATGCAGTCGATGATGTAGAGTACAGTATATACATATGCATATGAGATGAATAATGTAGGGTAAGTAACATTATATAAGGTAGCATTGTTTAAAGTGGCTAGTGATATATTTACATCATTTCCCATCAATTCCCATTATTAAAATGGCTGGAGTTGGGTCAATGTCAATGACAGTGTGTTGGCAGCAGCCACTCAGTGTTAGTGGTGGCTGTTTAACAGTCTGATGGCCTTGAGATAGAAGCTGTTTTTCAGTCTCTCGGTCCCAGCTTTGATGCACCTGTACTGACCTCGCCTTCTGGATGATAGCGGGGTGAACAGGCAGTGGTTCGGGTGGTTCTTCCGGCGCCGACTGAGATGGCCGCCTCGCTTCGCGTTCCTAGGAAACTATGCAGTTTTTTGTTTTTTTTACGTGTTATTTCTTACATTAGTACCCCAGGTCATCTTAGGTTTCATTACATACAGTCGAGAAGAACTACTGAATATAAGATCAGCGTCAACTCACCATCAGTACGACCAAGAATATGTTTTCCGCGACGCGGATCCTGTGTTCTGCCTTACAAACAGGACAACGGAATGGATCGCATGCAGCGACCCAAGGAAACGACTCTGAAAAAGAGGGAAACGCGGCGGTGTTCTGGTCAGACTCCGAAAAAGGGCACATCGCGCACCACTTCCCAGTATTCTTCTTGCCAATGTCCAGTCTCTCGACAACAAGGTTGATGAAATCCGAGCAAGGGTGGCATTCCAGAGGGACATCAGAGGCAACGTTCTTTGCTTTACGGAGACATGGCTTACTGGGAAAACGCTATCCAGGGCGGTGCAGCCAACGGGTTTCTCCACGCATCGCGCCGACAGAAACAAACATCTCTCTGGTAAGAAGAGTGGCGGGGGCGTATGCCTCATGACTAACGGGACATGGTGTGATGAAGGAAACATACAGGAACTCAAATCCTTCTGTTCACCTGATTTAGAATTCCTCACAATCAAATGTAGACCGCATTATCTTCCAAGAGAATTCTCTTCGATTATAATCACAGCCGTATATATCCCCCCCAAGCAGACACATCGATGGCTCTGAACGAACTTTATTTAACTCTTTGCAAACTGGAAAACATTTATCCGGAGGCTGCATTCATTGTAGCTGGGGATTTTAACAAAGCCAATCTGAAAACAAGACTCCCTAAATTTTATCAGCATATCGATTGCGCAACCAGGGGTGGTAAAACATTGGATCATTGTTACTCTAACTTCCGCGACGCATATAAGGCCCTGCCCCGCCCCCCTTTCGGAAAAGCTGACCACGACTCCATTTTGCTGATCCCTGCCTACAGGCAGAAATTAAAACAAGAGGCTCCCACGCTGAGGTCTGTCCAACGCTGGTCAGACCAAGCTGACTCTACACTCCAAGACTGCTTCCATCACGTGGACTGGGACATGTTTCGTATTGCGTCAGATGGGAATATTGACGAATACGCTGATTCGGTGTGCGAGTTCATTAGAACGTGCGTCGAAGATGTCGTTCCCATAGCAACGATAAAAACATTCCCTAACCAGAAACCGTGGATTGATGGCAGCATTCGCGTGAAACTGAAAGCGCGAACCACTGCTTTTAACCAGGGCAAGGTGTCTGGCAACATGACTGAATACAAACAGTGCAGCTATTCCCTCCGTAAGGCTATTAAACAAGCTAAGCGTCAGTACAGAGACAAAGTGGAATCTCAATTCAATGGCTCAGACACAAGAGGCATGTGGCAGGGTCTACAGTCAATCACGGACTACAAGATGAAATCCAGCCCAGTCACGGACCAGGATGTCTTGCTCCCAGGCAGACTAAATAACTTTTTTGCCCGCTTTGAGGACAATACAGTGCCACAGACACGGCCTGCAACGGAAACATGCGGTCTCTCCTTCACTGCAGCCGAGGTGAGTAAGACATTTAAACGTGTTAACCCTCGCAAGGCTGCAGGCCCAGACGGCATCCCCAGCCGCGCCCTCAGAGCATGCGCAGACCAGCTGGCCGGTGTGTTTACGGACATATTCAATCAATCCCTATACCAGTCTGCTGTTCCCACTTGCTTCAAGAGGGCCACCATTGTTCCTGTTCCCAAGAAAGCTAAGGTAACTGAGCTAAACGACTACCGCCCCGTAGCACTCACTTCCGTCATCATGAAGTGCTTTGAGAGACTAGTCAAGGACCATATCACCTCCACCCTACCTGACACCCTAGACCCACTCCAATTTGCTTACCGCCCAAATAGGTCCACAGACGATGCAATCTCAACCACACTGCACACTGCCCTAACCCACCTGGACAAGAGGAATACCTATGTGAGAATGCTGTTCATCGACTACAGCTCGGCATTCAACACCATAGTACCCTCCAAGCTCGTCATCAAGCTCGAGACCCTGGGTCTCGACCCCGCCCTGTGCAACTGGGTACTGGACTTCCTGACGGGCCGCCCCCAGGTGGTGAGGGTAGGCAACAACATCTCCTCCCCGCTGATCCTCAACACGGGGCCCCACAAGGGTGCGTTCTGAGCCCTCTCCTGTACTCCCTGTTCACCCACGACTGCGTGGCCACGCACGCCTCCAACTCAATCATCAAGTTTGCGGACGACACAACAGTGGTAGGCTTGATTACCAACAACGACGAGACGGCCTACAGGGAGGAGGTGAGGGCCCTCGGAGTGTGGTGTCAGGAAAATAACCTCACACTCAACGTCAACAAAACTAAGGAGATGATTGTGGACTTCAGGAAACAGCAGAGGGAACACCCCCCTATCCACATCGATGGAACAGTAGTGGAGAGGGTAGCTAGTTTTAAGTTCCTCGGCATACACATCACAGACAAACTGAATTGGTCCACTCACACTGACAGCGTCGTGAAGAAGGCGCAGCAGCGCCTATTCAACCTCAGGAGGCTGAAGAAATTCAGCTTGTCACCAAAAGCACTCACAAACTTCTACAGATGCACAATCGAGAGCATCCTGGCGGGCTGTATCACCGCCTGGTACGGCAACTGCTCCGCCCTCAACCGTAAGGCTCTCCAGAGGGTAGTGAGGACTGCACAACGCATCACCGGGGGCAAACTACCTGCCCTCCAGGACACCTACACCACCCGTTGTTACAGGAAGGCCATAAAGATCATCAAGGACATCAACCACCCGAACCACTGCCTGTTCACCCCGCTATCATCCAGAAGGCGAGGTCAGTACAGGTGCATCAAAGCTGGGACCGAGAGACTGAAAAACAGCTTCTATCTCAAGGCCATCAGACTGTTAAACAGCCACCACTAACACTGAGTGGCTGCTGCCAACACACTGTCATTGACACTGACCCAACTCCAGCCATTTTAATAATGGGAATTGATGGGAAATGATGTAAATATATCACTAGCCACTTTAAACAATGCTACCTTATATAATGTTACTTACCCTACATTATTCATCATCTCATATGCATATGTATGTATATACTGTACTCTACATCATCGACTACATCCTTATGTAACACATGTATCACTAGCCACTTTAACTATGCCACTTTGTTTACTTTGTCTACACACTCATCTCATATGTATATACTGTACTCGATACCATCTACTGTATGCTGCTCTGTACCATCACTCATTCATATATCCTTATGTACATGTTCCTTATCCCCTTACACTGTGTATAAGACAGTAGTTTTGGAATTGTTAGTTAGATTACTTGTTGGTTATCACTGCATTGTCGGAACTAGAAGCACAAGCATTTCGCTACACTCGCATTAACATCTGCTAACCATGTGTATGTGACAAATAAAATTAGATTTGATGTCCTTGATGATCTTTATGGCCTTCCTGTAACAACGGGTGGTGTAGGTGTCCTGGAGGGCAGGTAGTTTGCCCCCGGTGATGCGTTGTGCAGTCCTCACTACCCTCTGGAGAGCCTTACGGTTGAGGGCGGAGCAGTTGCCGTACCAGGCGGTGATACAGCCCGCCAGGATGCTCTCGATTGATGGATTGACTGCGTTTTGCAAGTGTCGGCTCACTTGGCCCCATTGTCTCAGTGCATAGCTCATATACCCAAGTATCATTCGGGTCAGTCGACGTGCGTCTAGCAGTTCTGACATGTTCTCTCTAAACCACGAAGACTCCTTGGAGACGCTAGAGAAAACACCTCCTGGGTGATCATTTTCAAAACCTTCCTTCATCATGGGGTCAAGTAAGCTTGGTGACATTTTGTACAAGTGACCCTACATGAAAAACAATGACCGTAATCTAATCATTGTACGAACTAGAAAGAGTTTTGTGGTGAATTCGGTAACTACCTTGTTTGTATGATCAACTATAGCAATAACTCACTTATTTTACATAAATAAACTTGGAACAAGTCTGCCTATCTTTGCCGCACTGGTTTATGGGTAATCCGTGGGTGCAGCCAGCCATCCAGCTCGATCGAAACGGCGGTGCGGAAGAGGTGGACGTTACAAAGGTAAACAGGAATACTAGCGAGAATCGATAGAATGGACCTCAACCGATAATTTTTCTACATCGATGTCCGTGGACACCGAGGATGTTACTTTCTCGGCTAGCTAATGCCAATTGTTGAACAGCCACAGGCTACGAGTCAAACAACAATCAGCCCGTTCAGTCTATTCAATTTCAGCAGTGCAATGAGTCTGAACGAACATTCATTACAAGCACTGTCGTGGAGGAAGCTTTACTTGAGTCGAGCAAAACTGAAGGCTTCCAGTCGAACGTCTGCTCTACTGTCTGGGTTCGCTATGGTAAGGAATAAACTGGCCCAAAGTCAGATGCATAGCAGCAGAGGCAATTATTTGATGTGCATAGCATGAGGACCAGCATCATCCAAAACCAGAAACGTTATGTATTAATCATGTATGGATTTCTTGCACTCCCTAGTTAAAAAAAAGAGTTCTGCTTCATTTTGGAAGGTCATGTTCCAGACAGCCTGTCTTGTATGCTTATGCCACAATGTTCTCCCCCCCCCTTCTCTCAGGTAGCAATGGTGGAGGTTCAGTTGGACACAAGCTATCCCTACCCACCTGGTCTCCTCATTGCCTTCAGTGCCTGCACCACAGTGTTGGTGGCTGTTCACCTCTTTGCCCTGATGGTTAGTACCTGCATCCTGCCTAACATCGAGGCAGTCAGTAATGTTCACAACCTCAACTCTGTGAAGGAGTCGCCACATGAGAGAATGCACCACCACATAGAGCTGGCCTGGGCCTTCTCGACAGTCATTGGCACCCTGCTCTTCCTGGCTGAGGTGGTGCTCCTCTGCTGGGTCAAATTTTTACCCATTAGGCCTAAGAACCACAACCCCAACAATGGGACCATATCTGCAGGTGTGGCTGCTGCCATCACCTCCACCTCTATCATGGTGCCTTTTGGCCTGATATTTATAGTCTTCGCTGTACATTTCTACCGTTCCCTTGTCAGCCACAAGACAGACAGGCAGTTCCAGGAGCTGGAGGAGTTATCCAACCTGACCAGGCTGCAGAATGAGCTGGACGGTAGAGGGGAGTCCCACTTGCAATCCCCCAGCTCTCATTTCCCATAAAGACTGACCTCTTGTTGATAATGTCTATTTCAAGCCAATCCTTTGTTGCCAATAGTTATACATTTCTATTAAAACGCTACATAATCTGCTCATAATTTCAAAACATTTGAGATGTTACTCACCGTTTCCAAATGTTCACATTTCTAGAGATTTTTTAAAATGATTTTTAAAAGAACGATTCCAGACAGTGTTACTTTTAACTGTGAAACTATACCAGTTAACAGTATTAAAGATGCACTCTACCCAATCACAGCGCTCCAATGGATAGCACCTGCCAGCAATTCCAACACCACAGATAAGCTCATATTTGAAACACATGAAAGCCATTACAAAAACATAATTTCTATCCAAAAACAAATAGTTTTAAATGGCTTTACAATTGAAAGGTAATGGTAGGAGGGGGCTAAAGAGGCTTCTCATTAAAAGGATCGTTCACCCAAATTACAAAATGACGCTGTTTTCCTTACCCTCTAAGCAGCCCAAGGACAAGGTATGAAAGCAATCTATGCTTTGGTGTCCCTGGCACTGTTTCCACATGTTAACGTTTTAGCATTTGTGGCACAAATCACATTGATGGGGGCGATAATTAGCAATTTTCACGCATCGTGTCCAAATCATAAGAAAGTATCTCTTGGTAGTAAAGCTCTAAAGTCACTTAGAAGTTTTGAACATGATGTGCAAAAGATGACTTGAATGGGATTTGTGCCTTATGCTAAAACGTTAGCTTGTGGAAATTAAACCAAAGACTGGATTGCTGTCATACCTTGTCCATAGACTGCTTAAATGGTAAGGAAACCAATATGTAATTCTGTAATTTGGGTAAACTATCCCTTTAACTACTTTATTGTGACACGGTGGCTTGCCTCATTGTATTCTATGAGCACCAATGAACGGGCACGTACCTCTGCCCAGGCATTGCTGATGCATGCCGGATCTTACAATGCCTGGATAGGTATTTTAAGTACCAGCTAACCACATATGTTATAACAATCTGGTGTCCGAAGGCGCAGTCGACGATGTGGCACGCAACCATTGGTTGACGCATGCAACGTCTGACCAGCGAAACGCGACCATTGTCTTACTTCTGTCAGTTTTGTATTCAACCTAAGGTTCAGGTTTCAATTCATGTTTGAGAGATTAAATGTAATCAGCCTGCTTAAGTTATTTTTAGTCTAATCGGTTGGCCAAATGTTGCTGCATAAACTCTACAAAAAGTGTTTTCAAAGTTGTAACCTGTGGTATTGAAATAGCATTTTGCACCATGATTATTTGGTCGGAAAATATGAATTTGTGACTAGAAAAGCGTCAAGTTATTTTCACTGTTGCTTAAACAGTGAATACAGAGATTAACTGCACATATTCTTTCTAAACACAATTGGCTTTGTAAAAGTGTTATCTGTTGCTTTCATTTTCTGTTCAAAGTGCACCCTTTGTGACTTGTTTGTTTGTACACTGAGTCGGTTGGTCTTGGCAAATGTAACTGTTTACTTTTTGTTTTGCTTCTAGGAATGTGTTTGTAATACCTCGAGTTGCCACTGGGGAATGATATCCAGATGGCACCATGATCTCATTACAAGTCAAATCATGTTCAGTGGTCCCGTTTCATAGAAGTAAAATTACTCAAATCTTACTCATGATGATGTGCTCTCTTTATTTGTTACATGATGGCATTTAACAGCATGGTAAGTGAGCATGGTGTCCAGAGATCAGCAGAGATGGAGCACTTTAGGGTGTTCTGATGTTCTTCTTTGGCTTGTCCTATTCACTGTGGTATGTTGATTGTGTTTCCATTAAAACTGATCTCACATCCAACAGATGTACCTTAAAATAGAGAAAAGGGGGAGACCTCACCATACAGTGAATTGCTATTCACATAAGCAGGTAAAGTGGCTTGGCTCAACACTTGCAACACCCGGTAAAGACAAACCTCTTAAAACATTTCAAAAGACAACGTATGTACCTTAGGAATTGGGTATATTGTTGGTGATGGTGCCTCAGCTCTTCCAAAGTCAGAGACTGTTCCACATTTGGCCACTCCGTCCACCCAGAAGCCCTCATAAAGCTGACCTTTGTCCAGGTAAAAGAACTTTCCATGCCCATTCTTCTTCCCATACTTCCAGTTGCCTTCATACCTGTTTTCATTGGCTTCAAAACAAATGAGAGAAGTAGCAACCTGACATACTGTGTATATAGTCTACGGCTAAATCCATTCAAACCCACACAGAATTAATTAAAACCAAATGACAACTTTTTTTCACAAAAAAAAACATTGTATTACCGAATCACTGTTGGCACAGTAGTAAGACTTGTGTGCAATATTGATGTCTTAGTGTTTAATTGAATTACATCCATATTGTCAAAGTACTCTAATGAAGATGCAATAAAATGCAGTCTACAATTACTTAATCTTTCTCACCCATCCACTGCACACTCTGGAAATCAACTTTTTTTGGTCTTCCACACACCCCTGACAACAGTCATTACTTTTTTTTTTTAAATGTTTTTTTTCTTCAAATGTAACCTTTTTAACTAGGCAAGTCAGAACATATTCTTATTTACAATGACGGCCTACCGGGGAACAGTGGTTTAACTGCCTTGTTCAGGGGCAGAACGACAGATTTCTTGTCAGCTCGAAGATTCAATCCGGCAACCTTTCGGTTACTGGCCCAACGCTCTTAACAACTAGACTACCTGCCGCCCCAGTCATGAGTCTTAAATGTAAAATAATGTGCCCTTACCGAGACGAAGCATGCCCTGTCCGTGATGTTTGTTTTTCAGCCATTCTCCCTCATATATGTCCCCATTGTCATAATACATCCTGCCCCAGCCACTCCTCTGACCCTCACTCCATTCTCCCTCATAGCAGGCAGTGTCACTGTAGAAGTAGGTCCCAAACCCCTAAGGTAGATGAGAAGACATAGAAACCTGCCCTTGTTTCACTGAGGCCAGGTGTCTTATAATAAATGAAGAAATAGAATAGGCCTAGGTTAACATTATTTACATTATTAGCCTAATAAAACATTGTCCTGTGTACATACATGCTTTTTGTCATTTTCCCATCCACCTGAGTATTCCCTTGAATACTCATTGGTTACAGACAGGAGTTTGCTGTAGGTCCCGTATCCATCACGTTTGCCATATTTCCAGTCTCCATCATAAATGGCCCCGGCCTTCTTCCAAATTTGAGTTCCTTTGCCTAGAAAAATGAAAGGAACAGTGAGAAAAGCCACCCACATATTCATTGCAGATTAAAAATAAATTAAAAATAGGTCTAGCTGATAACAAATTAAGTGATGACCAATACTATTGAAGTTATAGTGGGAAAGAAAAAAAAGTTATCTACAGTACCTGACAACTTTGGACACACCTACTCAATCCAAGGTTTTTCTTTATGTTTTACTCTTTTCTACATTGTAGAATAATAGTGAAGACATCAAAACTATAAAATAACAGATATGGAATCATGTAGTAAGCAAAAAAGCGTTAAATAAAATATTTTATATTTGAGATTCTTCAAAGTAGCCACCCTTTACCTTGATGACAGCTTTGCACACTCTAGGTATTCTCTCAACCAGCTTCATGAGGTAGTCACCTGGAATGCATTTCAATTAGGTGTGCCTTGTTAAAAGTTCATTTCTGGAATTTATTTCCTTCTTAATGTGTTTGAGCCAATCAGTTGTGTTGTGACAAAGTAGGGTGTTAGAAAGCCCTATTTGGTAAAATTCCAAGTCCATATTATGGCATGAACAGCTCAAATAAGAAAAGAGAAACGACAGGCCATCATTACTTTAAAATATAAAGGTCAGTCAATATGGAAAATTTCAACAACTTTGAAAGTTTCTTCAAGTTCCAAAACCATCAAGCGCTATGATGAAATTGGCTCTCATGAGGACTGCCACATGATTGATTTGATTAGGATCTCTTTTAGTCCTCATTTGGACTAATCTTCCAAGAGTCCTTAAACATTAAAATACAATTTATAATACGATCACATTTTCACATATAACACACTGCTACAAACAGACATAATACACTAACATATTGACCAGATTAATACCCTAACAGTCTAACAAGATAGATTGATTCTTCATCGACCATAGTCCAGCACAACTTTCCTATGTATTATATTTAAATGGTTTTAAAGTATTGTTTGAATTTATATATTGAAAGGTTTCTGGTTTGCTCAGCTAAATTATTCAATTTCTTTATTGGTCTAAATCGAAATGTTATTTTGACTATTTCTCTTTTCTGTCTGGATAACACATAGATGGTGGACAATCTATTCCTATTATTTACTGAATGTCTGTCTCTTACCAACATTCTCTTTTGTCCAAATGATTTAATGATCCACTAAATCAAATGCTTCACTAAAATCTAAAAATAGTACTCCACAAAGCTGCCATTATCCATAGCATTAAGCCAATGGTCAGTCATGTCAACCAATGCAGTGGTAGTAGAATGGTTTTTGCGATAAGCATGTTGATTGGCTGTAATCAGATAATTATTTTCCATGTACTCCCATATTTGTTGACTCACAATACCCTCCAATATCTTACTGAGTGAAGGGAGTAGACTAATTGGTCGACTAGTGGGAGGAGTAATTGTTTTTTTTGCTGTCTTTCAGGATATAACACAGTTTAACATGCTTCCATACATTTGCAAATGTTCCCTTTTCCAGTTACCAATTAAATATGTATTTCCGTGGAGCTGCTACCTGGGGAGCAGCATAGCGAAGTAAAAAATTGTCCATAAGATCATAACCTGTAGATTTACCATTGGGTGATGACTTCAATAGGTTTAACACCTCTACTGACACCATTTGTAGAACACCCCCCTATCCACATCGATGGAACAGTAGTGGAGAGGGTAGCAAGTTTTAAGTTCCTCGGCATACACATCACAGACAAACTGAATTGGTCCACTCACACTGACAGCGTCGTGAAGAAGGCGCAGCAGCGCCTCTTCAACCTCAGGAGGCTGAAGAAATTCGGCTTGTCACCAAAAGCACTCACAAACTTCTACAGATGCACAATCGAGAGCATCCTGGCGGGCTGTATCACCGCCTGGTACGGCAACTGCTCCGCCCTCAACCGTAAGGCTCTCCAGAGGGTAGTGAGGTCTGCACAACGCATCACCGGGGGCAAACTACCTGCCTTCCAGGACACCTACACCACCCGATGTTACAGGAAGGCCATAAAGATCATCAAGGACATCAACCACCCGAACCACTGCCTGTTCACCCCGCTATCATCCAGAAGGCGAGGTCAGTACAGGTGCATCAAAGCTGGGACCGAGAGACTGAAAAACAGCTTCTATCTCAAGGCCATCAGACTGTTAAACAGCCACCACTAACATTGAGTGGCTGCTGCCAACACACTGTCATTGACACTGACCCAACTCCAGCCACTTAAATAATGGGAATTGATGGGAAATGATGTAAATATTTCACTAGCCACTTTAAACAATGCTACCTTATATAATGTTACTTACCCTACATTATTCATCTCATATGCATACGTATATACTGTACTCTACATCATCGACTGCATCCTTATGTAATACATGTATCACTAGCCACTTTAACTATGCCACTTTGTTTACTTTGTCTACATACTCATCTCATATGTATATACTGTACTCGATACCATCTACTGTATGCTGCTCTGTACCATCACTCATTCATATATCCTTATGTACATATTCTTTATCCCCTTACACTGTGTATAAGACAGTAGTTTTTGAATTGTTAGTTAGATTACTTGTTGGTTATCACTGCATTGTCGGAACTAGAAGCACAAGCATTTCGCTACACTCGCATTAACATCTGCTAACCATGTGTATGTGACAAATAAAATTTTATTTTATTTTATTTGATTTGAAAAAAGCATGTTGTTTTGCTCATAATATGATCATCAATCCATTGGACAATAGCTTGTTTGGAAGAATGGGTGTTTACATTATCGCTCAGTAAATACATTTTCTTTGTAAAAAAAAAAACCTGCTAAATTATTGGCAATATCAGCTGGTTTTGTTATTGTTCTCCAGTCAATCTCTACACTAGATGGGTATGATGAAATAGATGTATCAAGTAAGCCCTTCACTGTATTCCATACCTTTTTACAACCACTAAAAGCATTTTTGTAAAATAACGTTTTTTTTCTTATGATTTAATTTAACTGCATAATTACGTAATGTTCTATAATGTTCTTTAATCTATAATGTTCTGTTCATCAATTTCTAGTTCAGATTTGGCTGCTAAGACTTTTGCCATATTTCTTTGAGAAAAAGCTGCACCCAGTTCCTCATCAATCCATGGAGATTGACAAACCTCAACTGTACTCTTTCTTACTGGTGCATGATGGTCCATTACCTCAGTGAGCAAATCAATAAAGCATTCAGTAGTGTGATTTAAATCATCCTCTAGATAAATCAGCGCCCAGGGTACAGCAGCCAAATAATTTTGAAATAGCTCATGATTACATTTAAAAAAATGTCTCTTGACCACTAGCCTTTGGGGTTTCTTTGGAACATTGGTGTTCATGGTAATGGCCACAATATTATGGTCTGTCCAGCCCACTAGCATTGATCTGGCTTTTAAGCATTGCAATGGTATATTACAGAAGATCAGATCAATGCATGTATCTGAACGATGACCCAACTTAGTTGATGATCTAGTAGTATCATTAACCATTTGTTTCAAACCACAGTTCTCGGCATATATCATCAATTTAGTTATATTTGACTTATTATGATCCTTCCAATTTATATTAAAATCACCCAAGATAAATACATCTGTTACTATCTGTGGCCTGGTCAAACCCAGTGCATAAGTCATCCAGATAGGACACCTTAGAGCTAGGCCCATACACACACAACCTACCAATATGGGTGCCTGGTGAAGCAGATGTACTTGAGCCCATAGTGCCTCTATTTGACATACATTAAGGTCATCGCTTCTCTCAAAAGGTATATGATTCTGAATGTACAGTGCTACACCCCCACCTTTCCTATTTCTGTCTCTTCTAAGTAAACTATATCCATGAATGTTAATTTGCCCATCATTTACAGATCAGGAAAGGAAGACCCAGAATTACTTCTGCTGCAGAGGATAAGTTCATTGGAGTTACCAGCCTCAGAAATTGCAGCCAGAATAAATGCTTCACAGAGTTCAAGTAACAGACACATCACATCAACTGTTCAGAGGAGACTGCGTGAATCGTGCCTTCATGGTCGAATTTCTGCAATGAAACCACTACCAAGGACACCAATAAGAAGAGACTTGCTTGGGCCAAGAAACACGAGCAATGGACATTAGACTGGTGGAAATCTGTCCTTTTGTCTGAGGAGTCTATAGTTGAGATTCTTGGTTCCAACCGCTGTGTCTTTGTGAGACGCAGAGTAGGTGAACAGATGATCTCCACTTGTGGTTCCCACCCTGAAGCATGGAGGAGGAGGTGAGATGGTGTGGGGGGGGTGCTTTGCTGGTGACACTGTCTGTGATTTATTTAGAATTCAAGGCACTTAACCAGCATGGCTACCACAGAATTCTGCAGCAATATGCCATCCCATCTGGTTTGCGTTTAGTGGGACTATCATTTGTTTTTCAACATGACAATGACCCAACACACCTCCAAGCTGTATTAGGGCTATTTGACCAAGACGGAGAGTGATGGAGTGATGCATCAGATGACCTGGCCTCCACAATCACCTGACCACAACCAAATTGAGATGGTTTGGGATGAGTTGGAGTGAAGGAAAAGCAGCCAACAAGTGATCAGCATATGTGGGAACTCCTTCAAGACTGTTGGAAAAGCATTCAGGTGAAGCTGGTTGAGAAAATGCCAAGAGTTTATGATTCTAAAATATAGAAAAAAATTAAGACAAACACTTGAATGTGTAGATGTGTCCAAACCTTTGACTGGTACTGTATGTTCTTAGAATCTGTTGAGATTATTATTTTTAAATTGGAGAGAACCAATCACAGCCCATGTGTCTGAACGGTGACACAGTAAGCCTAGGCCTAATACTTACATTTACATGTAAGTATTCTGTAATCAGCAGCGCCCAGGGTGGTGGGTTCTCCCGGGACCACCCATACGTGAGAATGTATGCACACATGACTGTAAGTCGCTTTGGATAAAAGCGTCCGCTAAATGGCATATAATAATAATAATAATAATAATAAAAAAAAAGTCATTTAGCAGACGCTCTTATCCAGAGCGACTTACAAATTGGTGTGTGGAAAATCTATGTCATGCTACAGTAGTACCATGCTTCTTGCTGTCCAGCCAATCCCCGGTGTATTCATCTCCATTGACTGAATAAACAGTGTGTCGCAGTCCACACTTTTGTGCCTTTCTGTCCCATAATTTTGACAGGGGCTCCACTTTTCGAGGTTTCTTCAGATGAGGCATGGCTGTAAGCAGAACATACATGATTTTCAAACATTGTTTATTAACTTAAAGGCACAATCCTTAATCAATTTACAGTATAACTGCAGCCCCACCACCAACTGGTTTGGAGGATGCTGTAGAAATAAATGTATCTGGTAAACACTAGACTACAGCTATGGATGCAAAGACTTGACAGTCCATTCATGGAACATGTAGTTGAAAATAGTTTATCATTTGAAGCTAGTTATAGCTACATTGTTTGTTTACAATGACTGATCAAATGACAACCAAAACTTAAACAAAATAAGAACATTTCGCAGATTATGCCAACAAAGTTAGCTAGCTAGCTAGCTAGCAAATGTGACATTTGTATACATTACTTTTACAGCTAAAAATAATTGATTAACTCAAATTGTACCTCGTATGTGTCCAAGCGAACGACTCCTATTAGCTCAATCCACTTGTCTTTTCAATTTTCAAAGTGAAGTCAAATTTAACATTAGGTCAACATAGCTGGTTAGCTAGCTAGGTGGTAAAAGACAAGCGAGGCAACAATGACCAAGCGTCTTATCCCCATAGCAACCAACTTGCATAGATGTACAAATACTAGATTTCGTTCGGGCTGAGAAACTTTCTCAGTTTTTGTAAATGTGTCATTATATTGCCCTCAAAATCATTATTCAAAAACATTCATACAAATACAGTTCTGTTTATGAAAATGTTACTGTAGTAGGGGTTCCTATCTAGTAAGTTTGTTTCTGCACTTTAGAACAAGTGACGACACAAATGTACATTTTTCAGTAGTAGGCGGTCGGACGCATGCGCTCTAAATGAAATAAGAAAATAATCGTGGACAGCTGTACCGGCCGTTGGAGGTTCTGTATAGTGGGAGTCGGCGAGTGCCGCTTACTGACACAATGTCACTGCAAAGGTGTCAAACTGAATGGGGAGAAATTGACCAAGAATATCAACAGTTACAGGTAGGCCTATGTGAAGCCAGTTTGATAACTAGCTAGGTGCGTGGCATGACGTGTGGACTATCGCCAGTTCAGAAAGAGAGGTTGGAGGATGATAACTGATTTAACGTTACTATTGTCAGCTCAGCTAGCTTTCTAGCTAGTTTAGCTAACCCAGCCAACATGGCTAGAAGCTAGCTAGCATACTAACTTGATAAAGGGTGTTTTTGTACACAACATCAGGTATTTTTGTACACAAT
Source organism: Oncorhynchus gorbuscha (assembly GCF_021184085.1). Classification (NCBI taxonomy): domain Eukaryota; kingdom Metazoa; phylum Chordata; class Actinopteri; order Salmoniformes; family Salmonidae; genus Oncorhynchus; species Oncorhynchus gorbuscha. Next base: position 48,149,492 of record NC_060183.1, on the reverse strand, counting down.
ATGTTGTATTTAGGAACTCTCCAATATAACTAATTCGTATACTGTGGTATCTGCAAGTCAGATTTACTTAAAGTGGTACAGCTAGTTTTTAATATCCGCACATTTTGAACAATGAATGGCGAATGTTAGCTAACGTTAATTATCTAGCAATAATAACGTTCGCCTGTTAAAGTCCTTATAAGAAGCAAGCTAGCTAGCCAACTCCGATTAATAACAATGATTAGGTAACGTTAGTTGTGTTTAAGTGAAATCCACCAAGTTTTCACTTCGGCGCAGCTAAATCAGTCAACCAATGCGGATAAGTAGCAAAAAAATGTCAGTTAACTCCGGGTGTAGTCGTGTCTTCCTCCTCTCTTAACGTTATTTCCTTCTTAATTGCTACCATTTGAAACGACTGGATAGGTTTCAATGATATTGTAATATTGCCTTCCTGTCATATACTGCTAGATCAAGGACCATAGAGAGAGGAAAGAAAGTAAGCCACTGAGAGCCTCAAACTGCAAGAATAAAAGAGGGGATCTGTCCTAGACCTTATCCATCACAGCTTGTTTAAATTTGGACTTTGAAAATAATTGCCTGACAGTTATCAACATATTTGAGTACTGGTGAGCAATGTGCAGTCATTTGCTTTCCATTCTTATTTCTAGGAAACTCACAAAGTGTACAGACAGAAGCTCGATGAGCTCACCAACCTCCAGGCAACATGCAGCAGTGCCATTAGTAAACAGAGGAAGGGTCTAAAAGACCTCCGGCACAGTCTGCGCAAGTAAGTAGCCTATTATTAGTGCTTGCAGTTACAGTCTTGTTTTCCTGTACAAAAGGTCCTCATAATTAGGACCTGAGCATTTAGTGTGTTGTTCTCCTACAGATGTACAAAAACAAGCGACGAGAAAGAAACAGAACTGATCAAAGACATCCAAATGCAAATTAAAGACAAAGAACATTTCTTCTTTGATATGGAAGCCTATTTGCCAAAGAAGAATGGGTCAGTGTATTTGAGGACATGATTATTTTTTGGTTGGTTACAGATTTGATGCAGTTTGTCATTAGAGGGTGTAAAAGTATGTGTCTCTTTTCAGATTGTACTTAAATTTGGTCCTTGGCAATGTGAATGTCACACTCCTCAGCAACCAGGCTAAGTAAGTGTGTTGCTTCAGCTTTAACAAAATATCTGTATTCAGTCACATCTGTTTGGTTGCTGCATCTGATTCCTTGTTGCATCTTTTCGCACGAGCAGATTTGCCTACAAAGATGAATATGAGAAGTTCAAGCTTTGCATGACAATAATCTTGATGTTTGCTGCCATAACCTGTCTCTTCTTGTTCAATTACCGGTGAGTTGGTTATATTATACATTTTGATGTTTCCTCGTAGCATCTTTTAATGTTTTGTTAAAGCAAGGTAGTTGTAAATGTCTATTTTGTTTCAGTGTCACAGATGAAATCTTCAACTTCTTGCTGGTTTGGTACTATTGCACTTTGACCATAAGGGAAAGCATCCTCATGAGCAATGGGTCCCGGTGAGCTACTAAGCTTTTTATGTGACCAAATTATTTATTTACTCTGTGAGATTCAAATAATAGACTAGCATGTCGACCTAGTTCTGCTTCTTTATTCTAATTCAACTCAATGTGTCCTTTCAGGATAAAAGGGTGGTGGGTCTCCCATCATTACGTCTCTACCTTCCTATCAGGTGTAATGCTTACCTGGTAAGTCTTTTTTATTTATTTTCAACTTTGAACACTTTCATTAATTGCTGTCGGTCAAAATTGATTGGCAGTTATCCTCAAAGGTTGCTTGACGAGCAGTTTGATTGATAAATGTTACTTGATTGCCTGATTTGATTGGTTCCTCTGTTTCTTCTCAAAGGCCAGAGGGGTCCATGTATCAGATGTTCAGAAGTCAATTCCTTGCCTTCTCCATTTATCAGAGTAAGCATCTACTTTCTCATTTTATCTTCACATGTGTTGAGTTTTGAAAACAAGTCGCACAATATAAGTCCATGTCATTACTCATATTTGATTGATTTGTTGAAATTCATCCCTGTGTTTTTCAGGCTTTGTGCAGTTTCTTCAATATTACTATCAAAGTGGCTGCTTATACAGGTTACGAGCTTTGGGGGAAAGAAATCAGTTGGACCTCACAGTGGGTAAGAGGAGTTCCTTTTCAGTTAAGACAGTTTCTAAGGCTTGCTTATTGGTTATGACTTGGGAAAGCTTTTGAACCATTAAGTCACAACCAAAATTATTGGCACCCTTGATTAAATAAAATAAAAATGTAAAGGCTGTATAAAATAAATAATACATACTGAGCTATATCGTATGCTAAAAAAAAAATAGAACATTGTGTGTTTGCATTTGTTGGATGAAATGAAAATAAAGCTCTTTGGCCACGCACACCATGTGCATATACAGAAAAAAAAATCCATACCTACTGTAAAATATAGTGGGGGGGGGGGTTGCTTCATTAAACTGTCGCCAGTTCAAATAAACCCTATTCCTTGGCCAGAGTGTCGAGTGTGCGCTCAAACGCTTCAAGAGCAAAACGCTCTGGATTTATGAACGGACAATCTGACAACGCTCTGAATTTACGAACGCCCAGAGCACTCCAGCGTGAATTTACGAACGCCCAGAGCACTCCAGCGTGAATTTACGAACGCCCAGAGCACTCCAGCGTGAATTTACGAACGCCCAGAGCACTCCAGCGTGAATTTACGAACGCCCAGAGCACTCCAGCGTGAATTTACGAACGCCCAGAGCACTCCAGCGTGAATTTACGAACGCCCAGAGCACTCCAGCGTGAATTTACGAACGCCCAGAGCACTCCAGCGTGAATTTACGAACGCATCGCAATAATCTGGAAATATTCTCTATGGAGGAATGGTCTCTTAAGATCCCTTCCAATGTGGTCTCCAATCTCATAAAACATTTTAGAAAAAGGCTCTGTGCCGTTATCCTCGCAAAGGGAGGGTGCAGGAGTATTAAAAACACGGGTGCCAATTATTCTGACCCCTATCTTTTTGATAAGTTTTTTTTATTACTTATTAAGTAAAATATTTCTCTCTGAGTTGTATAAAATGATATAATTTTTGCATACAATATCATTACTTTAGTCTTTTTTTTTCCTCTCTCTCATCTTGATCAAGGGTGCCAGTAATTTCAGTCATGCCTGTAAATCAAATAACATTTTATTGGTCACCAACCCATGGTAAGCAGATGTTATTGCGAGTGTAGCGAAATGCTTGTGCTTCTAGTTCTGACTGCAGTAATATCTAACAGTACTCTTACAATTCCACAACAACTACCTAATGCACACAAATAGAAGTAAAGGGATGGAATAAGAATATATGGATGAGCGATGACCGAGCGGGCATAGGCAAGATGGTATAGAATACATATACATACGAGAAGAGTAATGCAAGACATTATTAAAGTGACTAGTGATCCATTTATTGAAGTGGCCAATGATTTCATGTCTGTATGTTGGTAGCAGCCTCTCTGTGTTAGTGATGGTTGTTTAACAGTATGATGGCCTTGAAAGAAGCTGTCTCTCGGTCCCAGCTTTGATGCACCTCTCCTTCTGGATGGTAGCGGGGTGAACATGCAGTGGGTTGGGTGGTTGTTGTCCTTGATCTTTTTGGCCTTCCTATGACACCGGGTGCTGTTGGTGGCATGGAGGGCAGGTAGTTTGCCCCCGTGTGATGCATTATGCAGACCGCACCACCCTCTGGAGAGCCTTGCGTTTGTGCGCGGTGCAGTTTCCGTACCAGCCGGTGATACAGCCCGACAGGATGCTCTTAATTGTGCATCTGTCTAAGTTTTAGGTGTTAAGCCAAATTTCTTTAGCCTCCTAAGGTTGAAGAGGCGCTGTTGCGCTTTCACCACACTCTCTGTGTGAGTGGACCATTTCTGTTTGTCTGATGTGTACGCCGAGGAACTTGAAGATTTCCACCTTCTCCACTGCTGTCCTGTCGATGTGGAAAGGGGGGTGCAACCTCTGCTGTTTCCTGAAGTCCACAATCATCTCCTTTGTTTTGTTGACGTTGAGTGCAAGGTTATTTTCCTGATACCACACTCAGTGCCCTCACCTCCTTCCTTTAGCCTGTCTCGTCATTGTTGGTAATCAAGCCCACTACTGTAGTGTCGTCTGCAAACTTGATGATTGAGTTGGAGGCGTGCATGTCCACGCAGTCATGGGTGAACAGGGAGTACAGGAGGAGGCTGAGCACGCACCCTTGTGGGGCCCCAGTGTTGAGGATCAGCGAAGAGGTGTTTCCTACCTTCACCACCTGGGGCCGGCCCGTCAGGAAGTCCAGGACCCAATTGCACAGGGTGGGGTTGAGACCCAGGCCCTCAAGCTTAATGATGAGCTTGGAGTGTACTATGGTGTTGAATGCTGAGCTGTAGTCAATGAACAGCATTCTTACATAGGTATTCCTCTTGTCCAGATGGGATAGGGCAGTGTGATGGTGATTGCATCATCTGTGGGCCTATTGGGGGTGGTAAGCAAATTGAAGTGGGTCTAGGGTGGCAGCTAAGGTGGAGGTGAGTCTCCCAAAGCACTTCATGATGACAGATGTGAGTGCTACTGGGCGATAGTCATTTAGTTCTGTTTCCTTTGTGTTCTTTGGTACAGGAACAATGGTGGCCATCTTGAAGCATGTGTGGACAGCAGACTGGGATGGGGAGATTGAATATGTTTGTAAACACACCAGTCAGCTGGTCTGCACGTGCTCTGAGGACGCGGCTAGGGATGCCGTCTTGGCCGGCAGCCTATTGAGTGTTACCAGTCGGCCATGGAGAGGGAGAGCCTGCAGTCCTTGGTAGTGGGCTGCATCGGTGGCGTAGTATTATCCTCAAAGCAGGCAAAGAAGATGTTTAGTTTGTCTGGAAGCAAGACGTGGCTGGTTTTCTTTTTGTAGTCTGTGATTGCCTGTAGACCCTGCCACATACGTCTCGTGTCTGAGCCGTTGAATTGCGACTCCACTTTGTCCCTATACCGACATTTCTCTTGTTTGATTGCCTTGCGGTGGGAATAACTACTGTTTGTATTCCGCTATATTCCCTGTACAAGGCATTTGCATGTGTTTTAATAGTTCTTACAAAGAAGTGGGCCACAAGCCACCCCATGACTGGAAAAATGGGACAAAGGTGATGTTTTAACCTTGAGCAAGTCTCTACTCTTCCATTTTGAGTGATGTCCCAGTTGTCGGAATGCCCTGTATGAGTTCACACACATCCTCTTTTAATCAAAGTTTACATTTCTACTGCCCAAAATTCCAATTATGATAGACTAGCAAAATATATTTAGTGAAATCTTGTTGACCAGAGGGAGCTAATGGACAACATTTTTGCAATCAGTTTGCAGCTGCCCTTTGAACATAGTATTGGTCAAGAGGATAAAGGTTTTGTCCCTCTTGTTTAGCTGTATTTGATATAGCTTACTTTACTCTACCATGTGTTTTAGTCTAATGATTAACCTGTACTTCTGACAGAGCTAGTTGAACTGGATGTAAACATACTGTCTTTCGGGAAGGTTATGCATTATTCAATGTTCTGGATCTTCCACCATTTTATGAATCGTTTCTGTTTTGCAGAGGGGTTCCAGTCATGGATGTGGAGAGGGCTCACCTTCCTCTTGCCATTCCTCTTCTTCGGACATGTAAGTCTAACACAACTGTACTAAAATGGTTATCCAGGGATGAGGTCTGAGTGTGTGCCAGCTTGTTTCACACAGACTAGGATGAGGCGTTATGGGGGAAGAGAGTGGAGTGAGGAGACTTGAAGAAGTTAAAAGATGGTATTGCAAAATCTGTCACACTTGTAAAAGAAGTGTTGCCCAACATGATTGCGAAGCTTACATTTTGTTCCTTATTTCAGCTGTTTATACTTTTACATGTACACACGCCAGCTGCCATGCTTGTGTTCTTGAATAAGGTTTTAGGTCTTAGACTGAACTTTTCTCTCTCCAATCCCATTCACAGTTCTGGCAGCTGTACAATGCTCTGACCCTGTTTCGGTTGGCAGGACATAAAGACTGTAAAGAGTGGCAGGTAAGGACATAAATACTACCATCCAATCTCTGTAGAATCCCTTGTTTTCATATAGAATACAGTACAACATGCCTCTACATCCACCCCTGTCTCGTTACAAGACTACTCTCTACTCAGTCACTGGCCACATCATCATGATGATGCAAAATGCATCCATTTTGTGTCATCATGAAGTAGCTGGTGACACTTTGCTTTTTAAAAGCCCAATACCGTAACTTCACTACTGACATACCACATTTTTGGAACTGTGTATTAAAATTAAAATAATTTAAAGAGTGACACCTGTGATGTCATTGTACTAGATGTCCTCAATGGAAGGTTTAACTTCCAGTGTCAGTAGTCTTGTAAAGATTTTCAGCATAAATGTGATTTCTTTTAATGCCTTTTTTGTGTATTTCAGGTATTTATGTTGGCACTGACATTTCTTGTCCTATTCCTGGGGAATTTTCTTACCACATTGAAAGTTGTTCGCCATAAAGTCCAGGAAAACCCAGAGAAAGTGCAAAAGCAAGAGTGAATACAAGTCTGACTACAGCTCAGACTCCCAAGTGACCATGAAACAAAATGGCACTTTGAAACGCACAATCGATGGGAATATGGACTGCAGGGTTTTTTTTGCCAGGAAAAGACTGAGTGAAGAGAACGATGTGTCTCAGCCTTGATGACAGCTGCAACATTAACCAATAACCTTGGCTGAATGTGCTTTTGTTTCCAATAGTTTGTCGTTGTCTTTGCTACACATGCAATCACAACACAGAGCGGCCTTCTTCTGGCAGATGAACCACTGCGATCCTGGACCATTTGAGGCTTGATCCTGTAGATTTAGAGTAATTGGACAGACTTAATCATTATGGTGTGGATGTATTTAGGACAGAGCATGGACTACATGTACAGAGATCCACTCTTTAAACTATATGCAACTAAAGAAAGACGGGTAGCATTAGGTCATGAGAAGAGGTTAGATTTACCTACAAAGTATATGTAATGTCAATACTTCACACAGCTGTTTTCGTTATGGAATATTTGAATACATCCATGGCACAGCAATTTTCACTGTTCGCAACTACAAGTGTCTCATTTTGATATATTCTTCAGTAAAGATGCATTGAACTATACAATTCTCCCGGTGTGCTGTTTGAAAGTAAACATGTTTCTTTTCTCTGGATATTGACATGTTGCTGCGGGTACATCTTATATAAAGAACTAAAGCCTGCTTTTTATTTTAGCAATGTACCAGCCAGGACTTGTTAACTGATCATAGACATTTACAAACTTTAACAGCAGCCATTTACTACCATTATTTGGGTTGATTTGGCAACCATAAATTACAGCTGTTCTACTTTTAAATAATACCATTTTAAATAATTAATATACTAATACATGTCAAGGTTTTAGAATACAAGGATTTTCTTTCCCTTCTGAAATGCACCTTGTTAAACTGAGTTCCTGATGTCTTAACTTCAGTGGGTTCAGAATTAAGACAAATCCATTTTTAAATAATTCCTGTAATCTAGTTCAAAATGATAACCCTTTCAATGAATGATTATTTGAGTCCTGTCCAATTCAGGCTGTGCTGGTTGTTTTGAGTTCACCTTTGTCACAGTATGCTGTGTCTACTTTAAACAATTGCTGCTATGAGCACTGGTACTTTGAACAAATGATTGGGAATGTCTTCAGTACAAATGTGCTGGCGTGATCCAAGTTCTGTAACTCTGCTGACATACCGTAGGTATTGTAACGCATCAACTCTGAACTAAGGCAAAATCTCATGAGCTTGTATCCCTTTTCAGTGTCCTTTAATTTTGAACTGTAGTATTAGATCTGAACAACTTGGTACTTAGTGACAGCGCTCTCTAATGCCTTCTCTCCCTGTAGCCTGTCACAATTACTTGATTTTTGTTCCATTTGGAATCGATTGTTTTGCATTTACATTACATTTAAGTCATTTAGCAGACGCTCTTATCCAGAGCGACTTACAAATTGGTGCATTCACCTTATGACATCCAGTGGAACAGTCACTTTACAATAGTGCATCTAAATCTTAAAGGGGGGGGGTGAGAGGGATTACTTATCCTATCCTAGGTATTCCTTAAAGAGGTGGAGTTTCAGGTGTCTCCGGAAGGTGGTGATTGACTCCGCTGTCCTGGCCTCGTGAGGGAGTTTGTTCCACCATTGGGGGGCCAGAGCAGCGAACAGTTTTGACTGGGCTGAGTGGGAACTGTACTTCCTCAGTGGTAGGGAGGCGAGCAGGCCAGAGGTGGATGAACGCAGTGCCCTTGTTTGGGTGTAGGGCCTGATCAGAGCCTGGAGGTACTGAGGTGCCGAGAAAGTCTAAGGTCTTGGATATTAGTCTTGATTCCGTAAAGAAGAAAAATCCATTCTACGCTTGAAGGGAGCCACTCTTTTTGTTATACTTGTCGGCAAAAGCCTGTTACTGACCATTAGTCCAAAATGTTACATTCTGTTTGTAACATCAAAACTGCCGCAATGCACTACACAACAGCACCTATTTCCTCATATGTTGTGTTATTGGTTTCATGTCATGGATTGTCCCATCATAAGACTACCTTGTGCCTAAACGTATCACTGTAACAAGAGTGATTTCATTGATTCTGTTTCTGATTACAGGATGTTATCTGAGAGGCATTTATTTACATTGAAATAAGGCCCTGTGTTTTGGAACTATCAAATATTAATTGATAAGTCATGTAACAAATGTATTTGCTTAGCAAAGAAATATATATACTTCAGCTTTCACAATTGTTTTCAGTTGCCTATCTACAGTACTACTGTAGGACATTGCTATGTCAGTGTTTTTTCATAGCAACCACCACTAGTGGGCACTGTCATTAAACTTTAGAAAACGGCAATAGATATTTGTCCAGACTCCAGCTCTGAAAGGAACTGATGTCTATCAGCTTTCAACCACAATAGTAAATAGTTGTAAATTGTCCTGGCAATGTAAAAGGTGCAGTCTACTTATCATCCTCTGCAGAAAGGGTAAGTCGCTTACATGAACATGTGTAATGGCAGTGGTGTAAAGTACTCTAGTAAAAATATTTTAGAGTACTACTTAAGTACTACTACTTTACCATTTATGTTTGACTACTTCTACTCCACTACATTCCGAAAAAAAATAATTTAATTGTTACGCCATACTTTTTCTCCGACATCCAAAGTACTTGTTACATTTCAAATGCTTAGCAGGACAGGAAAATGTTCAAATTCACACTTATCAAGTGTAGGCCGTCATTGTAAATAAGAATTTGTTCTTAACCGACTTGCCTAGTTAAATGTTTGTTTTTCTTTAAAAATACCCCTGGTCATCCCCACTGCCTCTGATCTGGTGGACTTACTGAACACATGTTTTGTTTGTAAATTGTCTTAGCCAGGGGCACACTCCAACACTATCTTTTAAATAAAAAAAAGAAAACCATGCTATCTGGTTTGCTTATTTATTACAAGGAATGTGAAGTGATTAATACTTTTATTTTTGATACTTACAGTACCAGTCAAAAGTTTGGACATCTACTCATTAAGGTTTTTCTTTTTACACTTTTCTACATTGTAGAATAATAGTGAAGACAAACTATGAAATAACAGATGGAATCATTTAGTAACCAACAAAAATGTTTAAAAAAATCTAAATCTATTTTATATTTGAGATTCTTCAAATTAGTCACCCTTTGCCTTGACAGCTTTGCACACTCTTGGCATTCTCTCAACCAACTTTGAGGTAGTTACCTGGAATGCATTTCAATTAACAGGTGTGACATTTTTGGAATTTGTTTCCTTCTTAATGTGTTTGAGCCAATCATTTGTGTTGTGACAAGGTAGGGGGAGGTATACAGAAGATAGCCCTATTTGGTAAAAGACCAAGTCCATATTATGGCAAGAACAGCTGAAATAAGCAATGAGAAACGATAGTCCATCATTACTGTTGGAAAAGCATTCCAGGTAAAGCTGGTTGAGAGAATGCCAAGAGTGTACAAAGCTGTCATGAAGGCAAAGGGTGGCACCTTTGAAGATTCAAAAATGTATTTTGATTTTGTTTAACACTTTTTTTGGTTACTACACAATTCCATGTGTTACTTCATAGTTTTGATGTCTTCACTATTGTTCTACAATGTTGAAATAGTACAAATATAGAAAAAAACATACATTTTTGACTGGTACTGTAAATATATTTAAAAACAAATGCTTTTAGACTAACTCAAGTAGTATTTTACTGGGTGACTTCCATTTTTACTTGAGTCATTTTCTGTTTGGGTGTGACAACTGGGTACTTCTTCCACCACTGTGTAATGGCCAAACTATTCCTTGAGTGGGTATTTATTTATAGATGACTTCGTGAAACAAATCTTGCCAGGTGATAAAGTGATCAGTAGAACCAAGCTCTTCCTAGAAATTGAATTGCTAAAGAAAATGACATTCAACCTCTCAATGACGGATGGTGAGACAAGTTTAAATGTTAAGTCCCTTATTTAGGGGACTATGAGCAGTTCTTGGACCGGTTCTGACTGACATTTGTGTGTACGGGCGCTCTGTGAACTGCGCAACATGTACAGGCAGAATTGACTTGTTCATGTAAGCAAATGATGAGATCATAGAGATCCTTTGGTGCGAAAAGAGCAAATCAATCCCAGAACAACAGCCAAGGACTTTGTGAAGATGCTGGAGGAAACAGGTACAAAAGTATCTATATCCACAGTAAAACGAGTCCTATATCAACATAACCTGAAAGACCGCTCAGCAAGGTAGAAGTCGAATTGTTCCTAAACCGCCATAAAAAAAGCCAGACTACAGTTTGTAACTGCACATGGGGACGAAGATCATACTTTTTTCAGAAATATCCTCTGGTCTGATGAAACAAAATAAAACTGTTTGGCCATAATGACCATCGTTATGTTTGGGGGAAAAAGGGGGAGGCTTGCAAGCCGAAGAATACTATCCCAACCGTGAAGCATGGGGGTGGCAGCATCATGTTGTGGGGGTGCTTTGCTGCAGGAGGGACTGGTGCACTTCACAAAATAGATGGCATCATGAGGGAGGACAATTATGTGGATATATTGAAGCAACATCTCAGGACATCAGTCAGGAAGTTAAAGCTTGTTCACAAATGGGTCTTCCAAATGGACAATGACCCCAAGCATACTTACAAAGTTGTGGCAAAATGGCTTAAGGACAAAGTCAAGGTATTGGAATGGCCATCACAAGGCCCTGACCTCAATTCTATAGAAATTTTTAGGCAGAACTGAAAACGCGTGTGCGAGCAAGGAGGCCTACAAAACTGACTCAGTTACACCAGCTCTGTCAGAAGGAATGGGCCAAAATTCACCCAACTTATTGTGGGAAGCTTGTGGAAGGCTACCTGAATCAAAGTCAAACGATTTAAAGGCAATGCTACCAAATACTAATTGAGTGTATGTAAACTTCTGACCCACTGGGAAAGAAATAAAAGCTGAAATAAATCATTCTCTCAACAATTATTCTGACATTAAACACAATAAAGTGGTGATACTAACTGAGCTAAAACAGGGTTTTTTTACTAGGATTAAATGTCAGGAATTGTGAAAAACTGAGTTTTAATGTATTTGGCTAAGGTGTATGTAAACTTCTGACTTCAACTGTATTATTATTTTCTATTTAGAAGGTGAAATATTATAGTAAGTTATCATTTGATTGTTATTATATTTAGAAAGCATATCAACCATTTCCAGCCCTATTCATCCGCTTTTGTTGAATAGGGGAAAAATCCTATGATTTGTCATATTTCTATCATATTTGTACTGTGTACATGAGCTTGTGTCCTCAAAAGTGATTACAACTCAGCAATTTCAAACTATTTTTACCAGAAAGGTGAGATTTGAATCTTTCTGGCAGTATAAGCACTACTTGGTATTGTTTATGGTCCTCTCATGACAAATAATTAATTTTGCTATGTCTATTCAGGCAGAAATCTACATTTTGATATTACATTTAACCGGTTAAAAATAAACTAATATATCACAGACCAGCAATGGGTACAACAAATTATTTATAAAAGTAAAAATAGCAATTCAGTCACTGATAAAAAAGGATATTTGACTAAATTCTATGGTACACAATCTCAATCTACTTTATCATATTCCCACTTATACTTTGGCCTAACGTGGAGACAAAACCACTCTGGAATCCCAGGATAGACCCACAGAACTAGCAGGATTACCATCTCGACCCTAGCAGACATTAGTTCAGTGTTGAATATCATTGTCCAGATTCCAAGGGCATGAGTTGGCTGGGGATGGTGTCTCCAGACAGGCTCTTGATGAAATTGAATTAGGTTGACCCAGGATGTGACAAGCAGTTGTTTATAATAGACAAGCAGCAGATGGTGTAGATTTGACATGTAAGACCAGGGGACAGGGTGTCCTGTTGTGTCAATTGACTTCAAGCCTCTGTCCTTTCACTAAGAGGTCACAGGACGACACAATGCCTCTTCCTTGTACGGTGTTTTGCTCTGCGGCTGGATGCTAGGGCTTTTTTAGTGGCCTCTCTGAAAATGTCCTCCACGTTTTCACGATATTTGGCTGAACACTCCAGATAAAGCTCAGCACTCATGTGCCGCCTGGTCTCCTCACCCTGTGAAACCAAACAAAGAGTATTCATTGGAAGACAGGGGAGTACTGGATCAGAATTGGAAACTGACACACAGGGCCAATCAGGTGGACTAGGATCAAACATTTGAGAAGCAATTGAAGGCCATCATCCATAATTCAAATGAAATGGTTAAAGTCAAAGCTGCACACCGTAAGTTATGTGTATAAACCCTTTCATCAGGAGGACAGGTTGATCCTCACCTGTGTGTAAGTAATGGGAGCCTGGTCCATGGCTTTGAGCCTTCTGGTACGTTCCTTATCCTTTCTCAGGTCAGTCTTACAGCCAATCAGAATGACAGGGACATCGCGACAGAAGTGGTTCACTTCCGGGTACCACTGTGTGAGTCAGCAGATCACAAAAGTTCATATAGGGGTCAGAGGTCAAGGTAGGAAGGAAGGTGGTCAAAATACCACATTGGGATTGCAAAAAACACTCCATAGACAGGTTGTTTGGTTTGGCTCTACGCCCATTGCGTCACACACCCAGGTATCGGTTCTACAAATAGGTGTGTTTTCTTTTGTGTTTACCACCCCCCTCCCTTGCTGTAGTGTTTTACGCATACGTCTCACTCTGACTGCATTCCCCATGTCTTTATCACACTGTTTGCATTCATGGCTCTGTATTGACATTTCCCTGCTCATTGAGGGAGACTTCCAGCAGAGTCCCAGTTTGTGCTGTGGTTGATTCACATGTAGCGAGGGGAGTCAAAAGAAAGTACACCACTATATCAAAGTCAATCATTTACAATCATTCATCAAACTAAATTCCTACCTAGACATGACGTCTAACCACTGATAAGAGGTGAACTCACACAATCCTTTTCCACCTCTCTATAGTGACTAATGTTGGGTTTGTTTACCAAACCACACTCAGTTAATGTTAGGTTCATTATGCACTGTACTGGGATCCTAGCAAAACACACCGGCCTGTCCAATTCACTCTGTGGTGAGCTGCATTAGCGTTGGATATTGTTGGGCAGAATATGAATGTCATTGGCTGTCACTGCATAATGGAATATCGTTGATGAATCATGGTCAGTGAGCTTACTTTGATTAAGACATTTTCAAAACTGGTGGGGTTGGTTACGTCATAACAGACTAACACCAGGTTGGCATTCTGATAGGAGAGTGGCCTCAAACGATCGTAGTCATCTTGGCCTGAAAAAGGTACACAGAAATACACAATGTTAAGTGTTTGATGACATTTTTTAAAGAAAATAGAGACAATGGCAAACAAGGATCTGATCCATTGGGCTTATCCTTGCAGTCCAAGAATGAAAAATAATGGCACATTCATAAAATAACAATGTTAAAAGTATGTCAAATTAAAATGTTCCACTTTTATCTAAAAAATAAACTCTAGTATGGAACAAGTTGATACAGAACCATGCTGGCGGTGAGTTATAAAACCACATCCTGGCTTCAACTTCCATTTCCTGTAAAATAAAGTGGCTGGTGCAGCGGTGATGACTCACAGTAAACAATGTGCTGGGACGTGATACTATGTTCCAGGAACAACCTAAGTAGATCATTCTGCCACTTATTAGTCAATACGTGTCATGTGCATATCTAGAGGGGAGTTGAATATCCAGTATTGATAGAGAACAAGTATAAAGTCATTTCTGAAACTAATTTCTCAGGAAGCCAAGTATCCTACGAGTCTGGATAAAAACCAAAAATCCATAACAAGGAGCTGAAAGACTAGAAATCAAGTTTGACATGATCCTAATCAAATAAAAAACTTTTCAACAGAGTAAGGCATTATTTTGAAACAACTTTGCAAGTAAGCAACAATAAAACAAAGATTTTCAATTCAATATCTAGCCATTTCAGCTGATAATCTGAGGTTTCGTTGACAATGTCTAGTTAAAAGTTTCAAAGACCAGTCAGATGACAAACACAGATAGAAACAGCATTTCTGTCTATAGATGAGCCTAGGCCACATCCTGTCACAACAGCTTTCTACAAAGCGGCTGCTTATCAGTGCTGCAGGAGGGCAAGGTGTAATGCTCAGTGAGATGTCGTGTCATACTCATAGTTTACCAAAAATGTTTTATCAACTACAAAGTCAGACAGTATTCTACAATAATCCATTGTGACATTTCAACACAACACCTTGTTCCGGGAAAAGGAGCCAATCATAGAAAGGCATTAGACGTGTTCAGTGCTCGTCCTAGTCCAATGTTAGTTTTTACTGCTTATTCTCCAGAAAACAAGAGTATCTTTTTAAAAACGGGTGGCTATATTAGTTTCTAATTGAAACCCTTTCAGAATCTCTGTTTTGAACCCATTGTTTTGAATGCATTGACGTCTGACACAATTCTATCCTTCTCTAGCATTATGTTCCACCTAGCTGATCAAAGATCTGCTATCAGAATACCTCTGCTCAAACAGGACAGGCAAGGTGACTTCACATTCACACCCTGCATATCTGCCCACGTGCAGAAACGTAACACTCTTGTAGATATATAGATACTTAATAATACTTACCAGCTGTGTCATAGAGGTTGAGTCTAATCTCTTTCCCTCCATACTTGACTGTGGTGACATATTTCTCAAACACAGACGGAGCATACTTCTGTTAAACAGAAATGACAAAGGGAGAAAGAAATTCCGTATTTCAATCCTTTTGCATTTCCTCCATGGGATAATGTTAAAGCACATAATTGAGACATAATAAAATCAAAACTGGATACAGTGCGATAGAACACTACATGTATTCAAAATCTGTCTAGGACAATACCCTAATTATGTAACAACATTATCTTTGGAGATGGAAGCCTATATTTAGAATAGTGTTATTTTTCTGTTCTCAAATACCATGATTTTGTTAAGGAGTGTTAATGCAGTGTAAAAGGAATATATTTGCCTTCATTATTTGAAAGGTTCATGTTTATGCTGGACCTTTGGCATTACACACACTTCAGTCTGAACTTGTATAATGAACTTAACATAAATCTGCTGACCAAAATTAAATAATGGAGATGTCAATAGAATAATTGTTTTATTTGTATTAAGACATTTTTTTAATAAGATGAAATATTTAAACAATGTACTTTTATATTCATTTCATGATAGAGAAGTGGAGATAATCATTAGGCTACTCATAACATTTTAGTTTCACAGCCAACCTCTGAGTTTGGCTTGGTGATGACACCGTCAACAGGGTACAAATGAATCATGACTGCATAATTCAATATATTTTTAAAGGGTGATTATCTTACACATCAAACACATTTACCTTCTTATACTCTTATATTTAAAGATGCCATGCTGTCCTTACCTCTGGAAAGTCTCCTTTAGCATAGACCATTAGAAGGGATGTTTTCCCACAACCCCCATCACCCACAATAACAATTTTGAGCTCTTCTCCCTTCTTAGCGGTGCCATTGCTTGTCATAGTACCTTTCTGTGTCATATCTCTTCTGTACGGTCCAACAGGTCGCCGTCAGACAGAAGTCAGGGTAATGTCAGTTAATCCAAACTGAGTCTAAACACATGTCAGTGTTGTACGATAAGTTAATTTAAAGAAACAGAGCTTGGCTAAGTGAGAAGAATAAGTGAGTAAAAACGGGAAAGGAAGAAACAAAGTTCAGGCTCATCTTAACCAGGTCTTTCCCTCTGCTCTGCTCACCACTTCTTGTTCCTGTCCAAACACTTCTCACCCACATCAATTTGTTCACCGGAAGAGTCTCTGTGGTAAGAGCTGTCATGCAATAGTCAACAGCAGTGCCCTCTCTGTAGTCATCTGGCCTGTCCCTTAACATCACTAGGTGGGGCTGAGGCTCACACAGAGGCATTGTCTATATTTAAAAAGGTGTATTGAGTGTGCTTCAGCAAAGTTCTGAGTAGTTCACTCTCCTCAGTGCCCTCCTCCTCCCTCTCAGAGAAGGAATCAATAATGATCAGTGGCATCTGAGAAGTATTGGTGCTATGTGATATAGAGGGCTATTATTGCAAGGACTCTGATGAAGAGTGGGGTTAGATGGGGTCAGGGATCACACAGGCCTAGTAACCTTTGACTCGATGGATCTGTGCCACCTTGAATTCTGGAGCTCTCTTATTTTACTTAGAGTTAGGGATATAACCACTATGGATGAAAAGGCTATTCTATGTCACCCTGTGTGCCTTCACTGGGCCTCTGAAATTATACTGAAAATGTGACCACTAAACCACAATAAATGTAAGTTGGCAGTTTAGTACTAAAGATACTTTTTTCTTAGTGTAAAGATGCAATTTTCTTTAAGAAATCATCATCTCTGAGATGTCTTCTTCATTTTGACAGTTGTCAGTATTTTAAACCACCAACAATTTCAAAAGCACAAAGACAACACAAGACAGCCATCTTATTGATTTATATTTATTTACAATTCAAAATTATATTTTTTAAACAATTTCTTACAAAAGTAACATGATATTTTGATTAACATTTTATACGAGAAAGTACATTTGAAAGACCATTGGGTAAACTGTTAAACATTTTTAAAAGTTTAAATGGATACTTTTATGTAACTCTTTTCAACCTAGTGCTTCATTGCCACCTACAGGAATGCCACCAAAAGGGATATTTCATTTTGGCTTCTGACAGGCAGTATGTGTGTGAAAAACAATAAGGAGAGATATATTTGGTTTAGATAGCATACAGTTTGTGGCAAAATAAATAGATCCAAAGAAAAATAAAGGCAATTTCAATATACACACAATATCTACATTTATATCAGTGGATTTTGTCGTGTTTTTCTCATCTAAATTGTGGGATTTATGTGAAGTGATATGTTATATGAATAATAACGTTGGCTATATTCTGTTATTATTGCACCAATAACAGTTAATCAATTTCTCTTAGGATTTATTTCAGCCCTTTGGAGAACAGGCAGCTGCCCTTTTGAAGGGCTAGGCCTATAAACACTCCTATGCTCTCAAGCGGCCATGGAGCAGGGAAAATACTATTCAGAAAAGAGAGTGAACGCATATGAATAATGTAGGCCCTATGTTTAAACACATGCATAAACATTCAATAACCGCATTAAATTTGAGTAAAATATAGTTTTGACTAGCGGTACTAAAATGGCCGCTCTCTCTCTTCTGTCCATTTCGTACTGTGAGCAAATGGTGACGCTGGAGTCGAGGCCAAACTCGAGGAAATCTTGACAGACTCCACATAATGTATTCGCCTCCAACACTATCCAAATCAAAACGATCCATGGGATTCATTTTGATTTGGATAGTGTTGTAGGCGAATACATTTTTTAAGCAACATTTGTGTTTAAATCTTACGATTATATCTTTATTTTCCTGTGACATAGGCCTACTGAATTAACACAATTTATGAGCTAAAATACCATCGTGCACGCAACATAAATCAACGGGAGTAGCCCAATTTGATCATTGTAAAACCCTCCTCCCTATAATCGATTATATTTCTGTGGGACTGCAATCCAGATTAGAATGGTCAAAATGTGATTCGAAAAATTGACGATTATATAGTCTATGTTAAACGTTTATAACCGTAAATATACATTTTGTAACTTTTAACAGTGTTTAGTAATTTGGCAAATTATCTAAATTACCCTGGGTCTATTTATTTTGAAGACAATTGTATGATGCCTATAGGCTCCAGGCGATGAATGCTGGTTGAATACATTTAAATGTATTATTCTAAATGAAATGCAAAAAAAATAGTGCAGTAACCTGTGTCCAGCTCTCCAAATACATTCCAAACATTTTATACAACTATCGAAAGCAACATTATCCCTAAAATATATAAACATGAATTAAGTTATGCTATCATTTGAACTATTAACAGATTGACATAAAGGCCTAAATAGATAACCATCTTGCCTGCATAGAACAGCTTGACGTGCAACGGTCCGAGTATTAGGCTCTGTATTTACGAATGTGCTAAGAGAAATAGTGTAGCCTACTGTACTGCGAGCAGTCGTTGGGTCTTCTGCACAAGAGGCCCATTCCCTTCCCCCCCTGGTGTGCTTTTGTGTTCCTTCTATGCTTACGTAATGCTAACATTGCACAAGACAGCTGTCCGGTTTTGCCATACAAAAAAAACTTTACTATGATTCAGTCGGATTTTTAATAGAGGTCTGCCGGTCATAGAAAGACATTTGGCCAACAATAACTTATTTTTTACATTTTACCTTCTAGTCTAGTTGCTTCTATAATAGTAAAAAACACGCCCTGCAATAATTTGAGCACTGAGGAACGAATGGAATGGTCTGCATGGTTATATTCTATATGTTATATTCTCTTCGAGAAAGGCCCATCAATTGCTGGTATCTGGTATGCCCAACGCATCAATTTTGTTTTCAGAGGGTGTAAACACGTCATGGGATGGCTGGTTTAGGCTAGTTTAGCCTCGTGACCTTATGGTTCGACGATCCTTTTAACCTTGGCCAATTACGCAGCAATTGTGCATTGGGTATTGAACCCTTCCTGGAAAACCCAGCTCCTCTACAGTTGACTCTAAAGCAGTTTCGACGTGTAGACAATGTTCTCTGTTTTTGACAGTGAGGTTATTCAACCGCTGTGTTGATCAAGAGACTAAGATTGATCAGCATTATGCATGGCATAGACTACTGTACGCATAGCAACTGTAGCCAGACGAGCACACCTGGAGACCCTTACTCAGAAAAACAACCTCACCACACACACACACACAGCTTTGTTCCTATTGTTCTGCTTTACCTATAGGATGGATTACATCTTGCTTGTCTGACATGTAACATCTTCTGAGTAGCTGATCAACACCTCGAAATACAACATCGAACCATTATCTTGAAGGGGAAATAGAGAGAGCACGAAGAAGTCTGAAATCCCCTTTGAGTATCCTGAACGAAATACAGCTCTATGTTCGAAATCGTTTCTTCTGACCTTATATGGCTGTGTGGGTGCAGTTCTCTCAGACGCGTGGCAACCGGCCAGATTCTCAGATTACTGTCGTTCGCCAAAACCGGTTTAGATCTACCAGCAACTAGACTGAATGTGCCATGTTTCTCCGCTCTGTCGTTTGAATTCTGCTGTAGACTACACTCTTTTACACACAGATACACACACACCCGTTGAAGTCATATTTCTTGCGCACCATTGATATGCTACATTTCCAGTGAGCAAACAGAGACCTGTGTGGGAGACTCAGTTATTTTTTGCGACTGACTATTTCGCCCAGCAATGGCGCAGCAACATAACCAGCACATAGTGATCTCGTTTGTCTGTGAAGAAGCCATTTTGAAATTGAGAACAGAACAGCAGAGAGAAGCCATTAAACAACAGTACATATAAAAAGGTCGTTTTTGGACAAGTGGGAGCAATGAGATATCTACAAGATTAATGACCCCTTAAAGCATTTCAGTGCTCCCAATAAGACATCTTTCTATTGGATTACATGTTTAATTAACTGTAAGTGTATGATTAGTATTTAATTCCAACAATATAATTTCACTTATTTCAATATAATACTTGTTAAGATAAACTTGGATAAATACATCCTTGGTGAACCTGCTTCTTAAAACAATCAACTTTCCCATTATTGTTGTTTAGAACTATAGCCTATGCTTTGAGACAGCTCAAAATCCATTACCTTAAAAATGACAAGATTTCCATGGCAGTATGTTATGTCGTGTAGCTTCACTTTTAACATCTCCAAATTCGAGGGTGAGGGATTTGACTGCAATTCTGTCTTCAGGAAGAGAGAGGGGAGTTGGTTTGCATACTGCTCTCACTGATGCTGATGGAAGATTTTCAGCATTTGTTATTCGTTGGTCAAATGGCAGTGAAGACAAAGTTAAAAGCTTCAAGTGAAATAGTTTTGGGCTAATTGTTTTCTTCCTTTTTTAGGTGTTGCATTCCCACCCTTCCCTTAAACCAATATTAGAGGATCCGAAGATGGGAATGAAAACGTTCCATTTTCCCCTGCATTTAGGCCTGATAAATGTATTTCATCACAATGTTAAGGTAAATATTTTCATTAGTTTCATTTTTCATCTGCTTCCTGTTGGATTCAGTATCTATGTGCTTAGCCTTTGGGGATACTAATAAGTAGGATTGAGTCTGGAATTCTACAGAAATAAAAAATATGCCCTTGCAACAAGGTCAGGTAAATGTTACCCTCACATTCGTTCTGTCTAATGTCCCCCAAAAATTGTAGGCCTATAGCCTTCTCCTTACTATGAACCTTTATCATTTCACACATTTAGTGCATGAGCCATCATTTGAAGGAAGAATACTTACTGACTTTCAGGGCATTAAAGGTATCTGTTGTGTAACTAGATGCTGTAGCCTACCATGTGAAAGATGAGAAGCAACCACTCTTTAATGTAGAAAAAGGGGGTTAGCTGAGAACAAACAGCCAACTTCCAGATTCAGCATTTTTCAGAAAGGCCATTTGCTCTCTGGCCTGTTTTGTGCTGACAGAGCAGCAAATATACTTAGCCTCTGATGGATATAGTTAAAACAGCATGCAAATTAATGTATTGAAGAGAGGTGGCAATTCTACTGACACCATTACTCATAAATGATCAATGTATGATAGAAGTCAATGAATAAACAGAATTGTGATATTTTAATAACAGTAACTGCACATTTCCTACATTTAAAAATGTACAAAAGTTAATAAAATGTCATTTACAAATGCTATCATACATGGCCATTTACAGTGCAAAATGCCATTACAATGTCATTATACTTTTTCTCTTCATAGCAATTACAAGCTGTTTATTCACTATTTTTTACTTTAGAATCACAAATACTTTTATGGGTGTGCCATGACCTAGTTAGGACAAAGATGGATTCCAAGCAGAGGAGAAAAAAAGGTTAAAAATGTCAAAGGGATAACATCCAGTATTTTATCTTCCTTCTTCTCAATCCTGTCAATGAGGAATCATTGTAATTTATCATAGTCCATAAAGAGATGAGGAAATCAAGTATAAGATCCCTTTTGGAACAAAGGAAACCCATATTGGCCATTGAGTCCCATTTCAGGAAAATGGCTGCTGAGCGCGCGCTCAGCCCCCTCTCTGCTCACTGCTAAAGGATTCCTCAGCCGTGCCTCTAATAGCAGAAGCTAAAATGGAGCTTCGCTCTGATTGGCCAGTGGAACTGCTACTGTTAACCAGCCAATTGCCCAAGCACTGCAAAATATCATGCAATGGATGGTACATCTCCTTAGCATACTTAACACAAAAGCTCAAAAGGACAATTGAACAGATTAATAATGCAAAACGTGTCGGCTAAGATAAATTGTTACTTTAAAATCTCCCCATATTTGGCTTTTGGATATTATAAGGGTATTACAGACTAAGTGCATAGGTTATAATGTAGTCCTAGTCTGCAGTCGCAAACTGTTTTTGAGTATTGTTTTATTTACGTAATATATTGTAAACAGACCCAACAGTTTTCATGAGAAGCACCATTAACACAGCTCTAGGGTCAGGTTTTAAAATTCATTTGTCTAACCTTTTCAAGCAGGAATAAAACGTAATACTGACCCTAGATCTGTGCTTAGACAGAATTTGCGTCTGCCTTCTATGTCCATCTTGTTTCCCGTATGAGTAAATGTAGGCGGTAGATTCAACACTTATTACATGCCCAATGTGCGAGCTATAGTTACTATATAATTACTTTTAATATTTGCATTAAAATGAATACATATCTTGATTTATTAGTGTGATTTTGTGTTTAAAATTGTCCCATAATATTCCAAAATATACGCATACGTAAAGAACCTCGAATCGAAAGTGCGAATGGTATGAGGGAAGGGAAGCTCAATAGTGGTGTATTGTGGGAGAGACCGAAACCCCAGACTGGAGGCACAATATGTGTTGGCTCGCAAAAAGGAGGCAGTATCCTTTAAATCATGTAGTGTAATCAGTGGGAGGTAAACGATCTCGCCGTTTGATTATTAAAATATCGTTCGATCGGATAAATCATGTCCAAGCCAGGGGAAAGAAACAGGCTAAACGAAGACCATGGCAGAAAGCAGAGTTCAAGTAAGCCTGCTCTTTTTTTTTCTTCTTTCCTCTGTAATGTCTGTTTCGGTTACTGGGATACTCTTATGACCCCCATTTTCTTCCTCAGTATTTGCAAATTCAAGCATCTACTACTGTAGGCTAATCGCTACAATGTAACGAGTGTTAGTGCGTGAGTCTGTTGCTCTCATCTTCTTGAAATTTCTACACAGGTTTGGCGAACGGCATGGACAACCACCATCCCGTTTGCAGTTCGGGAGAGAAACGAAGTCACCATTGGAGAAGTTTCAAGTTGATTATTGACCCAGCGTTGAAAAAGGGATCGCACAAACTGTATCGTTACGATGGAACTTCATTTAACATGCCCGTAAGTGTTACATCCGTATTAGAAAAGAGAACCCCCTTCACTACATTGTTGCATAGTGTTCGCCTCAATGATTGACACAATGTACATTGTTAGTGGGCAGGACACGTTACTTTCTGCACCTGACACAGTGCATCAAAAGTGTCACTATCCCGGCGCTACAAACGCAGTCAAGGGTTTATGTAAAAAAAAAAAAAAAAAAAAAAAATCCAATCAACTTGATTGATCGGAAATCGGCCTGTTATATATAACACTCCTGCTTGTCAGAACTTTGAATGGTTAGGCTACATTTTATCATTCATTCTACAGAACCCTGGGATGCCGCCCATCGATATCGTCCGAGACCCAAGAATCGGTCGTCTCTGGACAAAGTACAAGGAGACCGATCTGCCGGTTCCAAAGTTTAAGGTAGGCTAATGAGTTAAACACTAAGATCTTAAACGAATGTGCAATGATTTAGACATTTTCGGTCTGTTACAGCCTTCTAATGTTCCGAAGTTTTAGGTATGCAGACACACCCCCTCGCTGATGTTGATTGTGTCATGTTTTTTTTATTTAGGATGTAGTGCGCCAGGCAGGCAACACATGCTACTGTCCCTTTATAGAATACACATTTTGCACGTTGTAGCCTATGTCAACACCATTCTATAGTGGTTATCTGGTTTTTAAAAATGTGAACAGCAGCTGTCCTAAAAGGATGATATTTAATCAGATATACATGCATTTTATTTTTGTTTGTAACATTGAAGCCAGTAACTCAGGTTTCAATGGCTAATGGATACATATGCTGTAGCCTAAATAAATGTAACATTCATAATGTAATGCAACTATTTTATTTCTCCAGATTGATGAATGTTACATCGGCCGTGTTCCACCCAAGGAGGTGACATTTGCCAGGCTGAATGATAACATCAGAGAAGGTTTTTTGACTGACATGTGCAAGAAATTTGGAGACATAGAAGAGGTGGAAATTCTCTACAATCCGAAGAACAAAAAGCATTTAGGAATAGCTAAAGTTATTTTTGGAACTGTAAAAGCAGCCAAGGATGCTGTCCAGACTCTACACAACACGTCTGTCATGGGCAACATCATCCACGTGGAGCTGGATCCCAAAGGTAAGCAATCTTTGCATGGGCTAAATATATGAGAGTATTTATAAATAATGTGCAATTAATTCTGTTGTAGGAATTACATTTACACATATGTGATAACATGATCCTTTATTTATAAGGTGTCACTAATGAAACTTTTGGAGGAGAACATTTAGTCACGTGTATACATTTACTCTGGTTGCTTGGTTACCAGAGTAATTACATCTCAATGTCAGTACGATTTACATGGGATTCAGCCCACGAGCATCAAAACGGTGTACAAACTGCAGAACAGTCTTTTTTAGACTAGAATACAAATACAAATGAAACACTGTTAGGCCTATATCGGTTTGGACTTGTTTATTTGATTTATATCTGATTATTGCAGTAATCATTGAATTAGTTATACTTGTAGTTTGTTTCCTTCTGTGCACAGGGATGGCCTATAATCAAACAATTAGGCTTGAAATATGTTAAGCTATAGCCAAAATATAGTTGCTTAATTTCAGCCTATAATTAAACAATATTTTACCGGTTCATGCCAGCTGCATTTTACAATCTTAATATCTTTGGCTGTAGCCATTAATATTGGTAATGTATCTTTATTTACAGTTGACACATCAAGAATCTGCAATAGTTTCATTCTCTTAAAGAGACAGTGGTTCCTCATGTCAGCAGAAGGTGCTCAGTGATGCATTTGGTTTATAGGCCTACTGGTAGCCTATATAGAAAGGCTGGAGTTCATGCATGAAATCTTAGGCCTACTGAGTACTGTCAATTTGTTATTATATTTTCACCTGCCAGCAGTAGTAGGCATATATCCCTGAAATTGATTTTTCAACTAGGCTAATGATCTCCATGTGTAGCTGCTGATTTTAAAACGTCCATGAAATGTTACGAGAAAATGTCTTGTTATAAATCATGCAGAAACTCCTCCAAACCACAATTTTCTGTTTTATAAAATAAATGGAAAAATAATGCCTTCAGAAAGTATTCATACCCCTTGATTTATTCCACATTTGGTTGTGTTTCAGCCTGAATTCATGTTGGATGAAAAAATGTATAATTCTCATCTACACACAATACCACATAATGACAAAGTGAAAACATGTTTTTTTAAATGTTTGCAAATCTATCTCATTTACATAAACATTCATACACCTGAGTCAGTAGAAGCACCTTTGGTGCTCTAAGAGCTTTCTAAGAGCTTTCCACACCTGGATTGTGCAACAATTGTCCATTTATTCTTTTCAAAACTCTTCAAGCTCTCTCAAATTGGTTGTTGATCATTGCCAGACAACCATTTTCAGGCCCTGCCATGTATTTTTTTGTTTGTTTTTTGTTTGAATTTTACCCCTTTTTCTCCCCAATTTCATGGTATCCAATTGTTGTAGTAGCTACTATCTTGTCTCATCACTACAACTCCCGTATTGGCTCGGGAGAGACGAAGGTTGAAAGTCATGCGTCCTCCGATACACAACCCAACCAGCCGTACTGCTTCTTAACACAGCACGCATCCAACCCGGAAGCCAGCCGCACCAATGTGTCGGAGGGTATACCGTGCACCTGGCAACCTTGGTTAGCGCGCACTGCACCCGGCCAACCACAGGAGTTGCTGGTGCGCGATGAGACAAGGACATCCCTACCGACCAAGTCCTCCCTAACCCGGACAACGCTAGGCCAATTGTGCGTCGCCCCACGGACCTCCCGGTCGCGGCCAGTTACGACAGAGCCTGGGCACGAACCCAGGGACTCTGATGGCACAGCTGGCGCTGCAATACAGCGCCCTTAACCACTGCGCCACCCGGGAGGCCTCTGCCATGTATTTTCAAGTAGATTTAAGTCAAATGTTATTTGGACACTCATGAACATTCACTGTGTTCTTGGTAAGCAACTCCAGTACAGATTTTGCCTTGTGTTTTAGGTTATTGTCCTGCTGAACGGTGAATTCTTCTTCCAGTGTGTGGTGGAAAGCAGACTGAACCAGGTTTTCCCACTAGGATTTTGCCTGTGCTTAGCGGCATTTGGTTTATTTATTTTTATGCTGAAAAACTCCCCCTTCATTAAAGATTACAAGCATACCTATAACATGATGCAGCCACCACTATGCTTGAACATATGGAGAATGGTACACAGTAATGTGTTGTATTGGATTTGCCCCAACATAATTTTGTACTCAGGACAAAAAGTGTATTGCTTTGCCACATTTGTTGCAGTATTTCTTTAGTGCTGAAGCAAACATGATGCATGTTTTGGAATATTTGTATTCTGTAGAGGCTTCCTTCTTTTCACTCTGTCAATTAGGTTAGTATTGTGGAGTAACTAAAATGTTGTTGATCCATCTTCAGTTTTCTCCTATCACAACCATTAAACAATGTTTTAAAGTCACTATTGGCCTCATTGTGAAATCCCTGAAAGGTTTCCTTCCACTCTGGCAACTGAGTTAAGAAGGGCACTTGTTTTCTTGTTGTGACTGGGTGTATTGATAAACCATCCAAAGTGTAATAATTCAATTCACCATGCTCAAAGGGATATTCAATGTCTATTTTTTTTTATTTGTACCCATCTACCAATAGGTGCCATTCTTTGAGAGGCATTGGAAAACCTCCCTGGTCTTTGTGGTTGAATCTGTGTTTGAAATTCACTGCAGGACTGTGGGACCTTACAATTATCTGTATGTGTGGAGTACAGAGCTTGAAGTAGACATTCAAAACTCATGTTAAACACTGTTATTGCACATAGAATCCATGCAACATGTTATTTTAATTGTTAGGCATATTTTTACTCCTGAATTGTATGCTTTCCATAACAAAGGGGTTGAATACTTATTGACTCAAGACATTTCAGCTTTTCATATTTTATTTTTTTGAAAAATTTCAAACATAATTCCACTATAACATTATGGGGATTTTGGGTAGGCCAGTGACAACTCAATTGAATCCATTTTAAATTCAAAATGTGGAAAAGGTCAAGGGGTGTAAAAGGCACTATATATCACATATTATTGCATATAAATTATTTTGTATTTATTGCTGTGCATGATGTTATTTTTACTCATCTCCTAAGGTGTCAACTAAAGGGTAACTGAGAAATATCATTTTATATTTCAGTAAGGTGCCACCAAACCTTTATTGTACTATATTTTAACCTTATCCATTCAGGAGAGAATCGCCTTCGATACTTCCAGCTACTTCTGAATGGCACCTTCACCCCTCGGACACTTCCGGTGGGAGGAGAAGTGTCCCCTCGTAGCCTGGCAGAGGCTCTTCTGGTAAGACCACCCTTTTTGTGTTGATGTTTAGCAGAACTTATGTTGTATTTGAGAAAATGTGCACGTGTTCCATAACAGGCTCACAGGAAAGGTCAGCATGTTTAATTTGTCTGAACATTCTATTTGATGTACCTTTTTGTAGCAGTGCCCACTGATAGACAAGGCCCTAGTGCCTTGAATTGATTGTAAAGTTCTGAGCATAATCCTGAGTCTCCCAACTTTCAAGGAAACTCCAACCAAAAATGATCTTTTGGTGTTTGTCAATTGTTGACTTAGTTTTAAAGATGCATCATTTTCAAAATGCAGAAATCCTCCCTGTATGTTCCATTGTCAATATATACTGCAGAATAGCCAGTGTATCTCACCTGAAATGTATTTAAGTTGAAGGTCTAGTAATTACTGTCAGTAGTTTTTCCAGCTTCAAAGGTTTGTTTGGTGGATCATTTTGCTCTATGCCTGACTCGTTCTTGCAAATTGTAACTTGCAAATTGTGATGGGTGGGGTGTGTTGTAAAACTATGGGGGCTGTTGGCATTTCAAATTAGGGAGGTGTTACATTTTTATTTGACCTTTATTTAACTAAGCAAGTCGGTTAAGAACAAATTCTTATTTTCAATGACGGCATAGGAAGAGTGGGTTAACTGCCTTGTTCAGGGGCAGAACAGACAGATTTTTACCTTGTCAGGTCGGGGATTCGATCTTGCAACGTTTCGGTTTCTAGTCCAACGCTCTAACCACTAGGCTACCTTGCGACATGTTAATGAATTTACCTACAAAAAAAGCACAGAACCATTTACACAGACACAATACCTGTATTTTGGTTACATGGTCTGTGAAAATGCAGGGATCATGTCTAGGTCTTTAGGTGGCTTTTAATTTGCTATGTTGTTGTTTTTACCCCCTACCCCTTTCAGATCTAACATAAAGCATGTAAAAAGAAGTAGGCATGGTAAATTAGTGGGATTTTGGTCTGTGTATGAAAGGGATAATTGTTACTGCCCTGTACTCAAGTGAGTCCCAGTGAACCCCTAGCCAATCTAAGCTGACACCCTTATCTCTAATCTCTATCAGTGCAGCAGGTGGTAAAATGGGGCCCAGGAAGGAATGTTGTCAAGAACGTCTGCCTGCCTGCAGAGAAAAGGGGCTGCCTGTACTTTGAACCGTAGCCCTACTGCCCAGCTGCTCCTGCAAGCACTGCTAGGCTGTTTTTAGCTGTTTTAATTCATACATATTGGGAAGTGTTGAAAAAACTCAAATTTGACCATACATCTTTAGATATAACTGTTGGCCTGTTAAGTGAAATCATAACTCTGGTGCTGATAATCTGATGTTCTATACAGTCAGGCCCAAAGTTATTGGCACCCTTGATTAGCAATTATAAATAATACAAATACTGAGCTGTATTGCATGCAATTTTTTTAACAAATATTTTATTTTAATGGGAGTCAAAATCAATGGCACCTCTGTTTTTCAAGACCTCACCATGTGCGGATAATGACACTGAGCCTTTAAAATATATATATATAGATATTATTCTTTTTTTGTTTGGAGAACACACTGGGTGGGATCTTGGACCATTCCTCTGTACAGAATCTTTCCAGATCCTTGATATCCTTTGTCTGCGCTTATGGCAGGGACGTCATTTCAGCTAAACCTAGGGTATGACGAGTGCCATAACCAATTTACGCCCCTGGCTTATGGACTGTCCTCTTCCATTCAAACCACAGGTTTTCAATGGGGTTCAAGCCGAAGACTGAGATAGCTATTGCAAAATGTTGGTTTTTGTGGATTTTAATGTGTGCTTGGTTATTGTCTTGCTGGAAGATCCACTTGTGGCCAAGTTTCAGCCTCATGGTAGAGGAAACTGGGTAAAGTTCATGATGCTGTTGACCTTACCAAGGGCCCCAGGACCAGTGGAAGCAAAATGTCTCCATAAGATAAAATATCCACCACCATATTTTACAGTAGGTATGGGGTTCTTTTCTTCATATGCATTTTTCTTGTGACGCCAAACCTACCACTGGTGTGCGTGGCCAAATAGCTCTATTTTCATGTCATCCAATAAATGTAAAAGCCTGGAGATTGCTAAACGGGATAGACACTTGGATTTGAACCTGTGCAATGTTCAGATTACATGAATGTGGATCTCTATGGCCACACAAACCATGTTTCCATCCACAGTTTTATGCAAATAACTCGTATCGTATTAAAAATAATAATAATCTGTGATGGAAACGGGTGATTTCGGTACAATTTTCTAAATGCCGACCGATTAATTGTTTGTTCGACATGGGATCCCTTTGTGTCTGTAAAATGAGTTACGCGAGAAATGGCAGTGGAAATGCCTTTATGTGCAAATATTTCAATAATAACCATCATATCGAGGTAAACTTGGAGTCACGCGATGATATGGTGTGTGTGGTCTTCCCACTACGACTCGAGAAACCAAGCAGGTTAATAGACTACAGATCAAATTTAAGTTATGATGAACTTCACAGGGTGGTGAAAGTGCATGTTGATGAGCTTGATGCTCCTTTCTAATAAATATCTAGGGTCATATTCTAATGACATGATGCTTCACTGCCATTTGATAAATACAAATATTCTTGCTCTTATCCATAATAATCTCATGCAGACAAGCTTACCCTCACCGTGTCTGCTAGTTCTTGGCTAGAGCACCCTTGCCAAGACCAGACATTAGTTATTTAATGCAACAGTTTTTGTTAAACTAGTTTAAATTTGTTGACATGCAATGGAAACACATTGACCTTTGATATTTTTATTCAGTACATGAAAATGTAAGCGACAAAATGACATTTTCTGTGCACTACATCTTCATCACTTTAAAAAAAAAAAAAAAAAAAATTATCCACAAGTCAGTTGTGTGGAAACACACCACTGGTGGGTAAATGCATACATTTTCTTTATGCAGATTTGAGAATATTTGCATGCAAATATGTCACCCATTGGATGGAAACCTAGCTACAGAGGGCAGTCCATATGCGCAGACTTAAGGATATCAAGGCTCGAGAATGGATTATGTATGGAGGAATGGTATAAGATCCCTGTGTTCTCCAATCTCATTGAACCTTTTTATAAAAAGTCTGTGGCATTATCCTTGCGAGGTGAGATATTCAAAACAGGGGTGCCAATACTTTTGACCTATCTTTTTGAGAAAAATATGTATTGCTTGTTAAAATATATTTCTCTGAGCAATTGTATTAGTATAAAATAATATGTTTAGCCAATCTTCTTTTTAGCATACGGCACAATAAAGCTCAGTATTTGTATTTATACGGTTCTTTTTTTGCTCCTCTTTATCAAGGGTGGTAATAATTTAACTAATTTGACCCGACTGTGTTTCATCACTGCCTTCTGTGAGTGGATTTCCTAAGCAGGTTTTGGTGTGTCCCTCCCCAGGCCTGTGAACCCTTGCGCCGGCTCTCTGAGAGCAGCTCATCTGCTGCAGTGGGAGGCACAGTGACCCCCAGCGGCACCGGCACCAACACCACCCCACTGTCCCAGGACACGGCTTACTCTAGCCTAAGGCAAGACACGCCGCAGTCCCAGGGTACCCCTCATACCCCTCGCCAGACCAGCACCCCCTTCTCTCAGGACTCCAGCTATTCCAGCAGACAGGGCACCCCAGCCTACCAGTCTAGCCGGGCCGAAGGCTCCGGAAGCTACAAGTCTCGCAGACACGAGAGCAAGTTCCAGGATGCCTACAACCGGAGACCGGAGAGGCGCTACGTCCATGGCGCTGGGGGATCGGGATCCTCCTCATCCTCCTCCTCTTACCGAGGAAATTTTGAACAGTCTGCCTTTAAGCAGCACCAACCTGCCCCACCTGAACCCCCTCCCTCTGCCTCATCCTTTGCCCACACACCACCTCCCCCCTACCAGTGGCAGCTTTAAGTCAGCCTTCTCCCCCTACCAGCAGGCCCCCATGCCCCCGGCGTTCCCCCCATCAGAACCTCCGATCCACCAGCCCGTCCAGCGGGAAGCGGAGTACCGGAGACCACCCCAGCCCCCCATGGCCCCTGCCACTGACTTCATGCCAGTCAAGGATAAGCCAGGTACTCCACCCATTCCAGAACCCCCACCTGAACCCAAGGCCCACCCCAGCACCCCCATTGCCCGGAAACCAGAGCCCTGCCCACCTTCTCCCGGCACCCCGACGCTGGAGTCCGAGCGAAATAGCCTGGACTCCCCGTATCGAGATGCTGCTCAAGGAGAAAAGGACAAAGCTTCCCTTCCTTCCTGGAGGCGACTCATCAGACACTGAGGTGCGTATGGAGGGGAGCCCCATCTCCTCCTCTTCCTCTCAGCTGTCACCCATCCCTCCTTATGGGGGCACCCACACCTCTCGGCCCTCTAGCACAGGCCTGGAGGATGTCAGCCCTACGCCCCTGCCAGACTCTGATGATGAGGAGCCCATCCCTGGAACAGGCTTGCTCCTCGAGAGGGTCATCTCCCCAGACCATCTCCATGGGATGAACACCAGTGACCCGAAGGATGGTCGCCTCGGAAACCACACACCCACAGACAAATTGGAGGTAAGAACGAACAGTATCATCCTAACTTTGGATAGATGCACTGTTTTTAGAAAGTTAGGGATGAGAAGGGGGAATAGAGGGTCCATTCCATACATGACATGTTATTTGCCAGAGTAGTAGTTTTGCTATGGAGATGTCTGCTTGCAGCCTGATCTATTTGGCAGTTATAGGGGAGGGGGCACAGGAAGTAAACATAGGCCTGCACTTTGTCTTGTTTGATTCTTATGCTACCAGAGGAAATGGTTTATACTGGTTTCACAGCAAACAGTGACTGTTATTATATGGGTTTCTTCCAAACTTGGTATGCTGTGAAGTTATCAACAACATACTGTGATACAGAACGTTTGAGTAGTGTGTTTTCCTCCTGCCGTCAGAACTCTCAAAGAAATACACTTCACACACTCCATGTACTCTGACAATCTGTTTCCATGGTCTTTCTGTTTGTTTGGCTGTGTGTTTTTAAAAAGCATGTATTAATCATTTTGCAAAAAAATGCAAAGCTCCTACAGTTGCTAGTTAATTCTCTACATAGCACAATTGAACATTGCAGCCAGCCCTCCAAAGTGTGGACATGTATCAGGGAAACATCGAACAAAGGCTTTAAAACCTGGTCCCAGAGCAATTTGACAGGAAACGTAAGTGGCAGTACAGTAGCATTACAATGTTATGGCCTAACAGGGTACCTCTATCGGTTCAACTAGTCTTTGGTGGTTAAAGAAAAACACTTTAGGAAGTAATTATTCTCTTGATGAGTACACAGTTATTTTCCTCATGTTTGATACTCACTGTTTGTAACTAGCTTGTGCCCTGGTAGTAGTAGACCCACACCAAGTGATGTGACCGGGAAAGAGAAACCAGACTCCTGCTGTTGGGGAATAGAAAACACTTTCACTTCCTCTTTTTAAAGCTCATGGGACACATCGTCAGGGGAGAGGAGTAGCCTACAGGGCCCGCTGGCCGTTAGCCCCATTCAACACTCATCACTTACTGGTTCTGTTGAGCCTGACATTCAGGATTGGCCACATAGCCCTGTATGTTTCATGTTATCACAAAGAAAACATTTCAATAATATGACTAGTTTGGCACACACACACCGCTCCCCAGGCTTTTTAAGTCTTTGAGTTTGTTTGTTTCATGAATCATGATTTCATTGCCACCCAGATATGGTTTGTTTAACAATGATGGCTATTATTAATGGTTTGGGGGAAACATTTTGTCATTTTATTCATGCTTGTGTACAGAATCCATTTAAGTTACTAGGGTGATTTCGGTGTTTTTGTGCATTGCATTTGTCACACAAAATCACTACTTTAATGTCTCACAGAATGGACAAGCAAAATGTAAATGAAACTTTTGATTTGTGCGTCAGTAGTCGCCCTTGGGGGAGTGTATACCCCAAAAAGTGGCCTTGTAAATATTGACATGTTGGCGAAATAAGGCAATTAAGAAGTGCGTTATGGATGTTACGTGAAATGGACAAGCGTTTTGGGGAGACTGAACATATTAGCAAAGGTCGGAGTTGATAAGTCTTAGGTCAAACAGAACAGATGGCAATAAAAACACTACCATAGAGGCTCAGAATAAGTTAGAGGAAAAACAAAAAGAAATTGAGGAACTTATTCGACAAAGATCAAGTGTAATATATTATAATAATAAAGCATACTGGATGGGAAATGGGGAAAAATTCAATAAAAAAATATATATATATATTACATTTTCATCGTAAAAATGCTAGCAAAAATAATTGACTAAAACTACTTACAAATGACGGCGTCACCTATGATTCACCAAATTATATTTTGAAAGAGGAAGCAAAGTACTTAAAGCATATGTTTTTGTTTGATGCCTCCATCTATTAATAATGTAATATTAACAGCCATACAGAAATACTCATGTGAACGTGAAATTACAGAGGAGGAACTTCTTGATGCAATTTAAAGCCTTTAAGTCCAGTAAAACTCCAGGGCTGGATGGCCTACCAGTTGAGGTATACCAAACCTCTTTTGATATACTCAGAGGACCGTTATTAGCATGTTTTAACCACTCCTATAAAAATGGTAGATTATCAGACACTCAAGGTCTGATTTCATTATTACTGAAACAGGATACAATTGGAAATGGAAAGATCCAGTCCATTAAAAAAAATGGGAGGCCTTCAGTGTTGTGCTGCAAAATGTATAGCGCATAGGTATTGTCAGACATTATTCATTCTAATCAGACAGGTTTTTTACATGGACGATACATTGGAAAAAATATAAGGCAAGTACTGTAAACAATAGAACACTATGAAAAATCTGGGAAACCAGGCCTGCTATTCATAGCAGACCTTGAAAAGGCTTTTGATAAAGTACAACTGGTGTTTCTATATAAATGTCTGGAACATTTTGATTTTGGAGAATCTCTTGTAAAATGGGTTGAAGTTATGTATAGTAACCCTAGGTGTAAAATAGTAAATAATGGCTACTTCTCAGAAAACGTTAAACTGTCAAGAGGAGTAAACCAAGGTTGTCCACTATCAGCATATCTATTTATTATAGCCATCAAAATGTTAGCTATTAAAATCAGATCCAACCATAATATCAAGGAATGAGAAATACAGGGCTGTCATTGTACGCTGATGATTCATGTCCTTTTCAATCCACAATTTGGATCCCTCCACCGCCTCATAGAGGATATAGATACTTTTTCCAACCTCTCTGGATTTCAACCAAATTATGATGTGTGTTACGTATTGAATCACAAAAAAATGATACTTTTACTTTACCGTGTAGTTTACCAATAAAAAGGTATGATTGTGATGTGGATGAACTCTGTATACATATTGCAAAATAAATACATCTCACTCCAGTAATTTCTAATTCTTTTCAATAGAAAGTTAGAAAAGGTAGATCTTGCTACCATGGAAAGGTAAATACCTTTTTATATTTGTGGGGAAATCACCCTGATTAACCCTTTAGTCATATCCCAGTTTATCTACTTGCTTATGTACTTGCCTACACCTAGTGAACATTTGTTTAAATTATATGCGAAAAAAAGATTCCATTTGATTTGGAACGGCAAGCTAGACAAAATTAAACGGGCCTATTTATATAATGAATATGAATTCGGAGGGCAGAAATGATTAAATATTAAAGCATTAGACCTCTCACTAAAGGCTTCAGTCATGCAAAAGCTATGCTTAAATCCAAACGGGTTCTCTAGCAAATTAGTAAAAATGTCTCCCCCTATGTTCACGAAAGGCCTTTTTCCCTTGATTCAGATTACAACCTCTCACTTTCAGTTATTTTAAAAG
Source organism: Oncorhynchus gorbuscha (assembly GCF_021184085.1). NCBI lineage: Eukaryota > Metazoa > Chordata > Actinopteri > Salmoniformes > Salmonidae > Oncorhynchus > Oncorhynchus gorbuscha. Next base: position 48,114,254 of record NC_060183.1, on the reverse strand, counting down.
TAAATCATCTCTCAAATATCATTATTTTTAAAACAAGCCATAGAAAGTTGGTTGCAATATTGTGGTCAAACTCAAATATACTAATTGATTTTTTTAAAATGGCAAACATTTCTAAAAACCTGTTTTTGCTTTGTCGTTCTGGGGTATTGTGTGTAGAATGGGGGTGGGGGGGGCACTATTTAATCAATTTTAGAATAAGGCTGTAACGTAACAAAATACTTTCTGAATGCACTGTAATAATGGGTGGCCACCTGATGAATGACATAGGCCTAATTGGGCCTCAACCCCATTGAACACCTTTGGGATGAATTGGAATGCTGACTGCGAGCCAGGCCTAATCGCCCAATTTCAGTGCACGACCTCACTAATGCTCTTGTGGCTGAATGGAAGCAAGTCCCCGCAGCAATGTTCCAACATCTAGTGGAAAGTCTTCCCAGAAGAGTGGAGGCTGATGTGACAGCAAAGGGGGGGGTCAACTCCATATTAATGCAGATGATTTTTTGGAATGAGATGTTCGACTAGCAGGTGTCCATATACTTTTGGTAATGTGGTGTATCTGCAATGTTGTAGACGATTACCATCTGATAAAGTGTTTGTTAAGCTGCATTTGAAGTGGCATGTGATTTGCATCCACTGCTTGGTAAACAAAGATATTTCTGATGTCAAACTGCACATGCAACGTTTCATGACACGGCTCGGGTAACGGGTCTGTAGGGATGAGTAGAGAAGCCATGTGGAGGTCATTGTGCTCATTGTGTGGAGGCTTCCTATTTGACTCTATCAGGTCATGTACTGTATAGAGATGTCCTGACACCTTGTCCTTTCCCTCTCCCACAGAGCCATCAGTCTTCTGGGGAAGACATGGAGATCTCGGATGAGGACGACATGCCAGGCACGCCCACGCACAGTGGCGACTGTGCCAAAGGCATCGTGGTCCACTCTGCTGTGTCCCCCATGCAGTCTATGCCCCTCCCACCTCCCGGCTTCCATCCTCTACCCCCTCAAGCGGGCTTCGGTCTTCCACACCACCTCTCTGCCGTCCCGGGCCCACACCTGGCACCTGGAGTGCCCCACCCCATGCTGCCTCACCTCTACCCCCATGGCATGGTGCCCATGATGCAGATGGAGCTTATGAGCTGCCTGCCTCAATGGGGCAGTGTTCACATGTCCTTCCAGATGCAGACCCAAATGCTGAGTCGCATGGCCCAGACCCGGGGGCCCTACCCCTACCCACACTTCATGAACACAGGAGGGACGGCTTCAGCTGGGTCAGCAGCCATGCAGTTTGGGGGTCCCTACCTACCCTTGTCCATGAGTAGCACCCCAGCTGCCAGTGCAGGGGGCCACGGGCAGCAACCTTGGCCCCATCCTAGCATTCCCAAGTTCAACCCTGCTGTTCCTCCGCCGGGCTACGAGGCTAAGAAGGAGGATCCTCACAAGGCCACTGTGGAAGGGGTGCTGCTGGTCATCGTCAAGGAGCTGAAGGCCATCATGAAGAGGGACCTCAACCGTAAGATGGTGGAGGTGGTGGCCTTTAGGGCCTTTGACGAGTGGTGGGATAAGAAAGAACACTCAGCCAAGGTGAGTGATACTTCAAATCCAGCTCCTGTCTAGTCTCACTTCAGTCTCGTGTGAACAGTCAATTCTGAGATTATGTGGAATTTTGTATTTTTTATTATTATATATTTGATTTAACTACGCCCTGGCCTGTCACTGTTGGTTTAGCTCAAATATATATCCCTCAGTCTTTTTGTGGCCTTTTTGTTGCTTGGATACAAAATTAATGTTTTTAGGAAAACCTCATTTAGAACTCCTGGAATGTTTTGTATCAGAAAAGCTCAACTAACCTCATATTTTTGCGAAGTCGAGGTTATGAGTGAGAATTTATTTGAATGCGTTGAAATGATGGACTTTGCTATTTCACAAACTCTAGCTACCATTGAATTGTAATGACATGACTATTCAAGCCAGGTATTCTCCTGCGTTAACGAGCCAGATAGCGAACAGGCTTTCATGTCAGTACCATGTTGTTGTTCGTCCCCCAGGCGTCCCTGACCCCGGTGAAGGCTGGCGAGGAGGAGAAGGAGAAGCCCAAGCCCAAAGAGACCATGGGCTCCAGTCTACTGGAGAACTGGAACAAGGGAGAAGGCCTAGGCTATGAGGGTATGGGCCTGGGCATCGGCCTCCGGGGAGCCATCCGCCTGCCCTCCTTCAAGGTACCACCAGCCACTTTTAGGATTGATTAAGAATATGTCTAAAGGGCTCTGGTGCTTTGTAAAATCGTTCAACAATTGTATTTGTCAGAGATGATTAATGTGTGTGTCTTCAGGTGAAGAGGAAGGACCCTCCTGATGCCACCTCCACCGGGGACACTAAGCGAGCGCGACCCTCCACGCCTGTGGACGATGAGCTGGAGGACATAGCGGAACTTCCAGAAGACGGGTCCAGGATGGACGAGGACAGTGCGGCATTACGGAGGCGACATGCGCGGCCGCTGGAGCTGGACAGTGAGGGCGAGGAGGAAGAAGAGACTTCTGGGAAAGAGGAGTCTCTGTCCGATAGGGAGGAGGAGCCTGATGAGACAGATGCTTCTGAGAGGTTGTCATCGGGCAAGGTGAGCTGTCAATCAAATGACCACATGTCCTAGAATGGTAGATGAACTGTTGACCATCACAACCTTCAACATGTGCTTCAGCTCATTGGGAGAAGGCAACCTGAGGCATCATACTGTAGACCAATGTTTTTAATAAAAGCTTTTAACCTCTGTGATTGGTCCTTTCAGGAGAGTGGAGAGGAAGAGGATGAGGAAGAAGATGAGGCGGCCTCAACCAGTGATGGTGAATCATCGGAGTCGTCGGATGAGGGTAAATCCACGCTTATGTCAATGACCATAGTTATTTGGTACTGTGTGTAAACTCTGCCTCTGTAACTTGTCCTATTCTCTGTCCTCCTCGCTCCCACAGACGTTGCCAGTTCAGCATCCTCGAAAGTTGTCTCTGACTCCTCTGCGAGTGGGGACTCCTCTGACTATGATTCCAGTTCAGAGGAGGAGGCAGAAGAAGAGGAGGAGGAAGAGGAGGAGGAGGAGGCGGCGGTAGATGTGGAGAGTCTACTGGATAAAGACGAGGACCGGGTTCGGACATCTTCGTCCTCATCATCCTCTTCGTCTTCCTCATCTGAGGAGGAGGTGGAGCCCAAGGCGCCCAGCACGCCCTTAGGTCCTCCCCCAGAGGATGAGCCCTCCGAGCTGGCTGGTTTAGAGGAAGACCAGAGGCCTAGGGAGGGGCTGAAGCTCAAGCCCAACCACAGATCCCTCAGCGATGTCACAGGAGCAGCGGAGCCTGGCCAGACCAGCCTGGAAGACCTCAGGCCCCCTTCACCCAAAGGAGTCCCAGGTCTTAACCCTCTCCTGTTACCTAACCACACAAGCTTTGTGTTTCAGATGTCATTTCAGATGTTACACTCTGCATATTGCTTTTAACTGATAGATTGTCATGACATGTTGGTTGTCTTTCAGCTGAGGAGTCAGACCTTGACCTGGAAGTCGCCATCCCTGTATTGAAGACAGAGACCCAGGATGATCTTACTAACCTGCGGCCGCCCACCCCGACGGGCTCCCTGGCTGACAGCGACCAGGACTCTCGACCCAAGGCCCACACAGAGGACAAGGATCTGCCCTGTACGCCAGGTAGAGGGGCTTCCACATCCCTGGACCCCGACGCAGTCCTCCTTAGATCCCTAGTAGTCCCACCTATGCACCTCCCCCTCCCCCCTTCCCCAGCTATGGGAGGCCACTCCCTCCTGCTACCGCCTCCCGGCCCCATGCCGGACCTCCCCCTCCCCTTTAGGGCCAGGCTGTCCACAGACGAGGATGTGCCCCGCACCCCTGGCAGGGACCTGATGGACCGGGCAAGGGGCCTGGGCAAGTCCCAGAACAGCACCGAGAACGTGCCCGTCACACCTGGCAGCGATGCCCCTCTGACTGGCAGCAGCCTGATCAGCCTCAGCTCCCCCCACATATCCGGCAGCCCCTTCTCCTACCCTGCACAGTCCCCCGTCCTGAGTGCAGGTATCCCCCGAACCCCCGGCAGAGATTTGACCTTTACCCCTGTCTTCCCAGACCCCACAGCCCTGGCTGCTGGCCTTCCCATCCACCGGAAAGCCTCTTCAGAAAGTCCGCTGTTCAAGGAGCCTCCACTCAGCACATTGGCCAGCCAGACCTTGCCCCTTGTCTCCCTCCAGGGACAGGCCTTAACCAGCGTGCCAAAAGACCTGCCTGCTGTCCCGGCCTTAGACCTCCCAGTGCCCCCGGACATAACCCCGCCTAAGAGGAAGCCTGGGCGACCCAAGAGTAAAAAGGCTGCAGCTCTGGCAGCTCTGGCAGCACTGACTTCTCCTAAGACTGAGCCTATGGAGCTCTCGGCGACTCCCACCTCCATGCCCCCCTCTTTGCCTCACGATGCCCAGCTCCGAGAACTCTCTGCAGACACGGCTGCTGCAGCCACTCTTCCTGGAATCCCCACCTACGTTGGGCTAGACTCCTCCACAGTGGGCCTGGACTTCCGGGAAGGGGAGCCAGAGCCGCATACGGTTCTGCCCCTTGACGACCGGTTCCTCCCCTATGAAGAAGAGGAGCGCGTGCAGAAGCCTGCCCGTAAGGTGCGGCGAGGGTGGGAAGAGCTGCTGCTGGCTAGCCACTCCCCCGCGTTCACGCCGCCGCGGCCCCACCTCGCTCCACGCTCTGAGTTTGAGGAGATGACCATCCTGTACGACATCTGGAACGACGGCATCGATGAGGAGGACATCCGGCACCTGCAGGTCACCTACGACAAGATGCTGCAGCAGGACAATGGCAACGACTGGCTCAACGACACACTGTGGGTCCAGCACCCTCATATCCTTTACTACTCTCCGTTGATAATATTACTGCCCATTTATTGCTAGTACATTTATATTTGCCTTTAACTGTATTGATAGGGCCCTCTGCAGCCTCTCTACTCGAATACAAACAAGTTGGTCTGTTTTTGTCCGAAAGTGTTGTTTCTTTTTTTCCCTGTTCTTTTTTTGCTTAGTCATCAAGCAATTTATATAGGTGTACATTTATAAATGCTTGGTCATGGTTCGACCAACCCAAGGTTTAGCCTTCTCCAAAAGCCTTTTAGAATGATTTCCCTTGACTCCCCTGTACCTACCAACATCCCAGCGGTGAAGAGGAAGAGGAGGGACGATGGCATGAGGGATCACATGACTGGCTGTGCCCGTAGCGAGGGCTACTACAAGATCGACAAGAAGGACAAGATCAAATACCTCAACAGCAACAAGCACCTGCTGGAGGAGGGGCCTATAGACATGCAGGTGGGTTTCAGCAGAGAGTGGGCTGATGGGCTTGAGTTCACAACAGCAAGGGTGTCTGTTCATCTGTGCGTTTGTGCGTCCGTTTGCCGTGAGTATGAGCTCATTGTGTTTTCCTTCTTAATTTCCCCTCTGTCACTCACTCTCCTTCTCTCCCTTCCTCCGTCTCTCTCTGCAGGGCAAGAGCATTCCCGCGCAGCCCCTCGTTTCCACCAGAGCTGGCTCTGAGCGTCGGTCTGAACAGCGCCGCCTGCTGTCCTCTTTCAGCTGTGACAGCGACCTGCTCAAGTTCAACCAGCTGAAGGTACCAAAGGCCAAACACAACCCACACACAACCACTGTTATTTTACTCTGTTAATGTGTCAATGCAATACTGTCACTTCAATTTGTCTTGTTTTGTTTTTTTACTCTTTCCCCAGTTCCGTAAGAAGAAGATTCGGTTCTGTAAGTCGCATATCCACGACTGGGGTTTGTTTGCTATGGAGCCAATTGCTGCTGACGAGATGGTGATTGAGTACGTGGGTCAGAACATCAGGCAGGTGAGTAGAACACAACTGTCTTCTCAGTCTGAGGGAGGTGATGCGCAGACGGGAAGCATTCCAGAGATTATCCGACAACACAAACGTCTACTTTGTGCCGGCTGCAAATCGTCATGTCCTACAGGTGAGTGTTAAGCAGGCTAAGGGTAAAACCATCCAATCCTGTGACCAGGTGATTGCTGACATGAGGGAGAAGCGCTACGAGGACGAGGGCATCGGGAGCAGCTACATGTTCCGTGTGGACCACGACACCATCATAGACGCCACCAAGTGTGGCAACTTCGCCCGCTTCATCAACCACAGCTGCAATGTAAGTGTCTCCTCTCAATCAAAACTGAACCTCGTCAATTCGTTGACCCAATTTCACATTGCTACGCTAGCAAACACGCTGACGCTAACACCTCTGTTTTGTTTGTCTTCTCAGCCCAACTGCTACGCCAAGGTGATCACAGTGGAGTCCCAAAAGAAGATCGTCATCTACTCCCGACAACCCATCAACGTCAACGAGGAGATCACCTACGACTACAAGTTCCCCATTGAGGACGAGAAGATCCCCTGCTTGTGTGGGGCAGAGAACTGTAGGGGAACGTTGAACTAACGTTAGTCTCTGGCCAAGGGGAAACTCCCGGAAAACAACAAGCACTGTTACCAACTAACGTTGTCCCCCAGTCCCTGGACACGCACACAGAGACATCATGCTAAAAACACAAGGACAAAAGAGGAGGGGTGGAAGAACCAGGAGATGGGTAAACAGCCCATCATCTGGATACAGTGCAGCTACCTGTCTGGGACTCTTTTTATACATGCAGATATTTACTCAAGATTGTTTACGATTCCAGGTGCTCTTTAAAATGGACATAAACACGAGTTTTCTACTACTCTGCCAGTGACCTTTTTGAATTTCCACAATGCTGTACACCATCTGGCTTCCTGGTGCAGCACCCTTAATTGTTTTGTGTTCTATTCAGCATGGTTCCCCCCCAGGTCTGGTCTTGGCTTGTACAGTTTTACCTACTCCAGCTTTTCTCATAAGCTTTACAGAGACCACGTGAAACGGAGCACTCCATTTTCTATGTACACATACACACACACACACACACTTCTAGCTCTAGCTGCTCATTAATACTGTTGACACGCACAATGAAAACACTTGGCCGTGAGAGGGACACCGCTTCCCCCGCGGGAGATGACACTATTCTCACCATTTTGGTGCCATAGTGGCACATACAGGAAGTAGGTTTGGGGTCTTGAGAACTGCCTCCATTTGCTTAACCACCCCCCCCCCCCCCCCCCTTTTTTGTTTTCCATAGTAAATGTAGAAAACTGATGTAATTGAAGCTACAGAATGAGTCATTGTGTCATCAAGTCACAAACATGTGATCACTGGAGTGCAGATGAATCCACACCTGCTCATTCCAGCAAAGAATATAGAGTATGCTGCTGTCTGTTACTTTATTTAAACATGAAGGAATACGTTTTCAGAGATTTATAAAATGTTATTCCAATGGTTTTGCCATCCTTTGTTGTCGTTCAGAAATGACCCTTCGTACCGTTTTGTCTTCCCCCAAAAACACTATTGTATTTTGCGTGCAATGAGTGAAAGTACTGCCCTCTGTAGGCCATACGAATGGGGAAATAATGCAAGATGGGTTCCTTAAAAAGTGAACACAATCGAACCTCGACACCATAGTGTTGTGTTTCCAAAAGCAACCATAGGCGCATCATTCCTTCCATAGCAAACTTTGTTATCCCTGCACAGTGAGACTGCTGATGCAGATTGTATTGAAATGTTTTGACTTCATGATGCCTGCTCACCTCCAACATGACATCCATCCATGTCAATCTGGTTGCTGAGGTTACCATGTTTATAGAGGTGATTGACCATTTAAAAGATTGTTCTAAGGAAGGGTTCCGATCCGTACAGCTGATGAGTGAATAGCAATTTGAACTAGTATTATTAGGTTTAGGCTTTTCGTCATGCTTAGATTTCTTCCTAAAGCTTGTCCAATGCTGTCTGGAAGTCATACAGATGTCCATTACATTTCCAGTGTTAAATCTTGAGAGAAGCATTTATTCAATGCTCTATAAAGTTGACAACAGGAAAATGATAGTAAAAATAGGTGAAACCTACGTAAATGTAATTCCAATGTTCTCACGTGACTGCAGTTATGAGGAACTTTTTACATTATAATTACATTGGGGGGGGGGGCTAGAAAAGAAGGCAGTTTATAAACGTAAGTTAAATCACAAGTGTCATATACATGTCTACACTTCTGGGGTTTCCATGACTACAGGGCAAAAAGTGTTTCTGAAATCTGCCGCTTGCAACTGTGTTAATGCGCATGCACTATTATGAAATGCTGTCGACATTGTCTTTATTTTACTGTCTGGTGGTGTGTTGGTGATGACTGGTTTAGGTGTTCTCACCCCATGGTGCTTCTTTGTAACATGTCTGGTCCCTCACGGTACAAATTAGTTCAGTGTTCTACTCGGTATACACAAGTGTTTCTAATCTCAAACAACCCAAATAGACGTTGCACTATCACCGCCACACTAAGAACCCCAAGCTTCAGTCTTCTGTTTGTGTGTGTTTGTCGCGTGGGTATCGTCTCTTGTCATTCAGTTTCGTGAATCGTTGCCGTTTTTGAATGCACTGGAGGCTTGCACTTCTGCTTACGCCCTCCTAGCCAATCAGAAGTCTGACGACCAAGTCATTCATTACTTCTCATTCAGTTGGATAGCTCAGTGTTTTTGCTTTTTTTTAAACTGTGATGTTTATATTGTACAGGATCACTTGTATAGAAAAATACCTGAAGCTTTTTTTTTATCTATCGTCATGGGGAATACATAAAATGATGCATCTTTTTTTTAAACAAAAAGGTGAGTATTTGAAGTGGTCTTTTCAGGGATCAGTAAAAAAATATCTTTAAAAAAACATGGGTTTAATTGTTTATCTAAAGGAAAGGTGCATCTTGTACAGAAAAAAAATCTCCACTTCCCTTTGAAAGATTGTTTCTTGTAGAAACGTCTTCATTTTTTTCTGCCCATTTCCTTTGTAATCTTAAAATGAATAAATACTTTAACTGTGAATATATATATATTTTTGTTCCGGGGGGATTTGCTACAGCAATACAGCTGAGAGATCTGTGTCAGACAGAGCTGGTGAAGCTGGTGGCAGTATTTTCAGCTTGTGTCAAGCTTTATTTAGTAGTTTTTGTTGTAAATTCTATGAAAACCTGTTTGCAGTGTGGAGAAAGGAAAAAAACATGGTGCAGAAATGACATGGGAATGGGGTGGAATCATCAGCCTGTTTCTCATGTCTATTTATTACACAAATGTATGAAAAATAAAATCATAGAAAATAAAGGCATTTTTTTTTCAAATGATTGAGTTAATTGAATGAATACATTACATTTCAGTGTTCAGACAGCAATTACTGGATTGTTTATGTACAGTAAACCATTAGTATCAACTGACACAGGACGTTTGATAAATATTTCCTTCATGTTGAAAATGTCAAAGGAGAATGCCTGCATACCTTCACCCATAATGAGCAACATGAATAAACCAACATTCAGAAATGGAGAGATGTCCGTTTCATAAAACAATGCCCTACTGTCTGTAGGCTACAGTTTAGTTCAGGACCAAATCATGTGCTGTATGCCCCATGTCAGGCAGTGTCAATTCTAGTGATCATATGGACTCCCAACAGTATGAAATCAGTATACCAATAGCATCAATCTCCAATCATAGCAATAGCATCAACCACTTAACAGGTATGGTCAGTAAAGAAATGTAATTAAACTACCTGTGATTGAGCCCCCCCCCCCCCCGTGATGCCAGTGATCTCATTCTCACCCAGCCAAGTCCTGATAGTCACACTCAACCATCCGGACTGACAGAGACAGAGTGGCCTCTGTGTGTCTGCCCTCTGCCACCCCAAGTCAGTGACAGGAGGTGGATGGTGTGACCAGCAGTAGGGGAACAATACAGTCAGCATGGATACACAGGTCAGGCTGTCAGGCTTCCCGGGATCACCATTCTCTTTATCGTATTGGATTTGGTCAACCGCCAGAACTGGACAAAGTGTGAGATGTTGTAATGCCACTACTTGATCACTCCACATGTCACTCGTACAACCCCCCCAGTATAAGCATGTCACACCAGTCATTCAGAGTGAGTCACCCCTGGTAGCTGCAGAGTAGTGGTGTGACGTGGGGAATATCTTCTGATGACAGTTTCAAGTGGATCAAATTCATACAAAATAAAGGGAGGGAAGGCAGGCAGGGAAATAATAGCTCTGCTACCTGCCCATAGCAGTTGCTGAGGGAATATACAGCAATGTCATATGGCCACCAGGGGGAATGTAAACACAGTGAGTTCAAATTCAATTATTTGTTTAATTAACATTGATATAGTAGGTTAGGTAGTGATTGAATGCAGTACAATCAGAGATGCATACACGGTAGCATTGATGAACAACATTTTAGTACTGTTACCAGTACTAGATCTAGTCTACACAATGTTATGAGTTGCACTGTTAAACATGTAATGAAACATTAAACCATTTCTAATGGAACGCAATGGCAGTAATATGATGAAAAGATAGAGGTCAATCACAGTAAACAGTGCTCTTATTTTTCACAGTATTTTATGTATCCTCTGCATTAAAAAAAAGCCCCACAAAAATCTATGGTATTGGCAACTTCAGAGTTTCTCGACTATGATGCTGTCCCACAAGTAGAGAGTGTAAAGCTAGCATCAACAAAACAGCCCTGAGCAAAGAGCTAGAGCCCATAGATAAGCCCAACAGTTAAAGTCAATTGAAGGAGAAGTATTGAGAGTGCTGGGCTATAGAGGTGATTGGCCGTCGCTGTAAGCAGCTTGGCATCTTTGGAGGCGTAGACGCTGCGACTGAAGGTGGGATGGATGTGTCGGAAGTTATCATGGAGATGTGCTACAAATTCTTCATCCTCCTCTGTGGAGAAAATCCCAGTGACAAACTGTTCAAACTAGGAAATAAAAAAACACATTTACAGGGTGGTTATTTATAAACTGTGATGTAATTAAGCATGATCATTCATTAGATTTATCAGATCATTCATGGTATTGTTTTCCATCACTAGTAACAATCCTAGTATTGCTGTTCGCCCAGGGTTGTTCCATGGTGACAGTATCCTGGTGGAACACAATGATCAGGCTGGTTCTACCAGGCTATGGTGAAAGCATAGATTCAGGACTTTTTCACTAGAACAGACTGGAATATGTTTACCACATCAGTTACCGGCTTCATTAATAAGTGCATCAACAATGTCGTCCCCACAGTGACGTACGTACATATCCCAAACAGAAGTCATGGATTACAGGCAACATCCGCACTGAGCTAAAAGCTAGAGCTGATGCTTTCAAGGAGCGGGACTCTAATCCGAACACTTATAAGAAATCCTGCTACGCCCTCAGACGAACCATCAAATAGGCGAAGTGTCAATACAGGACCTATATCTAATCATGCTACATTGGCTCTGACATTCGTCCGATGTGGCAAGGCTTGAAAGCTATCACAGATTACAGCACAGCTCTGTGTTCAACACTATTGTGCCCTCCAAGTTCATCACTAAGCTGACCCTAGGATTAAACACCTCCCTCTGTAACTGGATCCTGGACTTCCTGATGGGCCGCCCCCCAGGTGGTGAGAGTAGGCAACAACAAATCCGCCCTTTGACCCTCAACACGAAGGCCCCTCAGGGATGCGTGCTTAGTCCCCTCCTGTACTCCCTGTTCACCCACAACTGCATAGACGCACACAACTTCAACACCATCATTCAATTTGCTGCCTACACAAAGGTGGTAGGCCTGATCACCGACAACGATGAAACAGCCTACAGGGAGGTAGTCATAGACCTGGCAGTGTAGCACAAGAACAGCAACCTCACCCTCAACGTCAGCAAGACAAAGGAGCTGATCGTGGACTACAGGAAATGGAGGGCCGAGCACGCGCCCATCCACATCGACGGGGCTGTTGTGGAGCAGGTTGAGAGCTTTAAGTTCCTCGGTATCCACATCACTAAGAAACTATCATGGCCCACAAACATCAGCGCAGTTGTGAAGAGGGAATGACAATGCCTCTTCTTGCTCAGGAGGCTGAAAAGATTCAACATGGGCCCTCAGATCCTCAAAAGGTTTGACAGCTGCATCGTTGAGAGCATCTTGATTGGTTGCATCACCGCTTGGTATGGCAACCGCTTGGCATCCGACCGCAAAGCGCTACAGAGGGTAGTGCGTACGGCCGAGTACATGGGGCCAAGCCTTCCTTTTATCCAGGACCTCTATACCAGGCAGTGTCAGAGGAAGTCCCTATAAATTGTCAAAGACTCCAGGCACCCAAGTCATAGACTGTTCTCTCTGCTCCCGCACGGCAAGTCTGGAACCAACAGGACCCTGAACAGCTTCACCCCCAAGCTATAAGACTGCTAAATATTTAGTTAAATAGTTAACCAATAACACCCTGGAATATCTGCATTGACCCTTTTTAACTCATCACATACGCTGCTGTTACTGTTTATCATCTATCACATTACCTTGTCACTTTATCCCTACCTATATGTTCATATCTACCTCAATTACCTCGTACCTCTGCACATCGATGTGGTACTGGTACCCCGTGTGTCTAGCCAAGTTCTCATTACACATTGTGTATTTATTCTTTGTGTGATTATTTTTATATTTTTCTACTATTCTACTGTAAGCAAGCATTTCACTGTTGTTCACAAAGCATGTAAAAAATACAATTTGATTTGACTTGAGATTAAACCCGTTCCATGTGTGTGCTTGCTTACCTGTGACCATGAGATATAGGTGGGGACTTCATACATGGTCCATATAACGGCTTGAGAACAAGGTGGCGTGGTGAGGCTACCATGGTAGCGGTAGTACTGGGACAAATGGCTCTCAGGCAGAAGGCCGATCAATGGGAATGGCTTGACTGTAGCCGTTTGACCTAGGAGAGGGAGAAAGGCCTTTATTAAACATGTATTAAACCCTCCATGGGACTGAAGCATGTTCACAGTCACCACACTATATCTATACTGAACAAAAATATAAACGCAACATGCAAAAATGTCAACGATTTTACTGAGTTACAGTTCATATAAGGAAATCAGTCATTAGGCCCTAAACTATGGATTTCACATGACTGGGCAGGGGCGCAGGCCCACCCTCTTGGGAGCCAGGCCTACCCACTGGGGAGCCAGGCCCAGCCAATCAGAATGATTTTTTTCCCCACAAAAAGGGCTTTATTACAGACAGAAATAATCCTCAGTTTCATCAGCTGTCTGGCTGGCTAGTCTCAGAAGATCCCGCAGGTGAAGAAGCTGGATGAGGTGGTCTTGGGCTGGCGTGGTTACACATGGTCTGCAGTTCTGAGGCCAGTTGGTCGTACTTCCAAATTCTCTAAAATGACGTTGGAGGTGGCTTATGGTAGAGAAACTAACATTCAATTATCTGACGATAGCTCTGGTGGACATTCCTGCAGTCAGCATACCAACGGCACGTTCCCTCAAAACTTGTGACCTCTGTGGCATTGCATTGTGTGACAAACCTGCACATTTTAGAGTGGCCTTTTATTGTCCCCAGCACAACATGCACCTGTGTAATGATCGCTCCTATTTAATCAGCTTCTTGATATGCCACACCTGTCAGGTGGATGGATTATTTTGGCAAAGGAGAAATGCTCACTAACAGGGATGTCAACACATTTGTGTTTGTTGCTGATGTGAAATATCTGGGATCTTTTATTTCAGCTAATGAAATATGGGACCAACATTTTACAAGTTGCGTTGATATTTTTGTTCAGTGTACATTAGAATACTTATGTTTCTACAGACCTTTGTAGGCAATGGAGGGAAGTAGTCGTGATATGCGTCCAAAGTGTACATTTTCAATGTAATAAAGCTGCAAGAAGTTAGAGGTTTAGAATATATGACTTCATCATGACAAAATAAACAGATATTATTATAAATATGCTGTAAAATGAACTACATAATGTATTTAACTATACTTTACATCAATAAAGAACGCAAGAACTGCAAGGCCAGTTGGGTCATCCAAGGCAGATGTCAAATTGGGATGACTTGACTTCATGTTGACTATGTGCAGCTGCAAAAGAAAATGCACCGTCAATTAAGTGGTCCTTCTGTAGCTCAGTTGGTAGAGCATGGCGCTTGTAACGCCAGGGTAGTGGGTTCGCTTCCCGGGACCACCCATACGTAGAATGTATGCACACATGACTGTAAGTCGCTTTGGATAAAAGCGTCTGCTAAATGGCATATATTATTATTATATTATTATTAAACCAGGATGCAGGCACTGACTGGTGCTATTTATTTTGTTCACCAAAGATATCCACCCTTCAGTGTAAAGTTGACTGGATGTAGAGAGGACCATCACCCACACTTACCTCCATTGGATACCTGTGCCTGTCCACAGTGTGCTCTGAGCCGTTGGTGTTGAGGCTTCCCCAGTGAAAGTGGAGCTGGACGGTGTGGTACGTCCCTGGAAGACCTCCACCACTCACAGACATCCCATTCCCAACCTCCAACACAACTGCATACAAACACACAGGGCACGTATAAACGTCTACACAAAATGCACAACCCATTCACACACACATGCATTCTCACAAGCACACACGTAGTTGTCCTGTGATGTAATAAGAAACGGGACACACAGGCTAAAGTCTCTAAGTAGAAAATAACTACTCAGTAGATACACCTCTTCACAAATCAATTTCTATGGTAATGATACAGGATATTCACCAGAGTGGCCATTGTTTTTCAGTTTCCAGTGTCCTGTATGAACAGCATGAAAACCAGCCAGATGTAAAGCCTCCAGTGACTCATTTCTGGTCATATGATGATCCAGGTTGATTGGAGAGTGATGTTCTCCAAGTATTGGGTGGCAGGATGGGAACGCATCTCCCCATGCATATGGATCTGAGGACACAAAAACACACGCTGCTGACATTCAACGTGTAAGTCTACAGACACCAGAGTTAACACGATAAGAATATTACAAAAATGTTATTACAATATCGATTGAAAATCTACCAAAAATAATTTGAGAAAAAAACAAAACATTTAAAAGTGCATCGTCTCTACTTTTGATACATTGAATAAACATAGACACTTACCACAATGACTCTCATCATAACAGAAGTCCACTGAAATAGTAAAACAAGAAGGATATCAACTGTAAAGCATTCTTACCCATGACGGAATACACACTCAAACAGCTGCCTACCTTGGATAATATCAAGGACAAGCCGGATACTCACCGGTGTGTGAACCTGTAATAAACATCATTAGGAAAGTTATGATTGCCAAAATCATTTTTGCGCCAATAAATGAGCACAGCATTTCAATAGGTCTAGTTAATGTCTAAATAAAAATCACACAGGCAGGCCTAATCGGTGCTTAGGGATCTGTGCAAATGCCAGGCTTAAATAGGACTGGGAAAGTGAATGCTGAGCGCTTTTTTTTCTTTCTTTCTCTGTTTGGTCAGTGGAGTGTGTCATTGCCAGTGGTCTTTACTGATGAATGTCACATAACGGGACATTGATGCGAGGAAAGCTTGCCAACTCTCGGCTGAGCACCGATGCCCCCAAGCGGTAAGGTCAATTGTTTTTTTATAAAAACGATTAAGTAGCAGGTTGGAATATGTTAAATGTTAGCACTGTTTATTTTGTCAATGTATCTCCTAGGAGTCTGCCGGTCGAAGGAACGGACAGGTATAGGTGTATAGGCCTAAGATCAGGTGAAAACATATGCTGCAATAGGCTACTGATGCTTGACACTGTCTGAATAATAAATCTTACATATTTTGGTTTCAGCCGCACTGCGAAGATAAGTTGCCTTATTGGAGCGAAGACGGATGAGCCCATCTCCTATAGCCTGGGAGAATTAATTAACTTACAGGGCTTCCCTTATTCCCTGCTCCGTCAGCAACACACAACTGACCGTTTAGGGATTTCCCACATCTCATCTTAATCCCCCTGACATTTGGTTACAGCGGCTGAGGGATTTCCTTGACAAATCAAGAGGACTCAGTGAAATGCCAAGACTGATGAAACACAGTGCCTTCGGAAAGTATGTAGACCCATAGCAAAGGGCAAACTTTTCCACCTTTACTTACATTACAGCCTTATTCTAAAATGGATTAAATAAATAACATCCTTAGCAATCTACACACAATACCCAATAATGGAAGAAGCAAAAACTGTTTTTTTGTGTTCAAATTAATAAAATTAAAAATTAAAAACAGAAATACCTTATTTACATAAGTATTCAGACCTTTTGCTATGAGACTCGAAATTGAGCTCAGGTGCATCCTGTTTCCAATGATTGTCCGTGATGTTTCTAAAACTTGAATGGAGTCAACTTGTGGTAAATTCAATTGATTGGACATGATTTAGAAAAGGCACACATTTGTCTATATAAAGGTCCCACAGTTGACAGTGCATGTTAGAGCAAAAACCAAGCCATGAGGTCGAAGGAATTGTCCGTAGAGCTCAGAGACAGGATTGTGTCAAGGCACAGATCTGGGGAAGGGTCCCAAAATAATTATGCAGCATTGAAGGTCACCAAGAACACAGTTGCCTCCAACATTCTTAAATGGAAGAGAAAGGCCTTGGTCAGGGAGGTGACCAATAACCGATGGTCACTTGAGCTCTAGAGTTCCTCTGTGGAGATGGGAGAACCTTCCAGGACAACCATCTCTGCAGCACTCCACCAATCAGGCTTTATGGTAGAGTAGCCAGACGTAAGTCACTCCAGAGCCAGGACATTAATCCAATCACCATCTCTGGAGACCTGAAAATAGCTGGGCAGCAACGCTCCCCATTCAACCTGAAAGACCCTGAGAGGATCTGCAGAGAATGGGAGAAACTCCCCAAATACAGGTTTGTCAAGCTTGTAGCATCATACCCAAGAAAACTCAAGGCTGTAATCAATGCCAAAGGTGCTTCAACAAAGTACTGAGTAAAGGATCTGAATACTTATGTGAATGCGATAGAAAAACATATAAATCATGTTTTTGCTTTGCCATTATGGGGTATCGTATGTAGATTGAGTCGATTGTCCCCCCACCCCCTCAATTTTAGAATAAGGCTGTAACAAAATGTGGAAAAAGTCAAGGGGTCTGAATATTTTCCAAAGGCACTATATAGCGTAGGCAGACTCAGGTAGCCCTGTTCACCCACTGCGGTCAAGTGCGCAATCAACCATCTATGGTCTCAAGTTCTCTGCTAAAACTACAGGCTTAACCTTCTCAGAGTCCTTACCCAAATTGAGACAACAGGCATCTGTCCTTCATGATACAATTTATTTGGCATTTGGTTAGATGTACATCCACCCCAGAAAAATACATAAAAGCCCCCTGCAAAAGAAGCAACAAAAATGTTACAATTTAAAAGCTATGAAATTAAAGAGAATACAATTAAATGTATCAACGGTTGCATTTTACATGTTCTAACTCACTGAACATGTCGATAACAAAATCAACTACAGTTAAATCCAGCAGTTGGGGATGGAGTAGGGGTTCCAATGCATTTATCTATATCAACCTGTAGGCAAGCCTCTGAGCTAAGCCTGGGCAAAGATGAGCAGAACTTTGATTAAATTATCAAATCTGTTGGAAACCTCAGCATGCCTAAAGACTAAAACATGCACTATAGGCCCTAAAACAAGCTGAAAACACACTCAAACCAAATATTGAGATCTGACCCCCAAACACGCATGCACACACCAAAGTGTAAGATTTTTTTTTTTTTAAACAATTCAAGACATTATTTTCTTGGATAATCCACAAAAGGATTGTCTATGCTAAAAAAAAAAAATAAATGTAATACAAAACTTGAGACCTACCAAAGAGAAGGAAAAAAATGCTACATACAACCATACATAAAACACATAGTACACACTAAGCTGCAATTCTCAAGATATCTTCAACCATTTCATTGCTGCTGGTAATAGACTAAAGCCATATAGATGACCATGCTATGCAGATCCTGGCTGGTAAGGGCTTGGACTAAAATGACTCCAAAACCCTCATAGGGGCCTTTGTGCTTTCATAGGCCTGGCATTGTAGCCTTCCAACTCCTATGACCATTCAACGCCACAGGGGAACAAGCAACAGGGCTTTCACAGGTCTACATTATATACATCAGGAGTGTAAAGAATGATTGTCATAATGGGGACAAATTGTGGTTTTCCTAGTAGCTTTTTCACTACCGCGTTAGACTTTCCTGTCCGTCATCATGAAACAGGAGAAAGGTGGTCAACCACTCAATCCCATATAGGCTACTATTAAAACCTAAACAGGTAAATCCCCAATGTCATGTTATAGTCTGAATCTTAACTACACTGACATGACAATGTACATTGGTAAGAAAAGAAATACAGCAGATCCAATGGCTTTGGAAAAATGAGAATTGATGTGTACATAAACCCTCACACATACGTACAGACAGTTGAAGACAGAATTCATTTAGTATTCATTGTTATTATCATTTCATGAGAACTTTTTTAGCTTAAGAAGTTCACTTCTACAAATTTCATGAGGGGGTATAAAACAGTAAGTTACCCTTACACATCCCTAGGAGCTACAACTGAAAAGCTAACCTTCATTCACCATTCGTTGACATTCTCTTTCATGAGGTGAACTCATTGACTAAGGTGGGGGGGACCCATCAATGTTCAGATCAAACAACAAGCAAGTCACAGCCTACTTCTTACCCAAGAAAATGGGAAAAAACTCAACCTACTTCAATTAGAACTCATAAAATGAAATTCAATACTGTAGCAAGATTATTTGAAAAGTTGTAGCATTTTTACCTCAGAAAACACAGTAATAGCAGTGTGTTAGTTGGAGCTAACACTAACCGTACCTAAATATTTTTGCAAGGTTAAAAAGCCTTTTGTAGCAGAACCTTTCATTTTTCTATTCAAATTTGTGCCATCAATCTGGAAGAAGTCTTAGCATATCAGATTGATTGGAGAGTGCAGAAATCCCAGTTCGGAGGCAGTGCTTGTGATGGAAAAATAATGCATTTCATTCATGGAGGAGACTTTGAGATCTAGTAGGGAGGGAGAGCAGAAGCACGCAATGCTTCGAGTTGTGTGTGATGCTCTCTAAGTCCAACAACTGACAATCCAAGCTCTGCCTCCAGGATATAAGCAAAAAGACACAAGCCATCTACCCCCTCCATTATTACCTGGTGTAATGCCCGAGGGAGTACTTACATCAGGGGCAATCTGGAGCATCAAGCTCAAACAATACAATTGAAAAGCTTTGTCCAATGAAAAATAGAAGCAGAAACTCAACCTCCTCGGCCCGGTGTAGTGCGGTTAGTTCTCTGTACAGAATAATCAGTCTTACAGATCCTTCTTCACCCGTAGGAAAGTAGTCTGCTTCACACCATTTTCTCCAAGTTCAACTGACAGACACCCGACCGGTTTCAGTTCACCTGTTTAAGAAACATACCAGTCCGATTCTCCTCACCGCTGCACACCTCAAGGAGTAGACTGGTCCCTCAATCCATCCTGATAGTCTCTACCCTCTAATGCCATTCCAGTCTCGTCTCACCCTCTCCTCTAACTAATGGACCAGTCCGCTCCAGTCCACCCTCCATATGATGGACCCGTCTGACACTGTCCACCTCTCTCAATCTGAGGGTCCAGACCATAGCAGTTCCCCTCCCCTCATCTCAGTCCTATACCATGGTGCTGAGGGAGGAGCTGCTGCTGCAGTCTGCAGGCATGGAGTCAGGGGCGTGGCCGTCAGTGGAGGTGTCAGGCTCCACCAGGAGGGTACTGCTGTCGATGGAGTCCTCCCGCTCCTGGGAGGACATTGGCACAGAGTCTGGCTCGGGGACAGATGGTGGAGCATCTGTCATGGCATCTACCACATCCCTCATCTGACTTGGGATCATCTGAACTCCATGACGTGCTGTGGAGAGCAGTGAGGACAGGGTTCAGAAACAGCTAGATACTTAACATTATTATTAGATACAATCACAACTGTTCTATCACAGGAAGTGAGTAAATCATGGTTAACAACAACACAGGGTGGTCCATAAGTTATTTTAGGCCTACCCAGGTCCATATAGAGAAAGCTGTCGGGGTTGATGGAGGCTTCGTAGGGAGGAGGGGGGTCGTCTGGGTGCTGGATGTCTGGGTATTTGTAGGCAGCGTAGGGTGGGGGAGGTTCCTGGAAATGAAATGCACCTCCCTCTCCATCATCAGAGAGGTGCAGGGGAGTGAGACCAGTGCCAAAAGCATCTGGGCCATAGTCAAAGCCTGGGACTCGCCGCCCAAGGTTGAAATGATGCACTGAAGATAGAGAGAAGGAGACAACATTTCCACTAATTGAAACCAATGTAGACGGATACTCACAAATAAAATGTAAATACACTGAAGTACCGGAGACTAATACAGGCTAGCTAGGAGGTGTTCCGGGTTTGTTAAAAAGGCCAAAAAGGGCTGTTTTTTCAAGGGATGGCAGTGAGCTTGGTGACATACGTTGTTCGTATGAGTGTGATAAAATACACTGCTTACGGTTTCCTCCAATGAGTGTTTCGATGCGCTCGCGTCTGCGTTGCCGGAGCCTGTGCACCATGAACAGCAGCAGAGAGAGGATGAGGAAGGAGGAGACACAGCTGACGATCAGACGCATCCCACTGGCCATGGAGTCAAACAGGCTGCTGCCTTCTGAAAGACAGTGTCCAGATTTTAATACAATTCATACGTTTTATTTTTTTTAATGATTTTATACAACCGTTTCTCAAGTTTTGTCCTTTTACTTCCATCTTCTGAAACTACAGGGACAAACATTGAGGCACATGACAAGTGAGATGTGTTAAGAGCGCCACCTTGTGGGACATTCAAACACCCATAGTTTATATATTATTATTTTTTTTAAATAGGGAATTGTGTGAGTGTTTAGGCAGTACCTGGGTCCAGGCAGGTGAACTTGCAGCACTCCTTGGGGTCCTTACCGAAGTGCTTGCAGCCCTCCGGCCGATTACACAGTGCAGCCACACACATCTCTGGCTCGCCGTCGTGACATGTGCAGCTCAGGCACGGGTCTTCCCCCTTAGGCGTGAAGTAGTACCCCTCAGTCACCACCTGGTCCTTTATGTCCACACATGTCTGCCCTGTTAAAGAAAATCAAAGGTTTACAACCCGAACCAAACAAAAACTACACCTAAACTAACTGAGGATGCTGGACTTCCCTAATTTACATACGCATTACAGCACCCAATATCTTTTTATGAAGAATGACTCAAAACAACCAGATTTCCACTGAGCATCTACACTTGTACAAGCTACTTTGAACTCCTGTGAAGCTATATAGGTCATTGGGTTTTAATAAGAGCAGACTTACTCCTCTTGCACAGGAAAGGGAACTTCTTGTAGCAGTTCTCGGCATGCCAGCTGTGAAGGCCGCGCTCGTTCATGCTCTTGATCTGAAAGCGCTGCAGCTGGGCACAGAATACGTTGTCCTGGGTCGGCGATGCCTCTCCAAATTTAGTCAGGCCCTCCGGGGGGAGGAACACCTGCATTGACCCTGAAGAGAAACAGAGAAGGGAACAAGATTAACCAAATACAGGTTTATTGCTTTGGTTGCTTGAGCATGACAATGAGTGCTCCTTGAGTTCAACTGCTCCCTTTTGCCTATTTTCATTCATATTAACTGCACCCACCTTTATAAGCCACCTCCCAACGGCCCTCCAGTGAATGGTTCCGATTGGTTATGACATACTGGTAACCCACCCAGAACCTGAATCAGAGAGAAATTGGATGAAATAATGACTATGGGACAGTAAAGCACCAGCCTTCAGATCAACACTATATCACATCATGCAACCCATCCTTAGCAAACACATACTCACTTGCACTGGTCTCTGCGCTCGCACACTTTCTCGTCGAAATCCACCTCGATCTTGAGGATGAACTGCAGTTCCTCGTTGGTAACGAAAGTTGCCAACGAGCCATTGACTTTCTGGCATGTGTCCACAGCTTGCCAGTAGTTCTCGTTCCTCAGGTATACCTTGTAGCAGCTGGCTGTCTTCTCGTAGTGATGCCACCCACTTGGGCACTTCTCTGGAGGGGAAAGGTGCTTTAGCACTGCTACAGTGTCCAGTAACAAAAGCATTCCATCTGTTCTTTTAGCAACAATTCCAGTAGTTTAGATACCGTTTTAAAATCTCTCTAGCGCATCTTAGATGAGTACTGAGTGAATGACTGATGGAGGTAGTTAGGTCGGGTCTTACTGTTAAAGCGCATCGGCTGGGCCACGCCGATGACATCTTCCACTTGGTCAAACGCATTGGCAAAGTGAAACGTCTCATCCTTCATGGCTGTAAGGGAGGATCCGAGACAGAGAGATACCAGAGTAAGCAGTGTTTCAATAAAAGGAATGTAGTGGATACTGGCTGAAGATCGTAAAAAAACCTTCTGAAGACAACTTTGTTTGGACTCAAGGAACTTCTTATTAGGGGATGGAGAAACTGCCTTTTTAACCCAGTCACAAGTCATCAACATTAGTTATTTCTCATGACAAAAAATGTTGACTGCTTTTGCTACAATTGATTAAATAATGTAATTTGCACACAGTCTAGATGAAACAAGATGGCCGTGTTATGGAGGTCAGATGCTGTGTGTGTACCCAATCCTTTCCAGAATTCCTATAATGCAGCCAGCGATCAGCGCTAGTTCAGGAATTAATTAGCGGAAACAATAGGATTTCCTTCTATCGCTTACTACTGCAATATCTAACCACATTAAAGTTCTACAGCTGCACCATTGAGAGCATCTTGGCTTGCTGCATCACAGCTTGGTATGGCACCTGCATAGTCCTCGATCGCAAGGCGTTACAGAGGGTGGTGCGGACGGCCCAGTACATCACTGGGGCCGAGCTCCCTACCATCCAGGACCTCTATACCAGGCTGTGACAGAGGAAGGCCCGGAAATATTAGCAAAGAGCCCTGCCACCCAAGCCATAGACTGTTCTCTCTGCTACCACACAAAAGCTGTACCGGAGCACCAAGTCTAGGACCACAAGTTACCTGAATAGCTTCAACCCCCAAGCCATAAGACTTCTGAACAGTTAATCAAAATGGTTAACCAGACTTAATACCCCTTTTTGCATCAACTCTCTTACACGGACTAAGCACACTCACTGGACCCTACCCACATGCTCACACTCTCCACATAAACAGAGTAACAGAAGTTTATCTATCCTGATTGCATAGTCACTTTAACCCCTACCTACATGCTCTATTTTTATTTGCAAATTCTTAATCTTTTAAAAACGTGTTTTGCATTGTTGGGAAAGGGCTCGTAAGTAAGCATTTCACAGTAGTTTACACCTTTTGTATTTAGCGCATGTGACGTAAAAAATAAAATAATTTGATCTCCCCAAAACTGATTTAAAAAAACAAAGCTCTAAATTAAAGATGTTAACAAAACATATGCACATATGAGTTCATTGGTTCCCATGACATTTAGAAAGTTGTTTTCTAAGAAATCTAGAGCTGCTCTGACTGCTGATCCCTCCCCCCCTTAAAATATTTAGATGCACTATTGTAAAGTGGCTGTTCCACTGGATGTCATAAGGTGAATGCACCAATTTGTAAGTCGCTCTCGATAAGAGCGTCTGCTAAATTACTTAAATGTAATGTATGTAAATGTTTCAGATGAGCCTTATAGTATTGTGGAGAATGTAAGAAATCTCTGTCCTTCACTTTGGAGCATGCAACACAATATAAATGGACATAGAGTATCATGATTGTTAGGGAGGGGGACTAGAGTTCAGGATGAGGTCTAGGTACAGGGTTGAAGAGGTGTTACTCACGGGGGCAGTCCAACTCATCGCTCTTGTCCTCACAAGCAGTCCAGCCGTCACACTGCCAGGACAAGGGGATGCATTGCATCTTCCCACTGAGGCAGGCAAACTGCCCAGGGCTGCAGCGCAGCTCTGAAACACAGCACAGAGGGAGGCTAACATAACACAGCGCCCCCAGTAGTTGACATGGCCACTGCAACACAGGTCCTGGTCTCTCAGTTGAGTACCAACTATAAAAACACGAGTCTATGGAAGATTGAGCATTTCCAGCTTTAAGGATCATTACTTAGACACTTGCCCCTGTCTAGTGATAAATAAGATTTTCACCATTTATCATAAACATTACATTAATGCAACCAATGCTTAAAATAATGAACGTTTTCTGGGAAACAAAATTAATAAAAAGAAAGCATCAAGGTAAAAACACAAAATATTTATTGGAATTCAGTTATGCAGCAATCTCTCTCAAGTATTCTGACAGAGTTCAATTCAGGTCTGGTGGTTAAAATAAAATCAGAGTAGATACTAGCTATTAAACAAGACAAATCCTTATAACTAGAAACAAACAGTGGTCATCATTGTGAGTGCTATTGAGAACTGCGCTTAGAAACAAAAATTATGAGAAACCGGCTAAATGAGGGACACATATCAGGGCATAACAATTATCTAAAATAGGCCGCGATAAACAAATGTATATAAAAATATTTAAAAAATAAAGAAGGGGTCATGACAGGCTAAGACAAGACATAAGCCTACTATATACCATTATTTTAGTGTCTAGCCATAAATGTAAGTGCCAAAATAAAAAACGTATGAGGGATACAAAGTATTTTGAAAGCAGGTGATTCCACACAGGTGTGGTTCCTGAGTTAATTAAGCAATTAACATTCCATCATTCTTAGGGTCATGTATAAGAATGCCCAGTTGCCCATTAAATTTGGCTACAATGGCCAGAAGAGAGGGATCTCAAAGGAGCATAGGGGGTTTAAAGGGTGTGTCACTCAGTCATCAGATCTCAACCCAATTTAACACTTCTGGGAGATTCTGGAGCATCTGGGACCGTTTTCCAACATCAATTAAACACCAAATTATTGTGGAAGTATGGTGTTGCATCCCTCAAATAGAGTTCCACACTTCAAATCTGTGCCATGGCACACTGAAATGGTTCTGGTGGCTCAATGCCCTATTAAAGACACTTGTTGGCATTTCCTTTATTTCGGCAGTTCTGTATATTCCTTAGTAACAGAGAAGCAGAGTTAAGTGGGTCAGCGTCTCGGTGTCATGTGTGATTAACATGAGACGCGCCACAGCATCAGGGGTTCTCCTGTGAGAAGGCCTAGCTTTCTAAAGCAGTTAGAACTCTTCTCACTATGGCCCTGAGCAGATATAGGCCTGGCGTCTAGACGATCACACTGGATACTTTGAAGGTAGTTCAAAATTGTTAAAGGAGTTGAATGCATTTAAAAAATAACTGTAAGAGTAAATATCTGAGTTCAATGGAAAAACAAAGCACTGCTGTGAATGGGAAAATTCAACAGAGGCACAAGCTGAGGATAGAGATGAGTAACCCAAATAGCTGGAGCCTGGCATACCTATACATCCACTGCACTAAGAGGAGATGCTGCTTACCTGACAATAATCTTGCCAGTGCTAGCCGTGGACCTGAAACAAAACAAAAAAGCCATTTCTGATGAACTAACCCCTTGAATCTCAAATTCCAGTTTGGAATGTTCCACCACAAAGGGAAGGGGAAAGTTTGAAGGGAACTGTATGATGGCAGAGAAATGACATGTGAAAAAATGTTTTACCGAAAATGTCATTCGTATTTCATGTCGCACTCACTAGATACCATTTCTGAGCAAAGTTCAATGTAACCGAGGAAAGTATGGGTATTTAACGATCTGTTATTTTGATGTTTGAGTTGACCCAAAAGTCACCAGGACCACCCACTCTTCCAATAAATGTTGAACATTTTTGTTCTGTCTTTTTGAAATAACATCCTATTTACATGGACGCATAGAATGTATCCAAGGTTGGAGCCATACATTGTGTGTGTGTGTGTGTGTGTGTGTATGAATATATAAGAATGTAGCCTAGGCTAGTCACAACTAAGCAAGTCGGCCAAATCCACCCGTGTTTGTATTTATTAAAGGCCCCAATTAGCAGCAGCTACTCTTCCTGGGATCCAGCAAGCTTAAGGCAGTTATATATAACATTTCATAACACTTTACCCAATACATTTAGTGTTCCCTCAGGCCACTACTCCACTATCCCATATTTACAATACAACATCCATGTGCACGTGTGTAGAGTGCGTGTCTTATGTGTGTGTCTCAAAGTCCACGCTGTTCCATATGGTGTATTTTTTATCCTTTTTCAAATTTATTTTTTACAATCCGATTCTACTGCTTGCATCAGTTACCTGATGTGGAATAGAGTAGCCATGGCTCTACTGTGCACCTCCCATAGTCTGTTCTGGACTTGTGATAATCTCTACCCGGCACAGCCAGAAGAGGACTGGCCACCCCTCATAGCCTGGTTCCTCTAGATTTCTTCCTAGGTTTTGGCCTTTCTAGGGAGTTTTTCCCTTGCAACCGTGCTTCTACACCTGCATTGCTTACTGTTTTAGGCTGGGTTGCTGTACAGCACTTTGTGACATCAGCCGATGTAAGAAGGGCTTTCTAAATACATTTGATTGATTGAAGGGACCTCTGGTGGAAAGTCTTGTTGGGTATAAATGGGTGTCCGAGCTGTGTGCAAGTAGTTTGAAACAGACACCTCGGTGTATTCAGCATGTCAATCTCTCCTCCACTTTGAGCTACAAGAGATGTCCATGCATATTAGTAATGTTAGCTCTCAGTGTACATTTAAGTGCCAGCCGTGCTGCCCTGTTCGGAGCCAATTGTAATTTTCAGAGATCCCTCTGTGGTACCTGACCACATGACTGGTGCAACAAAACTAGAACCTGCCTTGTTGATAATGTTGTTAAAAAGGCAGAGCACCACTATTATGGACAGACTTCTCCCAATCTTAGCTACTGTTGTATCAACATATTTTGACCAGTTTACAATTGAGTTACTCCAAGCAGTTTAGTCACCTCAACCTGCTCAAATTCCACATTATTTATTACAAGATTTAGTTGAGGTTTAGTGGATGATTTGTCCCAAATACAATGTGTTTAGTTTTTGAAATATTTAGGACTAACTTATTCCTTGCCACCCATTCTGGAACTAACTGCAGCTCTTTGTTAAGTCTTGCAGTGATTTCACTCGCTATAGTAGCTGATGTGTATAGTGTTGAGTCATTTGCATACATAGACACGGGCTTTACTTAAAACCAGTGGCAATTCATTAGTAAAGATTGAAATAAGGGGCCTAGATAGCTGCCCTGTGGAATTCCTGATTCTACCTGGATTATGTTGGAGGCTTCCATTAAAAAGAACACCCTGAGTTCTGTTAGACAGGTAACTCTTTATTCACAATATAGCAGCGGGTGTAAAGCCATAACACAGACTATGATTGATAACGTTGTAAAAGCAGTACTGAAGTCTAACAAAACAGCTCCGACAATCTTTATCAATTTCGCTCAGACAATCAGTTATTTATTTAAGTGCCATGCTTGTTGAATGTCCTTCCCTATCAAGCTCTCACCCAGCCCCTGAATGAAAACCTTGAGGTTAAGTCAATAATAGGTTCTTCCACCACTTGCAGTTTAACAGGTGATGGTTTATGAGGTTAGACAAATACACTACTTGTACAAAAGTGTTTGGACACCTGCTCATGTTTGAACACCTGATATTCCAAAATCATGGGTATTAATATGAAGTTGTTCCCCCCATTTGCTGTTATAACAGCTTCCACTCTTCTGGGAAGGCTTAATACTAGATGTTGGAACATTGCTGCGGGGACATGCTTCCATTCAGCCACAAAAGCATTAGTGAGGTCGGGCACTGAAGATGAGCAATTAAGCCTGGCTCGCAGTCAACGTTAAAATTCATCACAAAGGTGTTCGAAGGGGTTGAGGTCAGGGCTCTGCAGGCCAATCAAGTTCTTCCACACCATCAACAAACCATTTCTGTATGGACCTTACTTTGTGAAAGGGGGCATTGTCATGCTGAAACAGGAAAAGGCTGTCCCCAAACAGTTGCCACAACGTTGGAAGCACAGAACTGTCTACAATGTCATTGTATGCTGTAGTGTTAAGATTTCCCTGCACTGGAACTAAGGGGCCTAGCCTGAACCATGAAAAACAGCCCCAGACCATTCTTCCTCCTCCATCAAACTTTACAGTTGGCACCGAAACCATCAAAACACATTTCATGAAGCTCCCGATGAACAGGGACAGTTTGGACCTGGGTAGTGAGTTTTGCAACAGGGGACAGACAATGTTTATGCAGTACGTGCTTCAGAACTCAGTGGTCCCATTCTGTGAGCTTGTGTGGCCTACCACTTAGTGGCTGAGCCATTGTTGCTCCTAGATGTTTCCACTTCCCAATAACAGCACTTACAGTTGACCGGGGCAGCTCTAGCAGGGCAGATATTTGACAAACTGACTTCGGTGCCACGTTAAAAGTCTCTGAGCTCTTCAGTAAGGCCATTCTACTGCTAATGTTGGTCTATGGAGATTGCATGGTGGTGTGCTTGATTTTATACACCGGTCAGCAACGGATGTGGCTGAAAAAACAAATCCACTAATTTGAAGGGATGTCCACATACTTTTGACCAAAAATAATGTTTCAAGGCAACAATCAACAATAGCTAGTCTAAATGATCTTTAAGTTAGCTATTGTTTCATTGTACCAATAAGTAACAAAAAACAGCAGATGGCCCAGTCTTGTATTGCTCCTGCGACATAGCAATCTAAACTTTGCTAGCTGAAATGCAGCTTGCGAATTACACTGAACAAAAATAAAAAAGCAACAATTAAGATTTTACTGAGTTACAGTTCATAAGGTCAGTCAATAGAAATAATCAGTCAATAGAAATAAATGCATTAGGCTCCAATCTATGGATTTCACATGACTGGGAATACAGACATGCAACTGTTGGTCACAGATACCTTAAATAAAAAAGGTAGGGGCATGGATAAGAAAACCATTCCGTATCTGATGTGATCACCATCTGCCTCATGTAGCACGACACAGCTCTTTTGCATAGAGTTGATCAGGCTGTTGATTGTAGCCTGTGGAATGTTGTCCCACTCCTCTTCAATGGCTGTGTGAAGTTGCTGGATATTGCCAGGAACTGGAACACGCAGTCATGCACGTTGATCCAGAGCATCCCAAACATGCTCAAAGGGTGACATGTCTGGTGAGTATGCAGGCCATGGAAGAACTGGGACATTTTCAGCTTCCAGGAGTTGTGTTCAGATCCTTGCAACCTGGGGCTGTACATTATGCTGAAACATGAGGTGACGGTAGTGGATGAATGGCCCAGAAACGGGCCTCAGGATCTCGTCATAGTATCTCTGTGCATTCAACAAACAAAAAAAAGATTCATCAGCTGTCCTGTTGGCTGGTCTCAAGACGATTCCACAGGTGAAGAAGCCGGATGTGGAGGTTCTGGGCTGGCGTGGTTACACGTGGTCTGCGGTTGCGAGGCCAGTTGGATGTACAGCCAAATTCTAAAACGACATTGGAGGTGACTTACGGTAGAAAAAACATTCAACTGCACGCTCCCGCAAAACATCTGTGGAATTGTTTTGTGTGACAAACTGACAAATGTGTGGCCTTTATCCCCAGCACAAGGTGCACCTGTGTAATGCGCATGCTTTTTAAGCAGATTTTTAAAAATATATATGCCACACCTGTTAGGTGGATGGAATTTATTGGCAAATGCTCACCAACAGGGATGTAAACAAACTTGTGCTCAACATTTGAGAGAAATAAGCTTTTTGTGTGTATGGAACATTTCTGGGATCTTATTTTAGCTCATGAAACCAACACTTTACATGTTGCGATTATATTTTTGCTCAGAATGAGCTAGCTAGTAGTGTTGCACGGTATACCGAAACTTCTCTACTTTTCAATACTAGATGATGAAAATGTGTTACTTTCAGTACTTGTGTCAAATGTCTCACAGATCAAGCCCCGTTTATCAGCTCTGTCGACACATTATTATAGCTCACAGTCCCTACTCCACTTACTCATTACTAGCTGTAGCCGGTCCTGAGGAACCGCTTCACTCACTGGGAGTCTGGGATGTCAGCTCCTCACTCATGCTACACATAAGTTAACACACTCGAATAATGCGACACGGCGTGTAAAAATGCTGAAACTGTTAATGAAACATTATCCACACAGACTAGAACACTAAAATGCAAACTGATACCGGTAGCTTCCAGCTTTGTATGCCAACTTTCCTTGTTAGCTGGCAGCTAAAATCAATTCACTACCTTAGCACTTTGCGATAATATGCAAACCATAGCACAAAATATGCTGATTGATTTCAAAGCTGACAATTAAAAAAATACATTAATTCACAATTCGGTCTCTCTCCCTCTCACGTTTCTCCCAAAGATTATCACCGAGCCCCTCTTGCCTAGAGAAAAACAATTAATTGTCCCAATGGAAGGAAAACTGATTGTCATCTGTAGCCCCATGTAATCAGCCAAAACAAGCTCAATAAGCCAGTGCATGCATGCATTCCTATTGAATATGCATTCAACTGTATTGTGGATAGGCTACATCTTGTTAATCAATAGAGATTTACCATTCAAATAAATGCTTACCATATTGTTGTCGTTAGATTGTTTTTACCAAAGTCAGATTGATTGTATGCTTGCATAATTGATTCATTAATGCATAAATGGCTGTCTCTGAAAAATGACGTAAAAATGAATGTCCAATGTAATAATATTGAACTCAAAAGATGTCCAACAATTGAATAGGGCCCGGTTTCCCGATAGAGATGGAATTCAGGCTTACGATTGTTTTAACGATGCCTCGTTTCAACGATTGCCAAAGACTTAACATGCATTTGCCAAAACACCAAGCAGGGAGAACATTCACAAAGTGTGTCATTGAGGCATACAGTCAATACTGATAGGAACGAAAGAAAGTCAGCGCTGCTCTCAGATCAGCTTTATCCATTCAAATCTTACCATGACATTATAATTATTCCACCATACTGACGATGGGTCTGCTCCTAGAAAGATATTACCATGGCTGCAAATTTTGAGGCGGCTTATTCTAATGCTTCGTTTACCCAATAATAATGCACTAAATAAAGATTTGGCACATCATTGCACACGTGTTGTTACACATCATAAAACAGAGGTAAAAATGACAGACAGAAGGCAGCCTACAATTAGCTAAATAGATCTCAATTGAATTAAAATGAAATTGATTTCAATATTGTTGAATTATATATGCGTATTAACCTTTCTGAATGCAGTCATCTCAGTTCTCATTTGAAGCATATTTTTATCATTTATTTGCAGTGCAGTGACTAACTGAAATGTCAGCTATTTTGGGGTTTTTAATACCAATTATTTGAATTCCCTTTAGTTTGTTATTCTTTCCCCCCTGTGAGGCCAATTTCTCCAAAAGTCAGACCTAGCCTGAACTGTGGGATATTGTAGGGAGTTTCCAACATGCCCATATTCGACATAGTTTTGCGCATAAACCGTGGTAATTAACTGTAATGGCAATAATCCATTGAGCATCTACTTATCCAGTCTGTTTTTCTTTTACGACTGCTACTGAAGAGACAAGAATGTGCGTTTGTGAGAGGATATAGAGAGCAGCTGTTGCTTCGCCAGGTATCTCTACCTGAAATATACAGTATCCATGTGATAGATAGTCGATTTAAAAATGTAAAAAAATAAAACACTAACCGCTCAGCACTATTCGCTTGTTTGTAACAATTACAAAGTCATTGGCAACTGTCTTTGTAGTCAACTTCTTAAAATGATCGGCGGTCAGAGACAGAAAAACATATTGATTATATGTTTAGCAGAGATCTGTGGTGACCCTTTGGGGAAAGCGTCTACGGACGCGCGTTACTAGTTATTATACTGGCGGTCGGTAAATAACGAGCGTTTTCATGTGCAACTTTAGAAATTCAACGATGGGTTTGGGAAACAGCTCGGAGATCTAGCGATAATCGGGCCCAGAGCAGTAAGGTTAGCTAATTTACAACCTGGGTTTGTCTAGATCAAGTGCGATTCAGTGACTAATATGTTTTGCCGTGGTATCGAGTATTGCGATACTAAACCTGTTATCGAAGTCAAAATGCTAGTATGGTGACAAGACTAGTTAATACTAGGTTCTGGAAATAAAGTGCAGCAGCTAAAGCTAACGACGTTAGCTAACTAAAGCTGCTAACTAGTAACGTTAATGCTAAACTTTCATCGGGCTAGCTATAACTTGTAAACGTTCTCTCCAGCGAAGTGTAAATCATACCGACGATGGAACTGCAAAATGGATCTAACTAGTTACAACTCAATATTGATTAATGTCCCCATATAAGTAATTTGAAAACAAAATGATTTACGTTGGATAACTACGCAGTAAGTGGGCTAGTGAGCCAACACCGCGCGCTGTTCATCAGAGGCAGCGGCAAAAATTGAGACCAGTGGATAAGCTAGCTAGAAACGCCATTCACACTAGCTAAATTCCCGTAGAATTCAGGCCTACCATAGCTCACGGGTATAACGTTACATACATGAGCAAGTTAGCTGACAACGAATTGTATTTCACCGGTCTTACCTGTTCGTGGTGGGTCTGTTAAAGTGAGGACGAAGAGCAAAGAGAGAAGGACGTAACTGCTGCTGTCAGCCTTTGGCAACATTTATCCTCCATTCATAGTAAATCCTCTACTTAGAAATAAAATAAACCGAGATCCAACGTTTGCTTCCGACCTATCAGCGCCAAATATAATTCCTAGCCATTCAAAAATATATGGTAGATAACGAGCTACATCCTTACTATTAAGCCCTGTTTTTCATTCGGCCTGTCCAACAATGTATTCCAGAACGGAAATAAAACAAGATGGCTCCGTCCTTCCATCACAACAATCCCAAACGGCCACAAAGCCTATCAGCTGGTGGGTTGGAGGCGGAGTTTTCTAAAGTTATTGTCATGCAGTCATTGGTTATTGTATACGAAATGTGTTACGGTCAATGACTGTATATATGAACGTTACAGTAACCCAATTGTGTCCAGAGTGATACAGTATTAATTTTCTATTAATCAGTTTGTTTTGAGTCATTGCAAATAATGCTACACCTTAACCTAATGGACAGCAGCATTTTTCTTTTTTAAAACGTTTATTTTATCAGGGAGTCATACATAGACCAAGGTCTCTTTTACAGATGAGCCCTTAACTACATAAAATAGAGACATCAAAGTATAAATATAAATGCCAGCAGAAAGAAAACACGATAATAAAAAACAAACACATCGATCAGTAATAAGGTCCTCAATCAGCTTTCTGAATTGCTAGAGGCACCAGAACATCAAATGTGATAACTTTAAAAAATGATTTGTTCCACAAATAATTGCAAGACCAAAGGAATTTCAAGAGTTGGCTATCCCTGATACCAGATGTGGTAACTCGTATGTCTAAAGTTTAGTAATGTAATGTTAGGTACCGTGGGACTGGTACAGGGATCTATATATGAAAACATAGCAATGTACCAACCTACGTGAGATCAGAGGCCAACCAACTTTCTGTTAGAAAATGCAGTGAATGAGTCCTACAATTACCGTCTTTATAAGTATTGTAAACATATTTAGCATGGCTATTAAAATGTAATTGATCATTATGAAAATGGATGACGCCTGAGTTTCAGATCAGTAATTCCAAATTGGATGATCGTTCAAAAACATATGTCCCAGTCCGAGCTCATTTCCCCCCCATCGAGTTGTCATGAACGCACCATTATGGCGTACATAAATGGCTCTGCTTTTGAGGAATTAAACGTTCCATTTTGACACAAATTGATGTCATAGAAACAAACTTCATACGTAATTGCCCACGTTTATGATAAAATATTGAATGTTAGTAACATTGATCCCATGTGTATCTTTGATATTCAACTATGAACGGAGTTCAACATGGTGTCGATAATGGTGTAATAATTTAGGTCTGACTAACCATGGATGACTCACTGGTGCTGAAGAAACGGGGATATACACTGGGCATCAGTTTAGGCGAGGGGTCATACGCCAAAGTAAAATCCGCGTATTCTGAGCGTCTGAAGACCAATGTTGCTATCAAAATTATTAACAGAAGAAAGGCGCCGGCGGATTTTTTGGAGAAGTTCTTACCCCGGGAACTGGAGATCCTTGCATCCCTAAATCACCGAAACATCGTCAAGACCTTCGAGATATTCGAGACTTCAGAAGGGAAGGTGTACATGATTATGGAGCTTGGTGTGCAAGGGGACCTACTAGAGTTCATCAAATTCAGGGGAGCTTTGCCCGAGGATTTCACCAGAAAACTGTTCAAACAACTGTCACTTGCAATACAATTTGCACACGACCTAGATGTTGTTCACAGGGACCTGAAATGTGAAAACCTGCTATTGGACAAAGACTTCAACCTCAAAGTGTCGGATTTTGGATTTGCCAGGAGGATCAATTATGATGATGCTGGACAAATGATTCTCAGCAAAACATTCTGTGGCTCTGCAGCCTATGCAGCACCAGAGGTATTACAGGGGCTCCCATACAATGCCAAAGTGTATGACGTTTGGAGTATGGGGGTCGTTCTATTCATCATGCTCTGTGGGTCTATGCCATATGATGACTCCAATATTAAGAAGATGCTGAAGATTCAGAAAGAGCATCGTGTTGACTTCCCACGCAGCAAAACTGTCCCTACGGAGTGCAAAGACCTGATGTATCGCATGCTTAATCCAGATGTAGCCCAGAGGATAGAGATCGATGATATCCTTGAACATGTATGGGTGCAGTCAAAATCCAAATCACATGATGGTTCTAAGAGACGAGAAGATGGACCTTCATCTGAAGCTGCTTGCTCCAAAAAAGAAAGGAAGGGTGAAAGTAGTAAGCATCCTCATGGCAATGAGAACAAGAAAGGGGAAAAAGTGGAGGTTGAGGCAGAATTGGGCCCTAAACTTTCTGTGGAGGGCAAAAAGGCAGCTGAACCATCTAAGCACACCAAGAAAGAATCATCCCCAGATGCAAGGAATGACATCCCTGCTGATTCATGTTGAAATGCTGGATTTTTTTCCACCAAATTAGTTACAAATAAATGAAGCATACATCTTTGTTAAGATTAACCATATAGACTTAGTTACATTTCTTCAGATGTTGAGTCTGCTATGATAAAAGGTGAGTGTCAACATTTCAGGTTTACAAACAAATCACTTGAAGGCATTTTTTAGGTTGAAAACTGAAATATCATGTTGCAGAAAGAGGCATACAAAATAGAGGCTTACATGAACATATTTACAAAAATCATTGAAGCCTCATAACATTCACTAACATTCTAATCCTTTTAGTCTATGTACAATTATGGGATCTCTCTGGAACCCACAGATTTCAGTAATCCAGTCTTGGAAGGTTTCAAACACAGTACATGCTATGCCTTTCTTTCCAACACCCTAAGAACAGTAATGACCTGAGCTTTGCAACTATCCTTGAATTCAGAATTTACATTTTGACTCTTTGCCCTTTGTGCACAGACTGTTCCAGTCATAAAAGTCCATAAAATCCAGAGGGAGGGCATGGGTTGGGGTAGAGAGAAACACCCCATGGCCAGTAATTTGCTTGAGTTCACTTCCTCAAGATAACTGTTCTTTCTCGATTTTGCTTTACCACGGTCAGAAGAAGTCAGAGGCTTTCCTCCTCTTGGGGAGCTGCAGTAGGTCGTCTGTGATGGACGCTGGGTCCTGGGAGGCGGGGGTCCTGGCTTTGCTTGGTGTCGGAGTGCCTGAGGGAGTGGCTGGACCACCCAGGGGGGTTTTGGAGCCTGCTCCTCTGTGTGTGGGAGATGGTGTGTAGCTTGCCCTTAGAGCTTTATCTGTGTATTTGCTGGAGGTCCGGTTTACAAGCCTCTGAAGGGCAGGGGTCAATGCTGGGCTCAGGCCTTTTGGTGTGAGACTGCAAGACAGAAATGAGGTCAAAAATAATTAATACAATCATTTAAAAATGTCTAAGAATTGTGTATAACCAGTGGTGGAAAAAGTACCCAACTGGCATACTTAAGTAAAAGATACAGTAATAGAAAATGAGTCACCCAGTAAAATACTACTTGAGTAAAAGACTAAAAGTATTTGGTTTAAAATATACTTAAGTATCAAAATTAAAAGTATAAATCATTTCAAATTCCTTATATTAAGCAAACCTGCACTATTTTTATTTTTGGATAGCCACGGACACTCCAACACTGAGATAATTTACAAATGAAGCATTTGGGTTTAGTGAGTCCACCAGATCAGATGCAGTAGGGATGACCTGGGATTTTCCCTTTAAGAGTGTGAATTGGACAATTTTCCTGTCCTGCTAAGCAGTCAGAATGTAGTAGTACTTTTGGGTGTCAGGGGAAATGTATGGAATAGAAAGTACATTATTTTCTTTAGGAATATAGTGAAGTAAAAGTAAAAAGTAAAAAATATGAATAGTAAAAATACCCCAAAAGTACTTTACACCACTATGTATAACAAGAGGTCATAGAAATGAGCTGTGGAAGATTTTTTTGATTTAAAAAAAAAAAAAAAAAAAAAAAACAATCAGCTTTTGCTAAATACAAATTACCAAAGCAATGCACTTGTGTAAATCATCCATCAGTATTTACCTTGCAAGATTTTCTGTGACCTTTCGCAATGCTTCTTTCTTCTTTGCCCGGTTTTTGGCTGCAGCCTCATTGGCCATTTTCAAACCCAACCGCTCTCTTCTTCCTGGTTCTGGAATCTGTGTGTGAAATTCTCTCAGGTTAATCAATTATTCCAAAACAAACCATTTTGGGGAGAAATTTCAGCAAAACAAACATAAAGAACTGTTTAAGTCATACCTTGAACGATGGGCCAATATTCCGCTCTTGAAACGGTGAGTCAGACCCATCCAAGCGAAAGGGGGTGCTCTCTATCTCTCCCCAGGTCATCAAGGGGGACTCAGCCATACCTGATAGGACAATATCAGGTTAGAGGAGTTTGGTTTTTAAGCAGTTGAGTGTTTTATGGAAGCCTCTAACATCAACAAATGCTGGAAAAACATATATTACCCAAAATATAAGTATTTCTGATAGTTATTTTCTAGTTCATAATATTGAAAATGATCTATACTTGAACATAACATAAATACTTACCTGGGGAAGGGCAGGGAGTTCCTTCAAACCCATATCCGTTAACATTAGGGGAATCCTGGGCATTAAGCTCTTTGCCATCTGGGCCTACTTTACCCTGTTTGAACTGGAGAAACACTTGCAATGTCAGATAAATCATTC
The DNA here is from genome assembly GCF_021184085.1 of Oncorhynchus gorbuscha. Lineage (NCBI taxonomy): Eukaryota > Metazoa > Chordata > Actinopteri > Salmoniformes > Salmonidae > Oncorhynchus > Oncorhynchus gorbuscha. Next base: position 48,077,047 of record NC_060183.1, on the reverse strand, counting down.
AGGATCAATCCACTTCGTTAGATCTTTAGATACCCTGATCTTAACATTTCTCAACTTTAAACTTTAAATCCCTTCACTAAAAATAGAATAAAAACATTTACTTAAAACCAATAACTTGTAAGACGAGGACTTTACCTGTGCATTAAGGGCTGCAGCCTGCTGAAGCTGGCATTTGTTAAGGGCTTTGCTGAAGGGGTCTCCCACAAAACGAGTGTTCTTGTGAATCACCTCTCTAGGCTTCTTGAAGAGGGTGTCATCATCCTTGACACCTTATTAAAAAAGATAAACTCAAGTAATTCAACCTCAAACACAATTAATTCAATCATGTAAGTACTAGCTTATCCTACACATTCAGTGCATTCGGAAAGTATTCAGACTGCTTCACTTTTACACATTGTGTGACGTTACAGCCTCATTCTAAAATGGATTAAACACATCTTTCCTCAATCTGCACACAATATCCCATAATGACAAAGCGAAAACAGGTATTTTGAATATTTGCAAATGTATTAAAATACATAAGTATTCAGACCCATTACTCAGTTGGAAGTTTTTTTGGAAGGCACTGCAGGGTGTTGGTAGGTGTGACTCCATGGCTTTATGCACCTCATACAGAGCACATTCAATTCAAAACAAGATAACAGGAACATTTCTCATGCAGGAAAACATCAATCCTCACCCTCTGGATAGTACATAAGGGCATTCTTTGCTTTGTACTCCCAGGTCTCTAGTCCTGCCTTTACACACTCAAGGGCTTGCTTCTCTGATGACGGCAGCGCAAGGTTTTCTTCATGCCGCTAAAAACAACAATAATCTCTTGTTAATTGAAGGCAAAAAATAACATTGCTTTCAAATCAAGACATAACACTCCATGAGCATTACATACTTACACATTTGAGTAGTGTGCAATTCACATCAACAAAACGAGAGTTCAAACTATCAAAGGAGGGATTACGCCAAGTGTACCTGTTTAAATTCAGCCTCCGCCTCATATAACCACGAATGCCTCAACTTCTCCTTGTCTTCTGCTAGAACCATGATCTGTTCAAAGGATGCATTATCCTCGCTTGTGTTCTTAGCCAGGAAACGATCAAGACATGGCAGCTCTTTCTCCTCATCTCCTTCCTTATTCACTACAAAATACACAATATCAAAAAACACAGGGATTAAGTATTATTGCTGTAATTACATTTGTTACATAGCAGGGGTTGAGTTGAAGGGTGGGATTAAAAACAACAAGATAACTAATGTAAAATATACCATGTCTGTAAAATATATTTAGGTTCAGAACTTTTGTGAAGCAGCACTGTTTAAAATATATGGCAAAACAAATCAAACTGGATGGTCTTCAGAGATAGACGAGAGGGGTTGATGGTAGCTGAAGGATGGGATTAAAAAACAAACAAAAAAGGTAACTACTGTAAAATACATTGTGTCCGTAAAATGTATATAGTATATATAAACTGGTTGTAGAAGCCAAAGTGTTGTTGTCCATTAGTTTACCCCAATTAGGGGAGAGGTGGTAGGGTTAGGAGAAAATATATATATTTTTAAATATGGGGGATTGGAAGTGATGCAGACAATTACATTGATGGAAGCTACAATCAGCGGTATTAAAGCTGATCCAGACCCTAAAAATGTCTGTGTGTGTCTCTGTATATATTGGTAGAGCATGGCACTTGCAATGCCAGAGTTGTGGGTTTGATTCCCATGGGGGACCAGTGCGAAAAAGTATGCCCTAAATACTGTAAGTTGCTCTGGATAAGAGCATCTGCTAAATTACTAAAAATGTATTATATAATAAATCAACAATCCAATCACTACTAGATCATAACAGTAGGAAGAGCTACTTTCTACATAGTCTTGAGAGCTAATGTAATGGTTTTCATAGTTAAAGTTCGGTGTCCTCAGACTGACTAGTGCTGTGAGTTGTGCCATTCTCAGTCACTATAGTGAACAATAACTTACCACAGTCTGCTCCTTTCTTGGTTTTGCCCAGTACAGAAGAGGGCGATCCAGGACGACCCTCTGGTGTCTCAAAAGAAGCTGGAGTAACATCTAAACAATCAAGTGGGGGGATATTAGTGTAACACCACTGCTGCATTCATAGACAACAAGTGCATTATGTGAAAAAGAGTATAGTGGACAGTTCACTTCTCTTACTCACATGGGGCATTGGAGAGCGGTGTGGACTTGGCTAAAGATGACCCATATTTAATGGATATCTCCCTCATCTTCCCAAGATCCCCATTTTCCTCAGCTTCAAGGTAGTCCTTCTGCGCTTGTAACTTTGTCACATCTGGAAAAAAGTCCCTCTGGATGATCTTCTCTAAATTCTGTTGAAAGTCATAAACAAGTTAAGTATGTGGACACCTGCTCGTCAAACATCTCATTCCAAAATCATGGGCATTCATATGGAGTTGGTCCACCCCCCTTTGCTGCTGTAACATCCTCCACTCTTCTGGGAAGGCTTTCCACTAGCTGATGGACCATTGCTGCGGGGACTTCCAAGAGCATTAGTGAGGTCGAGCACTGAAGTTGGGCGATTAGACCTGGCTCGCAATCAGTGTTCCAATTCATTCTAAAGGTGTTCGATGGAATTGAGGTCAGGACTCTGTGCAGGCCAGTCAAGTTCTTCCACACCAATCTCAACAAACCATTTCCGTATGGACCTCACTTTGTACAAGGGGGCATTGTCATGCTGAAACAGGAAAGGGCCTTCCCCAAACAGTTGCTACTAAGTTGGAAGCACATAATTGTCTAGAATGTCATTGTATGCTGTAGTGTTAAGATTTCCATTCACTGGAACTAAGGGGCCTAGCCCGAACCATGAAAAACATCCCCAGACCATTCTTTCTCCTCCACCAAACTTTACAGTTGGCATGCATTGGGGCAGGTAGCGTTCTCCTGGCATCTGCCAAACCCTGATTCATCCATCGGACTGCCGGATAGTAAAGCGTGATTCATCACTCCAGAGAACGATATTCCACTGTTTCAGAGTCCAATGGCGGCAAGCTATACCACACTCCACCCGGCACTTGATATAGCGCATGGTAATCTTAGGCTTGTGTGCAGCTGCTCAGCCATGGAAACCCATTTCATGAAGCATCCAGCAAACAGTTCTTGCTGATTTTGCTTCCAGGGGCTGTTTGGAACTCAGTAGTGAGTGTTGCAACGGACAGACAGACAATTTTTACGTGCTACGCGCTTCTGCACTCGGCGGTCCAGTTCTGTGAGCTTGTGTGGCCTACCACTTCATGGCTGAGCTGTTGTTGCTTCACAATGACAGCACCTACAGTTGACCGGGGCAGCTCTAGCAGGGCAGAAATTTGATTAACTTGTTTGAAAGGTTGCATCTTATGATTGTGCCATGTTGAAAGTCACTGAGCTCTTCAGTAAGACCATTCTACTGCCAATGTGCCTATGGAGATTGCATGGCTGTGTGTTCGGTTTTATGTACATGTCAGCAACGGGTATGGCTGAAATTGCCGAATCCTCTCGTTTGAAGGGGTGTCCACATACTTGTGTATAACATCACCAGTATGTGTGTTTAATCACATTTACCTGTATTGACCTTTAAAAAAAACAAATATTTGCACCAACACTATAGGCTTACTGCATTATAAACCAGCTGCAGGTCACGTTAGGATATAATCTGCACTGGCTAGCTAACGTTACCTACTGTAATATAACTCAGCTGTCTGTTCCACAACGGTAGGTTACCTCTATGTAGTTCTCTTCATCGAGCACCTTTCGATTTGTTTTCTTTGTTTCCTCGGGTGGCTGTCGAAGAGCAACTGTTGTTACCGGATTAGCTGGGACAAGGGTTCCAGACATCAGCGCCTTTCCAAATCCTTCCATTGTCGGTGGCTACTAGAAGCTAGAGCAATGCTCTGGGGCCTTGGCTTCTGTTTGTTAGCTAACGTCAGCTAGCTAGACCAAACCTCGCTGGAAAAACACGGATTATTTTTTTTAAAATACGGTTATAAACTCTAAAGAGCCCCTGAAAATAGACGTCTGTGAATACCTTACTTTAATTCGCGTAGTAAAACTACCAAGAGTTCTTAGCTAATGTTTCGCTAATCAAGGAACCTCATGCGAACAACGTACACAACTCAACTGCGTGACTTCATCCGAAATTCTTCTTCTTCGATTATATTTAAGGCTGGTTGGCATCCAATAAATATTGCATTACCGCCACCTACTAGACTGGAGTTGGTGGTCCTTCTGTAGCTCAGTTGGTAGAGCATGGCGCTTGTAACGCCAGGGTAGTGGGTTCGATTCCCGGGACCACCCATACGTAGAATGTATGCACATATGACTGTAAGTCGCTTTGGATAAAAGCGTCTGCTAAATGGCATATATATATATATAGTTGGTGGCAGCATATAAATAAGTGCCATAAATAAATAACATACTCCACTATTTAAATCTATTTAGTCCCACTTCAGGCCAACAGCCTGAAAGGATGTGACTCCACCACTTAGCACTCTGTAACTCTTCTAACATCAAATCTTGCACAGCCAAATGCCTCCACCACAACCTATATTTTCTGCGATTTATGTACCATCCCTGCAGTACAGTTGATAACCATTGTTTAAATGCCAATTCCAATCTTACTGAAACATACAGTACCAGTCAAAGGTTTGGACACACCTACTCATTCAAGGGTTTTTCTTTATTTGTACTATTTTCTACATTGTAGAATAATAGTGAAGACACCAAAACTATGAAATCACGTAGTGACCCAGAAAGTGGTAAACAAATCTCTCAACCAGCTTGGCATTCTCTCAACCAGCTTCACCTGGAATGCTTTTCCAACAGTCTTGAAGGAGTTCCTACATATGCTGAGCACTTGTTTGCTGCTTTTCCTTCTTTCTGAGGTCCAACTCATCCCAAGCCATCTCAAATGGGTTGAGGTCATGTAGTTGTGGAGGCCAGGATATCTGATGCAGCACTCTCCTTCTTGGTCATAGCCCTTACACAGCCTAGAGGTGTATTGGGTCACTGTCCTGTTGAAAAACAAATGATAGCACAAACCAGGTGCGGTGGCATATCGCTGCAGAATGCTATGGTAGCCATGCTGATTAAGAGTGACTTGAATTCTAAATAAATCACTGATAGTGTCACCAGAAAAGCATACGTACACCATCACACCTCCTCTTCCATGCTTCACGGTGGGAACCACACATGCGGAGATCATCCGTTCACCTACTTTGCATCTCACATAGACACGGCGGTTTGAGGCAAAAATCTCAAATTTGGACTTATCAGACAAAGGACAGATTTCCACCGGTCTATGTCCATTGCTCTTGTTTCTTGGCCCAATCAAGTCTCTTCTTCTTATTGGTGTCCTTTAGCAGTGGTTTCTTTGCAGTAATTCGACAATGAAGGCCTGATTCACGCAGTCTCCTCTGAACAATTGATGTTGAGATGTGTCTCTTACTTGAACTCTGTGAAGCATTTATTTAGACTGCATTTTCTTAGGCTGGTAACTGGAATGAACATATCCTCTGCAGCAGAGTTAACTCTGGATCTTCCTTTCCTCCTCATGAGAGCCAGTTTCATCATAGCGCTTGATGGATTTTGCGACTGCACTTAAAGAAACTTTCAAAGTTCTTGAAATTTTCCGCATTGACTGACCTTCATGTCTTAAAGTAATGATGGATTGTAATTTTTATTTGCTTATTTTAGCTGTTCTTGCCATAATATGGACTTGGTCTTTCACCAAATTGGGCTATCTTCTGTATACCACTCCTACCTTGTCAAAACACAACTGATTGGCTCAAACACATTAAGGAAAGAAATTCCACAAATGAGGTTTTAACAAGCCACACCTGTTAATTGAAATGGATTCCAGGTGACTACCTCATGAAGCTGGTTGAGAGAATGCCAAGCGTGTGCATAGCTGTCATCAAGGCAAAGTGTGGCTTCTTTGAAGAATCTCAAATATAAAATATGATTCCATTTTTTATTTCATAGTTTTAATGTCTTCATTGAGTAGGTGTGTCCAAACCTTTGACTGGTACTGTATATAAACATATATTTTAATTACCCTATCAACTAACTCTATACTCATTAAAACCCATCACCTTATTCCACTACTTTAATAACCCTATCTGATCCTACCCCAGGCCAACGGCCTGAGAGGACAGGACACTACCACATGCTGTAACTCTTCTGAAGTCAAAATTCATACCCCCAAGCACTTCTCCGTAGCTGCCACCACAACATCTATTTTCAGTGATAGTTGATAACCATTGCTATGAACTCATAGAAGCCAACCTTACTGAAGCATATATCACTCATTGGCCTATCCTTCTGTGCTGGCACAGATCTACCATTCACAGGATCCCTCACCCTAGACCCATCCTCCTCTACTTTCTTCCCTGCCTCAGCATTTGACACCTTCTGCACTACTCTGATTCTAGCCACCTCAACCTGCCTCTCTCGCACCGGACACTTCCGATCCCCAGCAACATGGGAACCCCTACAGTTGACACACAAACTTTATCCGACCAAACTACACAATCCTCTATCCAATGCCCTCCTGCACACTTCCCACATCTTAGAATCTCCCTCCTACACACAGCTGCTACATGACTATAAGCATTGCAACTAAAGATTCTTACTCAAAATTCAAAAGGACTGACGGTGACTCCTCTGTTTCACCATACTCAGCACTGGGTCTGCGTTACACCAAACGACAGGCATCACAAACACCAGGGAATCTTCAACTTCAATTGCTCCATCCTCACACGTAACAGTACCCCAGAAACCACTCCTTTCAATGGTGCCCTGTTCCTAGGAGCAAAGCAGGAAACAGATCTTGACCCAAGTTGAGTGACATGGAGCGCCCACTCCCTCTGGTCAGAAGAAACACAAACACATATCACAAGCCAGCAGGTTACCTTCACTGATTCAACTGCACCCAACTCCTTTCCAACCATGTCTTGTTTTGCACAAAATAATCCAATTAAGTCCGACAGGATCTTTCTAAACGTAGCTCATTATTAGCTAGCTATAACTGGTATGTTCATGTGTCTCCGGCCATGATCAACTGAAAATGACTACTGTCGTATCGGAGCGCAGTATGATATGACGGTAGATTGCAACCAATTACAATTCAGTATGTTGATACATGAATATTACATCCCCCTTCTATAAAAAAGAAAAATGTTCGACATGTGTTCTCTGTAGTTTGAACTCAAGGTAAGTAACCATTTAAACTGCATACTGGACCAACTGCATCAGCATAACAGACCCTGAAACAATGATTCAGCATACTGTTACTTTTAGAACAAAGATTTCTCAGCAACTCAGCTTTTCACTGTATCAATGACATCAACATTTCAAACAAATACAACACCAAAGCATTTCAACTATACCCTTTGACATTTCACAGGTACAGGACAGCTCTAGGCTTGACCTCTCTTCCTGACCTTGTGTGATATGATGCTGAGCGAGCCTCTGTCAGTCAACCATTGACAAGAGGTATGCAGGTAAGTATGTTATTGCAGGTAAGTATGGTTTATGTTGTGTGTGTGTTTAGTCCATCACATTCTCTTTCATGGAAACAGTTAATCTCGTCAGTGTGTTGTTCTTTTGTGGTCAGTAGGTGATGACGATTACGGTGGTACACCGCTCCTTCTGCGGTGCGGACGTGATATGAATGTTCAGTGTCAGCTGACTGGATGACGACTGCTGGCTTCTAGTGGCCATGCTCCAGGATTCTGACTGACTCTCCGTTGTTCAGTGGTGGCAGTGGTCTAGCTGACCTGACGTAGTATCGCTTCTGGTGTTGTTGTCTCTGTGCACAGTTTGCATGCATTTCCTTGTAGCTGACGACCTCAGGCTGGAGCTGGATTGAGCAAAGAGGCTCATCAACGGCTGGTGATTTGAAGTTGTCAACTGGAGTGTTGCGGTATTCAAGGAGACTGAGGTAGGGGTCTCTCTTGTCTGTTTTTGCTTTGTCCATGAGTGATTTAGCAATCTGCACAGATTTTTCAGCAATGCCATTACTTTGAAGGTAATGTGGGCTTGTGGTGGGTGACATGTTTGAACTCCCATGCTTTTTTGAAGGATTCAAACTCCTTTGACTTGTCAGCTATTAAAGTCTCTACAATGCCACGTCTGGCAAAGGCTGCTTTCAGCTTGTGGTTCACAGCTGCAGGTGTGTCGAGTGCAGGTGTGCAGCTTGTCGAGTTCGAAGTATCTGCACTGTTACAATGTAGTCCTCGTTGTTCCAGGTGAACACACCGGTTGCCACAACCTGCCAGGGTCAGTCTGGGATACAGTGAGGTAACATTTATTTTTAATTTGACCTTTATTTTACTAGGCAAGTAGGTTAAGAACAAATTCTTATTTTCAATGACGGCCTAGGAACAGTGGGTTTAACTGCCTGTTCAGGGGCAGAACGACAGATTTGTACCTTGTCAGCTCGGGGATTCGAACTTGCAACCTTTCGGTTACTTGTCCAACGCTCTAACCACTAGGCTACCCTGCCACCATATTGGCTCTTTGGTGTTTGAGGGGAGTCATTCAAGACAGGTGGGGCATTTACCAACAATGTCCTCTATTTGCTTGCACATTCCGGGCCAAAACAAAATGTCCCGCTCTTTTCCATGCCCACGTGTCCAGCATGGATATTCCGTTGATCTGTGACCTTAGAGATCCTTTTTATGTCTCTATTTGGTTTGTTCAGGGTGTAATTTGGGGTGGGTATTCTATGTTCTATTATTTGTATTTCTATGTTTTGGCCAGGTAGGGTTCTCAATCAGGGACAGCTGTCCAGGACTACCTGACATGATGGCTCCTTGCTGTCCCCAGTCCACCTGACTGTGCTGCTGCTCCAGTTTCAACTGTTCTGCCTTATTATTATTTGACCATGCTGGTCATTTATGAACATTTGAACATCTTGGTCATGTTCTGTTATAATCTCTACCCGGCACAGCCAGAAGAGGACTGGCCACCCCACATAGCCCGGTTCCTCTCTAGGTTTCTTCCTAGGTTTTGGCCTTTCTAGGGAGTTTTTCCTAGCCACCGTGCTTTTACACCTGCATTGTTTGCTGTTTGGGGTTTTAGGCTGGGTTTCTGTACAGCACTTTGAGATATCAGCTGATGTACGAAGGGCTATATAAATAAATTTGATTTGATTTGTTTGTCTATAGTTGTCTCTGATTGAGAACCATACTTAGGTAGCCCTTTGTCTTTGTGGGAAGTTGTCTTTGTTTGTTTGTTGGCACTATAGCTTCACAGTTGGTTTTTGGATTGTTTATTGTTGGCATCATAATAATAAAAGGAATATGTACGCTCACCACGCTGCACCTTGGTCCAGTTCATTCGACAGCCGTGTCATCCATCCTGTATGACTTTCCTCAGCTGTGTGAGTTATGTCCTTTTCTGTTGCCGCTCAGATCTTCTTCAGTTTTGTATCACTAACTGGTAAGTTGCTATACACAGTGTGGACCTGCATGTCCATGTCTTCACTGAGGGTGCTGTCCTTGTAGGTAAGAAACTTCCTGGAGAGTGTCTGCAACAGGGATATCTTTGCCTGGCATGGTGAGTGATTGTGAAGTCGTAATTTTCTAGTTGAATAATCGTTCTCTGTAGCCTTGGCTGGGCTAGAGGTTTCCTTATGAGTGACTCAGGGGGCTTGTGGTTGGATTCCACAATGACTTGTCGTCCATAGACGTCCTGATGGAAACGCTTAGATCCTAACAGAATGGCACACAGTTCCTTTTCGATTTGAAAGTAGTTGATTTCACTACTCTCAAAGAGATTTGGAAGCATAGCCGATGTGCTTTCCTTCTTGCAGTAGCACTGCACCTAGTCCATACTTCAACACATCCACTTGGAGTCTGAGCTCTTTGTTAGGGTCGTCGTAGGCAAGGATTGGTCTTGGTTCTCTTGGGATCAAGTCTTTCCCTTTCCGGAAAGCAATGTCATGTTGCTTGTCCCAGAGGAACTCACTGGACTGCTTTAGCAGCTGACACAGAGGTGCAATAGCATTGGCGAGGCTGTGTGCAAACTTTGCTAAGTAGTTGACCATGCCAAGCACTGTTTCCAGCTCTGCACGGTTCTTTGGTGGCCCCATTTCCTTTATGGCTGAGATCTTCTGTGGGTCTGGCTTGATTCCATTCGCTGTGAGATGTCCGAAGTAGCTGACCTCTGTAGCGCCGACTAAGTGTCCATGTGTTGTAACTGTCTCCTTTTTCACCGATCCACAGGAGCAGGTAGCTTCACTTCTCCTCTTTCCTTCAGAGGATAGTGAACATTGAACCTACCAACTGCATGGCGGAAGTTTGTAGACCGCCAGTCCATTCGAGGTGAAGGAACTCCAGCAAAATCCATATTTTCGTCCTTTTACTCTGACACCATGTCTTGTTTTGCACACTTTGTACAAAATAATACAATGTAGTACGACAGGATTTTTCTCAACGTAGCTCTTTATTAGCTAGCTATAACTGGCACGTTAATGTGTTGCCGGCCATGATCAACTGAACATGACCTCACGACCTGGATGGTATTAACCAATCATAGCGCAGTATGATACAACCGTAGAAAACAATTAAAATACAATATGTTGACATATGACTGTTACACCACCCACCCTGAATCCAAAAATGTCACTTCTACTGGACCAAACATTTCTTTATCATAACCATGTTTATCAATACAAGCTCCTTACAACATCTCCTATCCCTTCCATTTCACCTCCAGATCTAGAGCTGGCGTCCAGCTCACTCTGTTTGAATTTGACACCAATCTTCCTCAACATACCTTCCTTCTTTTTGCTAGCTTCAACAGATTGAAACCAATCCTCCGTCTCCCTTAGTCTTTTCAACCTCCTCTCTCTTTCCCTCCAATCCTCTTCCCGACTCCTGAAAATGTGTAACTCTTCCAAGCCAAAATCTACTTTTAGCCTCCCCAAGAGACATGCAAAGCCCTGTACTCCCTCTACTTCAAACTCGAGCCTCCTTTCTACTCCCATTATCCAGCGACAATTTCTCCGTCACCGGAAATGTCAGTCAGTGACGCTTTTAGAATTATTCTAGCCTTCATCATTGCATTGGATAAAGTATCCAAAAATGTCTAGAAAATATATACAAGTGTATAATACGGTACACCATTTTCTAGTCGTCCAGGTCTTGCACACCAAATGCTGTTCTTTTTTGTCGCCTCCACTTCGCCCTTCGGTTTTTAAACCATACCTATCGAAATAAAAGTAAATTAGGCTACATTGACAAACCGTTTTAAAACGTAATGAAACCAAAAATATTTAGAAACTGACAAACACAAGGCGCTTACCTCTACTCGCTCTTCGCGTAAATGAGTGCGTTGTGCCAGTTTTTCCCTCGCGTTAACATCTGGATACTGGTTCTGAAGGAATAGCTCCTCCAGAGCATCCAGCTGGTCCTCAGTGAATATGGTGCGGTGTCGCCGTGTTCGCCTCTGGACCTGACTGAAGGACTGCTCCTCTCTGTTAGTGTTTCCGCCTGGCCTGCATGGCTCTGGAAACATTCTTCTGGACCATGCATACTGCCAAGCTGAATTAAAATCACTTTACATGTAAGTGTTTGGCACACGGATTTCAGGTCAACGCATAAACGTCTATACACCTACCTGGCTAATGGTAAAAACAACTGATCTGCTAGACATAATCATCAAACAAACATGTCATAGGTTTAGGTCTTACTTTCAGGAGGATAGTCAGCCTGGAACACCTCTCCACAGTGGGAGCAGTAGCAGCAGCATGAGCAGGTGTGCTGTGGAGGTTCTATGTGGCTCCCAGCAGGAATACTCTCTGATCTTACTCCATCCTCACCTGGTACAGTGTTGTGGGTCGCACCAGACTGCCTGCTCTCCTCATTGTTAATTGGAAATCTGTTCAGTATATTGTCAATGGTGAATGGAAACTTCTGTCTCTCCATCCTACTTGACCCCTCCATGACAAGATTTCTGCCCAAAGAATTCACTTCAAATTCAACCTAGTGTTTAAAGTGCCAGCCAAGGCAGTCAGTTAATGCTTTTGGGTGAAGCATTTACCTTAGTGTGGCTCATTCTCCACTGTGCTGAACCACAGACACACTCATTCTGATTTTATAACAGAAATTTAGGAAGAAAAAAAAGGACATAATCCCCCTATGGACTAGACAAATACAAAATGGTTTAAACTTAATTCCCAGCTAATCTGGGCAGTTTTGTGAGGGGGTTAGGGAGGATGGGACTTCAGCTAATCTGGCCCCATTGCTTTGCTTTCTGAAAAAGAAATAAGATTTCTCCGTATTAAATTAGGGGTAGAGAGCTTCTAAGATCCTTATTGTTGTGGTTTTAGAGAAAAATAGATTGCTTGGTATTAGAAACCTGGTCTTAAAGATGAACCCTTTGGTGTAACCAAGGACCTATTGGGGATTAGCCCCTGAATTTGAACACTTGCAGTCCTCGTTGATTTGTGCTCAGAGTTTATTCCTAGACACGAGGCAACACGTCTGGTTTTCAATCAATCTGAATCATACAGTTCCAATACAAATGTTTACAATCTTTATTTATCCATTAAATAGAGACAATGGAATTTGGTGATGTTTGTTTGTTGCTGTCACAGTACCAATCCTCACCACACAACACACATGGCAGGCAGGGAGCAGCAAATGGTCAGCTGTAGAGCAGCGTGTGTTCATCATGTTTGAGCATTACAGCCATTCACAAAGGGAGCATATTCAGAGGTGAAATATAATTCAGAATGTACAGGTATGGATAGCCAAGGCTTCTGACAATCTCTCTCTGTTAGTATTCACAGCATGAGAACTAGACCTTATCTATGAAGTGCAGTCATTCAGCCTGACTTTTCTGACAATGTGCACGGCTGAGGTAAAGCTATTACAGGTTGTATTTATTCTCCAACAAATCCTTTGATTTCATATGAGGCAACACAACACCTTTTTATCAAGGAATTAATGGATTTTCAAAATCTGTCCTAAGCTCCTCAGATAAGGGTTTTTTGAAAACCGATAACAATAAACATCACCTCATCCCTTTCACTGGGGTTTAATGGCCAGCAGATTGTTGATGTATAGTTTTTAGAGCTGTTGAGATAGCTATCTCTGGTCTTTGTGATTTTTTTCAATGAAAGACATTGTATCACATCCACATAGGTTTAATGGTTTAAATTCATTACTGGGGATTAGTATGATAGAAGCGCCTTATATTGTTGTTGTCAAAGGCAATTGGTTTGTAAAAATTTTGAATCCTCTTGTGGAAAATATAAAATAAACATAAAACAACACATCCTTGCCCAACGGCACAACCTAATGGTGTAAGATCTAGCCGGAAGATTGGTTTGACCAATATTATTTTCTAGACTGCAAGAGGATCGAATATGTTAAGCATAACTTCTGAACTAAATAGCTGAGAAATGACATGGATGTAAATTAAATAATACTCTGTGTTTGCAGTTACCAGCAGCCAATTATTAGGCGGATCAGGGTTATTTATAAACCCTGAATGTGGTGCCAAATTATTGAAATTGTCACATATTTTCAAGTGAATGTGGAATGGTTTGTATACGGTTCAGTAAGCCTAGCCTGTAATAAAACAGTGTGAGGCAGATTACAAAATTGCTGCAATGCCACCTAAGCGCTATTGAATGAGTTGTATAATACGTTCTTTAACCCGAACATGAAAATCAAAACAAGTTTTGGCCAAACACATGTCCTGAGGTGTGGAATGTGATTGAGTACAAGGATTTGACATTGCTGTGTGGAATGTGATTGAGTACAAGGATTTGACATTGCTGTGTGATTGAGAATGTTTGATTGAGTGTGGAATGTGATTGATTTTTGACATTGCTGTGTGGAATGTGATTGAGTACAAGGATTTGACATTGCTGTGTGGAATGTGATTGAGTACAAGGATTTGACATTGCTGTGTGGAATGTGATTGAGTACAAGGATTTGACATTGCTGTGTGGAATGTGATTGAGTACAAGGATTTGACATTGCTGTGTGGAATGTGATTGAGTACAAGGATTTGACATTGCTGTGTGGAATGTGATTGAGTACAAGGATTTGACATTGCTGTGTGGAGTGTGATTGAGTACAAGGATTTGACATTGCTGTGTGGAGTGTGATTGAGTACAAGGATTTGACATTGCTGTGTGGAATGTGATTGAGTACAAGGATTTGACATTGCTGTGTGGAATGTGATTGAGTACAAGGATTTGACATTGCTGTGTGGAATGTGATTGAGTACAAGGATTTGACATTGCTGTGTGGAATTGAGTACAAGGATTTGACATTGCTGTGTGGAGTGTGATTGAGTACAAGGATTTGACATTGCTGTGTGGAATGTGATTGAGTACAAGGATTTGACATTGCTGTGTGGAATGTGATTGAGTTTGACATTGCTGTGTGGAGGAAGGATTTGACATTGCTGTGTGGAATGTGATTGAGTACAAGGATTTGACATTGCTGTGTGGAATGTGATTGAGTACAAGGATTTGACATTGCTGTGTGGAATGTGATTAAGTACAAAGATTTGACATTGCTGTGTGGAATGTGTTCAACGTTCCTTCCCCTATGCTGAGGGGGAAAATAACTATTCTGCTCTCTGGAGATGCTCAAGCCATGGGACTGATTTCTTAAACATTTTATAGAATAGAAAGGGAAATAGGGTGGCTATATGTGAGGCTATACACTATATAGTCCTAGTGGTGCCTTTAGTGAAAATTGTGAATTAAACAACTGTAAAAAGTCATTTGTTCTGCTAACTCCATTTTTTTTGTGGAAACCCGTTGCCTAGAACTATTCAAGTACATTTACATTTACATTTAAGTCATTTAGCAGACGCTCTTATCCAGAGCGACTTACAAATTAACCCAACTGAAGGTACGCAGTGTTCAGTACTTAAAGTGACATCGTATTTGTCAGTTCCCCTGCTATGTTCCCAGCTTCTGCATTAATGTTTGTATGTTGTTGTTACCTGTGTGCTGACGCTGTTCCTGTCTTGTTACCTGTCTGTTCCACATTAAACGTTCAGCTCCCGTGCCTGCTTCTCATCTCCAGCGTCGTTTCAATCAAATATGTTTTATTGCCTCACAGGTGATATGGATAATTACATTTATTTCAGGGTCTTTGTTAAACTCTCTGTAATCTTAACTTTCTAAACTGACAAACTTTCATGTTGTCTGTTGTGTACCTCCGTTAGGATGCCTTCTTTTCAGTGGGGCCCAATACAATGGAGAGCTGCAGGTGACACGTCAGTGGCCAGAGGTGCCTGAACTGGCTGAAAGCAGCCAGAGGTCTTAATTCAACAGTTCACTTTGGCATTGAAGAGGGTCAAACTTTTTCAGTGTTTTTAGATTTTTCTTTTTCAAAACATTTGAATATCTGTTTTTTAATTTATTATTATAGGTCAGTAGTCCAACAGGTTTTTATTTAGTACGATGCCCACAAATA
The DNA here is from genome assembly GCF_021184085.1 of Oncorhynchus gorbuscha. Classification (NCBI taxonomy): domain Eukaryota; kingdom Metazoa; phylum Chordata; class Actinopteri; order Salmoniformes; family Salmonidae; genus Oncorhynchus; species Oncorhynchus gorbuscha. Next base: position 48,061,592 of record NC_060183.1, on the reverse strand, counting down.
CATGATATCAAGCCATTTGCAGTTTCAACTGTAAACAATACAATATTTGAATAGATGGAAAGTAAAGGGAAGGTGTGATCTGCAGAAATGATGCCTGCCTCTCTCTACACTGCTTAATGTCCACATTTTTTGTCCCTTGCTTGTTGGGGCTACTTTGCTTTTTTCTTAGGAGGACCTTGGGATCACAATTATTACTCCAACCCAGAAGACTCAGAGAGCCTATGGTGCTTTGTTATTGCCAAGAGGACTATACAAAGACAAACTTCTGCCAGCGACCTCTGCCAATGTATTTTTGATTTATCTACACTCAGATTCTGGGGCCTGGTGTGAAGAGCGCTCTCTAATGATAACTTGATTATTTTCAACCCTATTATTTGAGGTCAATCAGTTGGTCATCAACTTGGTCTCATGTGTTTTGGTGGGAAAGCTTTTCACGTACCACCACAATTTCTAATCTCACAAAACAAAGTGACGGCCTTGACTTATACACAACACACGTGCATGTTTTTAGAAATAAAGCTAATAATTCCCCTCAGTGGGACAGCATTATCAGTGGCATACCGACATTTCATAGTGCAGTTTTATAGCCATTATCATGCTATTCTACACATTTTACAATGAGGCTGAGAGAATTTTTAATGTTCAAGGTAATTTCATGCAATTCTGCATACATTGCCATAGGGCAGAGGAAAAGTTGTAGTTTTATAGCTTATCTCATGCTATTCTACACATTTTGCAATGAGAATGTGATCAAATGTTGCAGTTGTACAGCATTTGCCATGACGTGCTCATATGCTATCTGGGGAGGCGCCCCAATCTAATTAAGTGTCTGCTTGTCTATTTATGATCGTAGTTCATCACAGCATTTTATATAACAGGGGTTACTCATTTCTTATACAATGATTCAATTGTTATCATTCTAATTAGTTAGGAGTGTGATTGGCAGTGGACAACAGTTTGGAAACAAATGAAGCAAAATGAGATGACCTATTATTTTTTATTTCACCTTTATTTAACCAGGTAGGCTAGTTGAGAACAAGTTCTTATTTTCCACCATAATTTGCAAATAAATTCATTAAAAATCCTACAATGTGATTTTCTGGATTTTTTTTCTCATTTTGTCTGTCATAGTTGAAGTGTACCTATGATGAAAATTACAGGCCTCTCATCTTTTTAAGTGGGAGAACTTGCACAATTGGTGGCTGCCTAAATACTTTTTTGCCCCACTGTGTGTGTGTGTGTGTGTGTGTGTGTGTGTGTGTGTGTGTGTGTGTGTGTGTGTGTGTGTGTGTGTGTGTGTGTGTGTGTGTGTGTGTGTGTGTGTGTGTGTGTGTGTGTGTGTGTGTGTGTGTGTGTGTGTGAATATATATGAATGTGCAAGTAGAGATACTGGGGAGCAAAGGAGCAAGATAAATAAATATAGTATGGGGATGAGATAGTTGGATGGGCTATTTACAGATGGGCTATGTACAGGTGCAGTGATATGTGAGCTGCTCTGACAGCTGGTGCTTAAAGCTATGCAGCAGTTATGTGAATGGATATTAAACAGGGACCTGCCTGGGTATTTATACCCACAAGCCAGAAGCTCAGGAGCCAGCAGGAACAAAAGGCAATTAAGCGGGGGCTGCAGTGGATCAACTTGCCTCTCTCTGCCTTCTGCAACCTGACATGTGAAATGGTGGATGAGAATACGGTGGCAGTCTGTGTCCAACAGACACCTGCTGAAGAGGACAGAGTGCGGGAGGAAGGGGAGGGGAACGGGAAGGTGGAAAGAGTGGGTGGGGAAAGGGAAGGTGGAAAGAGTGGGTGGGGAAAGGGAGGTGGAGGGTGGGGACCCACTAATGAACCAGGCTGGTACCCCTGAGGTGTGAGAGGAGCTGGGTGGATAGATGTGTTGTGGAGTGATGCAATTTCTCTCCATTTTTCAAATGCTGTTTTTGAACACCGCATGTAACAACTGAAATGCCATATGTGAACGGTCAATTAATGGGAATGGTACAGAGGTTTTGGACTGCTTGGACTGACTACACACAATGAAGACTTTAGAGTTGTATGAGCAAATTAGTAATTATGTTTCTCCAGTGGTAAAGGCTTGTACTGTGTGTTGAAATAAATACTAGTAGAGGCCTACAGTACTTATACTAAACAAAAATATCAACCCAACATGCAACAATTTCAACAATTTTACTGAGTTACAGCTCATATAAGGAAATCAGTCAATTAAAATAAATACATTAGGCCCTAATCTGTGGATTTCACATGACTGGGCAGGGGCACAGCCATGGGTGGGCCTGGGAGGGTATAGTCCCAGCCAATCAGAATAAAAGGCACAAAAGGGCTTTATTACAGACAGAAATACTTGTCAGTTTCATCAGCTGTCCGACTGGTTGGTCTCAGACGATCCCGCAGGTGAAGAAGCCGGATGTGGAGGTCCTGGCGTGTTTACATGTGGTCTGCGGTTGTTAGGCCAGTTGGACATACAGCAAACTTCTAAAATGACGTTGGAGGCGGTTTATCGTAGATAAATTAACATTACACTCTCTGGCAACAGCTCTGGTGGACTTTCCTGTAGCTCCACTAATGTCTGGGCTGATATGCCAGTTGTCATATGACACAATCAGATTTATTTTTAAATGGAAATAATAGGCTACTGCTGCATGAAATGAGACAAAGCATGAGCACCGATTTTCCACTAGCCTGTTTGCACTTCATCTAATATGATCATTTGTTTAGCTATAGCCTAGGACTAATGTCTGGTCAATTATTTATATTTGAGAGTTAGGTTGACACTGATGAGCCCACCTTCAGGACAGGTGTCCCAGAGATGGTATATCATGCTGCCAAATCCTTTGGTTGTGTCCTCTCTAAGTATTCAGAACACGAGAGTGTACTGCCCTCTTGTGATGAGTAGGCATATGACAGATAAAGGGAGACAGGTAGCGCAGGGACACGCATGCGGCAGCGGATCGGCTGGCGATATTCTGTACAGTACATACCGCTTTGACGTAACCACGCGCCACACAGGCGGAAAGGCGGGAGACCGTCGCTTCCGCGTATGTCAAGAAGTCAAGATGGACGAAAAGTTGATATTGTCTGTTTTTAATTTTCCTGAGCTGTATAATACAACTTTGCCAGATTACCGCAATGGTGACACAAGATCACTTGCTTGGGGGAAAATAAGCTCATTGACAGCTCTTCCAGGTGAGTTTTGGTAGCTTATTTCTACAAATTATCAAGTCACATTAATGCAAATGTTTTAGCTAGCTAACATTAGTTGTAAGCAAGCTGACTTTTTTTCAAGTTTGTTTATATTATATGTTTTAAATCACGTGAGTAGCATATGAGTACGGTGAGTTTTAACAGCACCTCACTGCAAGAACCGCATTGTAGTCAATGGGGAGGCAGCGGCGACGAATTCGTGAGATCAGCGCAGACGGCAGTCACTGCCGCACAGGGAGGGATTTTTCTTCTCGGTTCCCCACCACGCGATGAGACACAAGTAGCGTCACTTGAGGCATCGCATTTTCCGTGCATGAATGACATTAGCTACCAATTAATCACTGATAGAACAAATGTCAAGTAGCCAGCCTGTCGACATTTTGACATGAAATGGAGAGCACTGCAAATTAGTACCAACTCCAATGGTAGATCCATCTATTTACAGTTTATAAGTAGGAACCCGATGAGGCTCCATCGATGGGATAGAGACAATCACCTCTAACGTTATCTGAAGAAAAAATATATATAAATAAATAGTTATATTCATACTACTTTAGAAAGCTTCATGTTCGATATCCAATGCATAAAACAATATATTATTTTGAGTATGATTATTCTATATTTATTTATCCCTTTAGCTGAAGAGTGCAAAAGGAAATGGAAGAATCTGAGAGACCGATACTTCAAGGAAGTAAGACAGGAGAAGAGGAGTAAGGAGGAGACAGGGGAGCTCGCTCCAAGCCGATGGAAATACAGACAGCGTCTGATCTTTCTTCAACCATTCATTAAACCAAGAAACAGCAATGTGGCCCCTGCCAACCTGGAAAGCCCTGATACAATCAATAAAAGCGCACAGAGTGAAATAATACCTGTCAAAACACTCAACACAGCCCTGGTGAACGACATGAAAACCCCTAGCACCCAGGTTGGCACCATGTCACAGCTAGCTTTTGTGACCCAGCTGTCCCCAGGGCAACAAGGCGCCCAACTGTCTTTTCTGGGCAAGTGTCCACCAGGCGCCCAGACGTCCCCAGCACCCCAGACATCCGCAGTGCTCCAGTCATCAATTTACGCAACCAAGGAGAGGCCTCAGACAAGACAACCTGCTTCACCATGTTCCTCAAGCACTCCCTCTAAGCGCTCCGCTAAGAACAGGATGCTGCTGGCCAAAGAGAAAGATCACAGATCAGATTCCACGATCCCTATCTGGCAGTGTGACGAGGATGAGATGTTACTCCTCAGCTTCGTTCCTGCTTTGAAGAGGCTAACCCCACAAAAAAGATGTGAGACCAAAATTAAGATCCAACAGATTATGTATGAGGCGGAGTTTAGTATGGATCAGCCAGTGACTGTCAATGAACCACCGGTGACGGTGTCCAAAGAACTGCCAGATCAAGAGACGTCATAACTCATATTGTAGGATATTGTAGGGTCGACAGGTTGTTCTCAGGTTTATGTTTTTTTATTTTGACAAATCTTTTTCTAAAATATATTTTAAAATCTCTCTCCTAATGCACATGAATAGGCAAGTTATTCATGTTCTATTTTTGGAATATCACATTTTTGGTGGTATCATAGAGAGGTGCGAAAAATAACTTTTTACATTTTTATAGATGATCTTCTAATTTTGCTGTTGTGAATGCAAGTTCTTAACCCAATTGAAAATAAAATGGGCTGTTATTCTGTTTCTAATTTTGAATGTTTGTCTGGAATTGAGTGATCAAAGCCTGACGAGAAACACATTGACAACCCATATAAAAGGTTAAATTAATGTTTAGGTAAAGATCTCTCAGTAGGATATAGTACAAAGTCTTTATTACAGATGCTAATGCTATTCTAACCATCCATTGTTATTATAATAATCCACTCTATATATTTTACTGTATTTATTTTAAAATGAGAAAGTTGTAAACAAGACAAAATGAAATAGAAAGTAGAGGAATTACTCAAATAACTGCATCAGTTACTCATGCAGATTATCATGACCGTCATCTTGTTAGTTGTGTCAGGTTGAAGAAAACTATATCCATTTTATACCGTTTGCATATTTTTTCCCAAGCTCTTTACCATGTATGCTATAGAAGCGTTTGCATTAGAATTCTACATTTTTCAGAGTAAATAATAGTCTTACAAGTGGCAGACAATGACAGTATCATTCAATAAAAAATAACTCCTTTAAAAATTGTCTCAACTGTCATCCTTCAAATATTGTAATCTTAAGATAATTTATTCACTTATTTTCTGAAACATAAGAAATAATCTTACCAAATCGCTCCTAGCGCAACTGAGGACATACTGGTATAGTATGTCATTAAATAACTTAAAACCATACCAATACGGCTCTTCACGACTATTCCCCTGCTAACACCACATAAAAATGCACCACTGTATTGTTTATATGGCTTCATACTGGTAGTGGTACCCAAAAGGCAATTGTTGTGTCAATTTTAAAGTATCACCAATGATACGCCTCTTCCTGAATTTATTTATCATATTTAGTTTAGAAACAGGACACACCACTTGTAATCTATATCCATAGAAGCACAGAGGATACATCTGGTAGCTTACATTTACCATCTTTCTTTTAGTATCTGGTTCTAGATTGCCAACCTGGTACACTTAAAATGTCTAATAAAAACACAATAACCTTGATGGAAATGAGAGGCAGGGCCATTGTTCGAACAAAAAAAAAACAATTTCAGACTTCTGTAGGATTCATAGTACAGGTGTAATCAAACAGTAGTGATATTGATTACTGAAATTAAATCAATAGCCTGTCAAGTCTAGAGGACAATACTTAAATGTGGAAAAGGACAAAAATCAAACAAGTATCTGCAAACAACTGTCCAACTTGAGCCGAGGTCCTGGCTGCTCAGACATTTATGCAATTAGCAGCCAAAACATGATCACCAGAGCAACAAATAGAAAGAGTCGAGACAGGAACTGTTCATCCATGTGCTGAGGGGTTCCAGGGGCAGCTGTGTGTGTGTGTGGGGGGGGGGGACACACACGTTGAGAGAGATTACTTTAACAGGTGAACAACTGCTTTTCAAGGTAGAGGGGGCCATTCACAATAATCACATTTTGATCAAACATTGTTACAATACACAATGCACAACTTGCAGAACTAAAGTACCTGGGGGTGGTCTTCCATCATTGATGTTAAAAGCTGTAGCAAAAATGCCAAATGGAAAGGCACCAATGCCAAAAGACATCTGGAATCCTCCATCTCCAAAACCAAAACCCTGAAATCCCTGTAATGGGAAGAAAGAGAACTTTACAGTAACATTGCATTGATAGGGTTATAACATTACTATTCAATATGTACAAAAAAAACTTGATTTAACAGGTGTTTTGAGGGAGAGGTGACGCAATCGTTTGTGCCGTGTTGTCATTCTCAAGGGGTCAGATAAAGAGCCTCGCTCTCTTACTCATCAGATAGAGCTTAATAGGTCCCAGTGGAAAAGGTAATTCTGCTAATGAATTGGGCTATGGGCAGGTTTGCACTACAGCAACTACACAATACCATGTAATAGTTTCATCATGAATGGGTAGTGCAATACAGCAGTCAACATTGCAAACAGGTGGTACACAGTAGAACAATCTGGGTTGAACTTTGCTCACATTCTTGCAAAAATAATTACAGTCTGAAAACTTACACCACGATTTTCAGGCTCTGGCCTCTGTCCTTGTGGTCGAGGAGGCGTTCGCTCCCTATAACAATGAGAGATTAGTTGTTTACAGCAGTAGTTTGGGATGTGGAATTCAGAGTAGATAATTGAGGAATGTATGAAAACTGTGTCTTGCTTTCATTTATTGAGTGCATCAACCCACCTTGGGTCCTGTTGGCCCGTACTTCCCCTGCCATATAGTGGGATGACTTTCTCTCGACTGATGCCTGCTTTGCATACTGGACACACTTGTCTGTTAGGTCTGGTCTCCAACCACTGCATAAACATGGGGGGGGGGGGGATTCAGACCTCCCCGGTTAAGATCACATGATACATTCAGAGAAGCAGTAAAGTATCCCTTGGGATAGGGTCAAGTGACAGCTGATCATGACAGTGGTTGTGTAAAAGAAAGTAGGTATCAACTGCCTCACCTGATGTAAGCAGGGCCAACTAGATGTGCAAAGGGACAGGGAAGGTAAGGGATGGGGGATAGAATAATTAGATGACAGTCAAGTCATAGTATCTCATCTCATCATTCATCCTGACATCTGAGGATTGCACTACCAGAGCTAAAAATGGCATCAATAACATTTCCCCATATACAATAACATGACATGTGAAATAAGACCACCGAGATACATTCAATTACTCTATTTAATTGTGAACGAGACCCTTTACCGAGTACAGGCGACCAGATAATAAGGATGAATGTCCCTCAATCTCAAATACAGAACCGTGTCAAGACAAGAGGGTGCTTACCAAAAGAGATGCCCACACAGACTGATCACTGCATCCTTGGAGGTGTCCAGGCAGATGTTGCATTCGAATGTGCTGTCCTGGTTCCCACCCTCCCCCGCTGTCGAGCTGCTGGAGCCGGGGATGGGGTTCTCAGTGGCAGTCGAAGCAGCTGCTGGTGGAGGGGCAGCGCTAGCCATTGTTTCAGGATGTAGAGTGAGGTGACGAAAGTAGCCGACCCCCTTGCCTGTAAATTAGCATGTGATAATGAATCCAAACATATGGCAATCGATAGTTCCGTAGTTGAATTAGGTTACAATAGCGAAATGTTCAGAGAACTGTTACTCAACATTTCTCCAGCGACGTTAGTAACGTTACCAAATAGACTGACGCAGCAGATAGATCCAGTGGCTAGCTAGTTTAGCAAAACATGTATGCTAAAGCTAGATAGAAGAATGTGCTATTGGTTTAGCTAACGTTACATAGCTAGCTATATCAACATACAAATACAATTGACTACCTCCTTGCTTTCATCAAACAAATCCTCTGTGTCGTGGGTATAATTATCTACCTAGCTATGTAGAACGCCACCTATTTACTCAAGTTGCCAAGTTAAATTCCACTTTTAGTTTCAGATGATTGCGTCACTGTATTATCCGGAAGTTGCGTGGTGATTAGGGATACAGATTGGTTGCCCTAGCCCCAGGTCGTCACCACAGCCACCCTTTCTACAATTTTCTTAAAATCGGATTTTAAACCTTACCCTAACCACACTGCTAACCGTATGCCTAACCTTAAATTTAAGGTTAAAAAAAATCATAAATGTGTACGTTATAGCCTAATGCTGGTGTCGTCAATAGTTACCACAGCCATCAGGGAGTACTGATTTAAGTGCATTCAAAACAACTGTGAATTAAAAAATAAAATTAAAAAACGAGTTCCGACAGGGAAAAACAATGTTTAACGTTCATCCAATTCGGAATTCGAAGTCGGAAACTCGGGACATCGTTTTTCTAGTAGAGCAATACATCAAAACATAATTTAATACTTAGCCTAGATAATTGTTTGTACAGTGTGTCGACTTGTTTATTTCAGACTTTATGGCATTTAAGGATGAGCATAAGTGTATTAAAAGGGAAAAAGACCACTATAGTCTGAACATGTGGAAAAGTGCAGCTATAGTGAGGGGCAATTGACCAATTTGGTCAGTGCCAGCATGAGGGATAAAGTTTATCCTGTGTCGGTGAGTGAAGCTATTAAGTTAAGTTTGAGCATCTTGTAAACACAGTGTGTTCTATAAAGCTGTCATTCTACAAGAGCCACTTAATGATATAATCATTAACCAGATTATCCTGAATATCAGATTTAGATGATTTATAACTCAGTTCTAGAATGTTGTCATTGATGAGAATGAATCTAAAAATATATTGATATTCATCAAGACATCAAGCCTGTATTGTAGTTTCATGACCAGAGACAAATCTTCAAAGGCACAGTATTTATTTTTGCGGTGTGGTACATGCATTCAGCCTTGATTTATAGGATCTTTCCCACTATATGATTGATATGTCAAGTGATAAAATCCCAAGCAATCAATGAAAAGTTAATGAAAAAACTGCACTTGTCCTCATGTGAAAAATACAGTTGATTAAATATTCTACAGCTGTAATGTCATCAATCAAATCAAACTTTATTTATATAGTGTAGCACTCAAAAAGATGACAATCTTTCCAAAATAATTTCCAACGTGTGTTGCAGGGTGACACACATGGAGCTCATAAGTGTAGCCATGCAGCCTATTTTGGTGGTCCACAATATTGTCCGTACCAACCAGGTGCAGTCAGTGGAGTACCTGTACCCGGCCGAAGACTACAACGCTATATCCCGAGTGCCCACACAGAAGGATCTTCAGTGACTAAGGAACCATCTCCAGGGCAGGTTCAGTGGAATGACAGGGCTCCTGAACCTGAGCCAGAACAACCACTACCTTCCCTGTCATCACTGGACATTGTTAAAAAACAAGGACACCTGGGGCATGCAGGCATCCTGGCTGGCTGGCACAGTGCATCAACCCCAACTGGCACACCATGAAGAGAGGGAGGTTGACAGACAGCAGTTATGGAGCAGTGATTAGGGCCAAGTTCATTACTCCATCTCTGCTAAAAAGGGTCCTCAGATCACAGTCGTTGGATGGGGGTGTTGTCTGTAAAGTGGGGAACATATAATGAAGACGAGGGCATCAAGGCATTCAAAACAGCTACATTGATGGATGTGCTGGAGTCAGGGCTTTGGGTCACAGCATCTGGGATCCTGGGTGCCTCACCGGATGGTCTGGTGGGCACCATAGCAGTGGTGGAGGTCAAGTGTCCCTATGGTGCAAGGGAACTTATTTTTTAAAATGTATTATTTAACCTTAATTTAACTAGGCAAGTCAGTTAAAGAACACATTCTCATTTACAGTGACGGCCTACCTTACCATTGATGAGGCAGTCAAGTTGAAGAATTTCTATATCAAGGAGGTAGGGTCTTATCGTCTCCGGGAAGACCATCCCCACTGGCACCAGGTCCAAAGTCAGCTCCACATTACTGGAAGGAACACCTGCTTCTTCGTTTTGTGGACCACCAAAGCCTCCATTGCCATTCAGAGTGACGACCTGACAGACTCATATTGCACCTCCTGTTAGTACCTGTTTTCAGGGAAGTGTCCAAAAATATTTCACATAGTTCACACACAAGACTCTCAGAATACGATATATTACATACTCGTTTTGCTCAAAGCAGCCAACTAAAGTAATGTAGTTAACTTTACCATGGTCACAGTTGGATTTTATATCTGTAATGTAAAATGATTTCTTACCCCCTGTGCCTTACTTATTGAAGGCCCCAGTCAACCCTACTTGTACCTGACATTGTTGACAAAGAAGTGAACAATTTATAAAGGTCATACACAAACAATAGGCTCCTAGAATAGGTTATATTACATTCACGTTTTGGTGAAATCAGCCAACTGAAATCAGCCAACTACTGAAGTAGTTAACGTAATTTTGGTAGGATGTGTTTATAGACCTCCTAGCTCTAAGGTGTCCTATATGGATGACTTATGCACTGGGTTTGACCAGGCCACAGATAGTAACAGAGAAGGATTTATCTTGGGTGATTTTAATATAAATGGAAAGGATCATAATAATTAGAATATAACTAAATTGATGAGAACTGTGGTTTGCAACAAATGGTTAATGACACTACCAGATCATCAACTAAGTTGGCTCATCATTCAGATACATGCATTGATCTGATCTTCTGCAATATACCATTGCAATGCTTAAAAGCCAGATCAATGCTAGTGGGCTGGACAGACCATAATATTGTGACCATAACCATGAACACCATGGTTCCAAATAAACCCCCAAGGATTGTGGTCAAGAGACATTTTAAAACATTTAATCATGAGCTATTTCAAAATGATTTGGCTGCTGTACCCTGGGCGCTGATTTATCTAGAGGATGATTTAAATCACGCTACATAACGTTTTATTGATTTGCTCACTGAGGTAATGGACCATCATGCACCAGTAAGAAAGAGTACAGTTGGGGTTCGTCAATCTCTATGGATTGATGATGAACTGGGTGAGGCATTTTCTCAAAGAAATATGGCAAAAGTCTTAGCAGCCAAATCTGAACTAAAAATTGATGAATTGTAAGAAAAAAAAAGTTATTTTACAACAATGCTTTTAATGATTGTATGGGAGAATCAAAATAAATCAGCCAAGACCTCAGAAAAAAATTGTAGACCGCCATAAGTCTGATTCATCCTTAAAAGCAATTTCCAAATGCCTGAAGGTACCACGTTCATATGTACAAACAATAGTACGCAAGTATAAACACTGTGGGACCACGCAGCCATCATACCACTCAGGAAGGAGATGCGTTCTGTCTCCTAGAGATGAATGTACTTTGGTGTGAAAAGTGCAAATCAATCCCAGAACAACAGCAAAGGACCTTGTAAAGATGCTGGATGAAACAGGTACAAAAGTATCTATATCCACAGTAAAACAAGTCCTATATCGGCATGAGCTGAAAGGCCGCTCAGCAAGGAAGAAGCCACTGTTCCAAAACTGCCATAAAAAAAAGCCAGACTGCGGTTTGCAACTGCACATGGGGACGAAGATGATACTTTTTGGAGAATTGTTCTCTGGTCTGGTGAAACAAAAATATAATTGGTTGGCCATAATATCCATTGTTATGTTTGGAGGAAAAAGGGGGATGCTTGCAAGTAGAAGAACACCATTCCAACCATGAAGCACGGAGGTAGCAGCATTATGTTGTGAGGGTGCTTTGCTGCAGGAGGGACTGGTGCACTTCACAAAATAGATGGCATCACGAGGAATTAAAATTATGTGGATATATTGAAGCAACATCTCAAGATGTCAGTCAGGAAGTTAAAGCTTGGTCGCAATTGGGTCTTCCAAATGGACAATAACCCCAAGCATACTTACAAAGTTGTGGCAAAATGGCTTAAGGACAAGGTATTGGAGTGGTCACCACAAAGCTCTGACCTCAATCCCATAGAAAATGTGTGGGCAGAACTGAAAAGGCGTGTGTGAGCAAGGAGGTCATTAAACCTGACTCAGTTACACCAGCTCTGTCAGGAGGAATGGGCCAAAATTCACCCAACTTATTGTGGGAAGGTTGTGGAAGGCTACCCGAAACATCTGACCCAAGTTCAACTATTTAAAGGCAATGCTACCAAATACTAATTGAGTGTATGTAAACTTCTGACCCGCTGGGAATGTGATGAAAGAAATAAAAGCTCAAATAAATAATTCTCTCTACTATTATTCTGACATTTTGTAATTTGAATTTGGTGCGCTCCAATTTCTCCGGATGTTGTCGAAAAGTGTCCCGCTAGCAGTACACGATCCCTAAGAGTGGTGATCCTAACTGACCTAAGACTGGGAATTGTTACTAGGATTAAATGTCAGGAATTGTGAATAACTGAGTGTAAATGTATTTGGCAAAAGTGTATGTAAACTTCCGACTTCAACTGTATATACTGTACTGGTACCCCCTTTATATAGCCTCACTATTGTTATTTTACTGCTGCTCTTTAATTATGTTACTTTTTTTCTTACTTTTTAAAGGTATTTTTCTTAAAACTGCATTGTTGGTTAAGGGCTTGTATGTAAGTAAGCGTTTCACAGTAACGTCTACACATGTTGTATTCGGTGATTTGATTTGACAACCACATATCACAGGTATAGTAAGTACATGTTTCCTCAATAAAGTAGTTATCAGTTAAGTCAGAGCCAGAAAGGGGGAAAAGTGTTTATTATTGTATTCTTATTATTTTGTTTGGGGGGGTTGAGATAGCCAACACTCCACTCAGCAAACTGGATGTAGTCTATCACAGTGCCATCCGTTTTATCACCAAAGCCCCATATAACACCCACCACTGCGACCTGTATGCTCTCGTTGGCTGGCCCTCACTACATACACGTCCCCAAACCCACTGGCTCCAGGTCATCTATAAGTCTTTGCTAGGTAAAGCTCCACCTTAACTCAGCTCACTGGTCACCATAGCAACACCCACCCATAGCACGCGCTCCAGCAGGTATATTTCACTGGTCATCCCCAAAGCCAACAGCCCCTTCGGCCGCCTTTCTTCCAGTTCTTTGCTGCCAATGATTGGAACGAACGGCAAAAATCACTGAATCTGGAGTCTTATATCTCCCTCTCTAACTTTAAGCATCAGCTGTCAGAGCAGTTTACCGATCACTGTACCTGTACACAGCCAATCTGTAAATAGCACATCCAACTACCTCATCCCCATATTGTTATTTATCTTTTTGCTCTTTTGCACCCCAGTATCTCTACTTGCACATTATCATCTGCAAATCTATCACTCCAGTATTAATGCTAAATTGTAATTAGCTTTTGCCTCTATGGCCTATTTATTGCCTACCTCCTTACTCTTCTACATTTGCACACACTGTACATAGATTTTTCTATTTTTCATTTATTTTGTGTTATTGAATGTACTTTTGTTAATGTGTAACTCTGTGTTGTTGTTTTTGTCGCACTGCTTTGCTTTATCTTTGCCAGGTCGCAGTTGTAAATGAGAACTTGTTCTCAACTGGACTACCTGGTTAAATAAAGGTGAAATAAAAAAAAGGTAAGGAGGGGGATTATTTAAGATTCTCTTTGAAGATGTAGGGTTTCAGATGCTTTTGGAAGATGTGCAGCGACTCTTCTGTCCTAGCTTCAGGGGGAAGCTGGTTCTATCATTGGGGTACTGTGGTAGAATTATATACATGATTTGATAACAAAAGAGAAAAGGTACAATTATGGGTTCATTCCTGTTCTGGTAAAATGCATTTTCTATTGTATAGGGCAGGAAGCAGTTAAAGGCCATAGGGGACACTAAAAATGCAGACACATAGACGCTTAGGCTAGCTGGACATACAAAGGTCAGAGGTTGTATAAGGAGGGGGTCAGCCAAAGGACCAACTGATGGATTACAGACATCAATCACAGGGCAGCTAGGCACCCTAAAGCTAAGAGAGATAAAAGACACACATGCAGAGGGACACAGAGTTAATTACAGAGCCAAAGCATAGGGTTGTAAAATAAGAGGAATGTATAGTATTTTTAGTATAGCTGGACACGCTAGAAACTGAGGAGACACAGTCTACTGATCCTAGATATTACACAAACAAAATAATGTATTTAGCTAAGTGCAGGAACAGGAAGGGTCTTGTAATCTGGCCGAAAGCAGATGTGGGCGTTACTGGGCTGAACAAGCAGGACGCAAAGATTGGAATGTAAGGGTATTTGCATTGGGGGATGAACTGATAATGTATGCAAGGAGATAAAAAGGAGAGCGAGAGCTCTGGAGGGTGTGAGTCCTGCGGGGCTCTCCGGCTTCTGATACGGGGGTGTATTAAAAGTCTATCATTGAATTCAAGAAGTTATTGGTCGTGTCATGTTTGAATCTATTGGCCACTACAGTACCAGGCCAGAGAAGAGCTTGTACTGGCCGGAGCGGGAGCTGCCTTCCCATAGGGGTGAGATGGCCAAGAGACCAAAGTGGCTTAAAGGAGTGCTCGAGTTGGGGTGTAGGGTTTGATCATATCCTGAAGGTAGGGAGCGGCAGTTCCTCTTGCTGGCAAGCACCATGGTATTGTAGTGGATGCGAGCTTCAACTGGAAGCCAGTGGAGTGTGCGGAGGAGCGGGGTGGCATGGGAGAACTTGGGAAGGTTGAAAACCAGGCGAGCTGCAGCCTTCTGGATAAGTTGCAGGGGTTTGTTAGAACAAGCAGGGAGCCCAGCCAACAGCGAGTTGCATTATCCGAGACGGGAGATGACAAGTGCCTGGATTAGGACCTGCGCCACTTCCTGTGTGAGGTAGGGTCGTACACAACGTATGTTGTAGAGCATGAACCTGCAGAGAACAACAGGGTATTGTCCAAGGTAATGCCAAGGTTCTTTGCACTCTGGGAGGGCGACACTGTGGAGTTGTCAACCACGATGTACAGGTCTTTGAGCAGGTAGACCTTTCCCGGGATGAACAGCGGCCTCGTCTTGTCGAGGTTGAGCTTGGGGGCGACATCCAAGCTGAGATATTTGCCATGCACGCAGAGATGTGTGTCGCCACCTGTGTGTCTGAAGGTGGGAAGGCGAAAAGTAGTTGAGTGTCATCTGCATAGCGATGATAAGAGAGACCATGTGAGGATATGATAGAGCCAGTGAGGTGGTGCATAGAGAGAAGAGGAGAGGGCCTAGAATGACTCCCTGGGGGACACCAATAGTGAGAGTATGTGGTGCAGACACAGGTCCTCTACACGTCACCTGGTAGGAGCGGCCTGAGTGTGTACAGAGCCTGTGACGCCCAGCCCTGAGAGGGTGGAGAGGAGGGTATGATGGTTCACGGTGTCGAAGGCAGCAGATAGATCTAGGAGGATGAGAACAGAGGAGAGAGAGTCATCTTTGGCAATGCAGAGAGTCTCCGTGACACAGAGAAGAGAAGTCTTGGTTGAGTGACCCACCAGCCTGTCTGGTTAGAGACAAGAAGATTGTTCTGAGAGAGATAACAAGAGAGTTGATCCGAGACAGCTCTCTCTCTCTCCCGCACCTGCTGTCTCGACCTCTTAATGATTGGCTATGAAAAGCCAACTGACATTTATTCCTGAGGTGCTGACCATTTATACCCACTGTGATTAGTCTTTGACCCTGCTGGTCATCTATGAACGCTTGAACGATATCTTGAAGACCGATATGGCCTTAATGCCCATGTACTTTTATAATCTCCACCAGGCACAGCCAGAAGAGGACTGGTCAACCCTTAGAGCCTGGTTCCTCTCTAGGTTTCTTCCTAGGTTCCCTCCGCCTTTCTAGGGAGTTTTTGTAGAAGAGTGGAGGCTGTTACAGCAGCAAAGGGGGGACCAACTACATATTCATGCCCATGATGTTGGAATGAGATGTTCGACGAGCAGGTGTCCAAATACTTTTGGTTATGTAGTATACCTTGGTGAGTGTCAGACCAAAGGAGAAGGACGGGTTATCCTAGGGGAAATACACAACCTCAGTTTTTGTGTTGACAAAAAGGTGTTTTTTTAGATGATCTCCAGGAGGGAGAAATAAACAGAAATCCCACGTGCTCAGTCACTCACTGACTCACTCACCCACTCACTCAGTCACTCACTCAATAATACAACTGATGCATTCACATTTTCCATAGGGTTGTGCTCTACTACTACTACCTCATCACCAAGTAACAACTATTCAATGGTTCCCTACTTGTATTGATGGCCTCTTCGTGATTTCAATGCCTTTTTTAAGCTCTCTTGTCAGTATACCCAGGGGTGAAAGTAATGCATGCTGGTGTCCTCTGCATCAGAGGCTACCTGTATGCAGGGCTGGAATTTGGTGCTGAGTGTTAATGTGGCCTTAAGGTCCAGGCCCCTAATGCCTCAGAGACTAACTGTAACATGGACTGCGAGGGGGACCAGAGCATCATCTGTAGAGGACCCGATTGGCTCTCCATCGTCTTCTTAGAACCAGCTCCGGACACTGTTGGACACAGTGAATTGTTTATTTTTTCTGCGCATATTGTTGATAATGTTAATCCACTAGTTAACCCATTCTCTCTCTACACAGACGAATAGAGACATTTTTATAGTGGGCTTCAAGAAGCCAGTGAACGTAACAGAGGCTGTTGACATCCTGAATTTGGGGATTTCTGCACTGATCACGTCAGGAAACCTCTATCTTCATTCTATTTTAAATGGAAAATGAATTCAGTTAACGGAAAACCTCCTCAAAGTGTCTTCATTATCGACATCAAATCTTGTCACTCAGTTGAACCTGAAGTTTGTATCCTCCCCTAGGAGTTGTCTCTGGCTGTTCTTGGGGGTCAGTGGTGCCTTTGTGGTTACCCTACATTCCTGTTCCCCTGCATGAGCAGGAGGAGGAAGAGATGTGTCTGCAGAGTTGCCCTGGAGAAGAGCTGGAGCACTGTGGCACTCAGGGCTACTTCATGGTGTAAGACTCGAATCAAGGGTGAGCATTCCAGTAGGGTCGTACAAAATATATATATATATATATTATACGCAACATCAGTTCCAAGCTGTCATTTTCACTTTGTACAACATCACGCCATTATTATACAAGCTTGCTTGCTGAGTGGTGGTGAGTGACTTGTGATTTTTATTTGGGGACTTTCGTTTCCCCCCAAAAGCCCCCACGCACTGCATCATTGGTGGGAACAGGGTACTGACTTCCTCTTAGTTATTTGTTTTGTTGTTCTGCAGATGCCCCATGTTTCAATATGTAGTTAGGTCATCATCTCTGTGCTGATTTCTACTTCTGCTTTACACTGGTCGAATATTACACTTTAGCTAATCTCGCAATCCAGGACCAAAGCTTGTCTGTTACTGTTCAAGCAGCTGCTGCATGGACAGGTGTTTCCTGCTCCGTCGGTCAAAAATGGCATTAGCCAGCTTCCCAGGGACAGGAAACACCTAGGCACATCACCTGATAGAATTGGCCACAGGATTCTACACTGGCAGCTACTACTTTGATGGTCCCCTCTACGGCAAAAGTAAAAACCCAACGAGCAGTTGAGTCAATGGTGGACTGTCCATTTTGTGACTAACTTTAAGTTGTAAAATACAGAAAGGTCCCTTTTAACATGTTTCAAATGAGAGAGAGAGATTATTGTGGCAATGGCAGAACTATCTGCATAAAGACCCATGAGTGGCAGGGAGGCGATTCATGCCTTGACTCCAGCGTTCTAATGATCCGCAACCCCTACAAAGCCCTGATGCTTGAGTTCTATCGCAGGTATGGAGGCCATGTTGGATTTAACCCCCTCGCTTTGTGGAGAGGAAAAGGTGAAAAGGATGCCTAGGATAAATCTATTTGAACGTTATTAACCTCAACCGTTTCCTACGAATCATGACATTATTTTCAGTCATTGCACAACCCCAGTTCTTGAACTATGACGTGGTGTAGCACACAGTTGCTTAATTGTGGAATGGTTCTTTCTTTTGTTACCCAAAGATACTGAACATAACTATAAACGCAACATGCAACAATTTCAATGATTTTACTGAGTTACAGTTCATATAAGGAAATCAGTCAATTGAAATAAATAAATGAGGCCCTCCATAATCTATTGATTTCACATGACTGGGTAGGGGCACAGCCAAGGGTGGGCCTGGAAGGGCATAGATACACCCACTGGAGAGCCAGGCCCAGCCATTCAGAATGAGTTTTTCCCCACAAAAGGGCTTTATTAAAGACAGAAATACTCCTCAGTTTCATCAGCTGGCCAAGTGGCTGGTCTCAGACGATCCCACAGGTGAAGAAGCCGGATGTGGAGGTCCTAGGCTGGTGTGGTTACACGTGGTCTGCGGTTTTGAGGCCGGTTGGACATACTGGAAAAATTCTCTAAAACAATGTTGGAGGCAGCTTATGGTAGAGAAATTAACATGACATTTTCTGGCAACAGCTCTGGTGGACATTCCTGTAGTCAGCATGTCAATTGCACGCTCCCTCTAAATGTAAGGAATCTGTGGCATGGTGTTATGTGACAAAACAAAACATTTTAAAGTGTCATTTTATTATCCCCAGCACAAGGTGTACCTGTGTAATGATCATACTGTATAATCAGCTTCTTGATATGCCACACCATTCAGGTGGATGGATTATTTTAGCAAAGGAGAAATGCTTACTAACATGGTTGTAAACAAATTTGTGCACAACATTTGAGAGAAATAATCTTTTCGTGCTTATGGAACATTTCTGGGATCTTTTATTTCAGCTCATGAAACATGGGTCCAACACTTTACATGTTGCGTTTATATTTCTTGTTCAGTAGATACTTTAAGAAAACATAAGAGTCCATAACTTTAACAACTAATTGTATAGAACTAGTGTAACAGATTTTAATCAGACACGCCTTTTAATATCCATTGAAACTCATATTTACACAGTAACACTTTGAATTAATACATTACAAATCAAATAACATCTATAGAAGCAGTGCAAAAAAGGTACCATCGTTACAAACAACCTCAATAAAATGACACAATCTTAAACCTCAGACGTGTGTGAAAGCTTTGCTCTCAAAAGACCCAGACTTTGAGAGGTTACGTCCACCTGTACGCCCATCTTCTGCCATTGCATTTTCTATCTTCCACAGAACAGACCTCTTTAGGGTTTGCCGAAAGTCATGACCCATTAACACATACAGTATGGGGTTAAGGAAACTGTTTGCTGCAGCCATTGTGCTGCCCACCTTCAGCCAAGTGTAGAGCATCTCAAGGCTGTGATTCCCCAAGTTCAACTCCAACAGGACAAAAGTGTAATAGGGCACCCAGCAAACGAAGAAGGACACAATGAGGACAGTCATTACCTTGACAGGTTTAGTGGATTTCATGGGGCGACTCCTGAGCTGCACAAAGATAACTGAGTAGCAGAAGACTATAATCAAAAGAGGAATCACAAAGCCACAGACAAATCGACTCAGAGCCACTGCCTTGTGCCCAGACTGATAATCAGTATAGCACAGTGTATCAGCCCCGTGTGTTTTGGTCTGGCGGTAGACCAGTGAGGGTACAGTCAGGGCAGCAGAGAGGGCCCACACGAGGACGACCACTCCGGATGCTCTGGGTATGGTCCGGTTGTTCTGAGCCCAGACAGGAAAAGTGATTGACACACAGCGGTCAACACTGATCAGAACCAGCAGGAAGACGCTGCTGAACATGTTGAGGAACATAGCGGAGGAGGTCAGCTTACACATGACCAGCCCAAAGGGCCAGTGTGAGGTGACCATGTATACAATGTTAAAGGGCAGACAGACACAGAACAGAAAGTCTGAGATGGCCAGACTGAGGTACCAAGTGGTGTTGACCGATGTTCTCATCTTGAAGCCAGAGATCCAAATTACTATAGCATTTCCACTGAGACCCAGTAGTGATATAAGGATATTGATTACAGTTTCCACTGAAAAGGACCTGGGATGGTTGAAAGTCACTGAGCCACTCACAGAGGTGTTTTCATATGTTTCATTGAAGGCAGTATAATCTTCTCCATATTCTGTATAGTCAAAATCCTCCATGTTACTGGAAGACTTTTCTAGTCAAAGACTCCTAAAACGTCCTGTTGATATACGCACAAATGATCAGCCAACACATTGAAAGCATACAATTACAGCTAGTCATGTGCTCAAATAACTTCTCATTATGTGCCTTTCGTCAGACTTCAGAACTGAGCACTATGACATAAAAAGGTGTAAAGTAAAAGACTCACCTTGTGTCAGTGTGAAATGACAACAGCTATTACAGCCTACTGAGAGTGTTCTCTGAGTTTAAATACCCCTGTGGCTGGAGCAATGGCTCACTTCTTCTTTCATTTGAAGTCAAAACAACATAACGGAATGAGGAACCTAGATGGGTTCTGAGTTTGAAGTTCCACATCACACCAGAGTATGTGAGCAGAGCGAGGAGCAGAGCGTGCCCAATTTGACTGGAGCGTGGATCGAGATTCCCAAAGGCTGGAGCGTCGGCCTGCTCCCCAGCTCCAATTTCGCTTCAGTAGCGTTCCAAGTAGCAATCACTTCACGAGCTCAGGGCATGCCCGCCTCAGCACGCGTTTGTAGTAATCTTGTGTTCAGCTATACAGTCGTGGCCAAAAGTTTTGAGAATGACACAAATATTCATTTTCAAAAAGTCTGCTGCCTCAGTTTGTATGATGGCAATTTGCATATACTCCAGAATGTTATGAAGAGTGATCAGATGAATTGCAATTAATTGCAAAGTCCCTCTTTGCCATGCAAATGTACTGAATCCCCCCAAAAACATTTCCACTGCATTTCAGCCCTGCCACAAAAGGACCAGCTGACATCATGTCAGGGATTCTCTCATTAACACAGGTGTGTGCTGATGAGGACAAGGCTGGAGATCACTCTGTCATGCTGATTCAGTTCGAATAACAGACTGGAAGCTTCAAAAGGAGGGTGGTGCTTGGAATCATTGTTCTTTCTCTGTCAACCATGGTTACCTGCAAGTAAACACGTGCCGTCATCATTGCTTTGCACAAAAAGGGCTTCACAGGCAAGGATATTGCTGCCAGTAAGATTGCACCTAAATCAACCATTTATTGGATCATCAAGAACTTCAAGGACAGCGGTTCAATTGTTGTGAAGAAGGCTTCAGGGCGCCCAAGAAAGTCCAGCAAGCGCCAGGACTGTCTCCTAAAGTTGATTCAGCTGCGGGATCGGGGCACCACCAGTACAGAGCTTGCTCAGGAATGGCAGCAGGCAGGTGTGAGTGCATCTGCATACACAGTGAGGTGAAGACTTTTGGAGGATGGCCTGGTGTCAAAGAAGGGCAGCAAAGAAGCCACTTCTCTCAAGGAAAAAAATTAGGGACAGACTGATATTCTGCAAAAGGTACAGGGATTGGAATGCTGAGGACTGGGGTAAAGTCATGTTCTCTGATGAATCCCCTTTCCGATTGTTTGGGGCATCCGGAAAAAAGCTTGTCCGGAGAAGACAAGGTGAGCGCTACCATCAGTCCTTTGTCATGCCAACAGTAAGGCATCCTGAGACCATTCATGCGTGGGGTTGCTTCTCAACCAAGGGAATGGGCTCACTCACAATTTTGCCTAAGAACACAGCCATAAATAAAGAATGGTACCAACACATCCTCCGAGAGCAACTTCTCCCAACCATCCAGGAACAGCTTGGTGACAAACAATGCCTTTTCCAGCCATTGGGCAAAAGTCATAACTAAGTGGCTCGGGGAACAAAACATTGATATTTTGGGTCCATGGCCAGGAAACTCCCCAGACCTTAATCCCATTGAGAACTTGTGGTCAATCCTCAAAAGGCGGGTGGACAAACAAAAACCCACAAATTCTGACAAACTCCAAGTATTGATTATGCAAGAATGGGCTGCCATCAGTGTGTGGCCCAGAAGTTAATTGACAGCATGCCAGGGCGGATTGCAGAGGTCTTGAAAAAGAAGGGTCAACACTGCAAATATTGACTCTTTACATCAACTTCATTTAATTGTCAATAAAATCATTTGACACTTATGAAATGCTTGTAACTATACTTCAGTATTCCATAGTAACATCTGACAAAAATATTTAAAGACACTGAAGCAGCAAACTTTGTGAAAATTAATATTTGTGTCATTCTCAAAACTTTTGACCACGACTGTAGCCCCTTGCGTTAACTACTGTCATGATGTTCGCAAAATATTTTAATAAAGAAGTTGATAAAACTCACAGGTGTTAAGTCAAGGTGACTTACAATGATGAGGACCAAGCGCAAAAGAGGGAGTTGCGGCAACTAAACAATCATTGTGGAATCTGAAAAGACACTTATCCCAAAAGCATGATGATGTACTTACTAGGTGCTTAAATAAAGGAATGAGGTGGGTAGATAACTAAGTATGTCATTGTAGCTGGATTTTCAACCACTCAACTCAGCCCACGTGCTCTGCATCACAAACTTGGCTTGTTCAGCACCACGGAGAGCACTATTTCTATCACTCTATTTTCAGACAGCTGGGGAGCTATAGTTAAAAGTTGACCAATATCGCCTTCTTGTGTTAAATTTAGGAAATTAAATAAATCTGAACGTTTGGTTTGATTTTTTTTTATTTAAATTGCTGAGAGGAAAGGTCAACCGATACCTCTCTTCAAAACGACCATGCACACTCTTGTTACGTAAGTGTGAAAATACATATTCCTTACATACAAATCAAATGTTATTTGTCATGTGCTCCGAATACAACAGGTGTAGACCTTACTGTGAAATGCTTACTTACGAGCCCTTTTAACTAAAAATGCAGAGTTTTAAAAAAATAAGTAAGAAAAATGTGCTAAATATATACAAGGGTTACCGGTACCGGGTCAATGTGCAGGGGTACAGGGTAATCGAGGTAATTGAGTTAATATGTACATAACAAGTCAAAAGTTTGGACACACCTACTCATTCCAGGGTTTTTCTTTATTTTACTATTTTCTACACTGTTGAATAATAGTGAAGACAAACCATGAAATAACACAAATAGAGTCATGTAGTAACCAAAAACGTGTTAAACAAATCTAAATAAATTGTATATTTGAGATTCTTCAAAGTAGACACCTTGCTGACATATTTGCACACTCTTGGCATTCTCTCAACCAGCTTAATGAGGTAATCACCTGGAATGCTTTTCAATTAACAGGTGTGGCTTTTTAAAAGTACATTTGTGGAATTTCTTTCCTTCTTAATGCGTTTGAGGCAATCAGTTGTGTTGTGAAAATGTAGGGGTGGTATACCAAAAAGATAGCTCTATTTGGCAAAAGATCAAGTCCATATTATAGCAAGAACAGCTCAAATAAGCAAAGAGAAATGACAGTCCATCATTACTTTACGACATGAAGGTCAGTCAATCTTGCAAAAAGTGCAGTCGCAAAAACCATCAATGATCAGCTCATTTGTCTTGCTCACGTTGAGGGAGAGGTTGTTTTCCTGGCACAACACTGCCAAGTCTCTGACTTCCTCCCTTTATGCTCTCCTCGTCTTTTGTGATCAGGCCTACCACCGTTGTGTTGTTGGCAAACTTAATGATGGTGTTGGAGTCGTGCGTGGCCACACAGTCGTGGGTGAACAGGGAGTACAGGAGGAGACTAAGCACGCACCCCAGAGGGACCCCCGTGTTGAGGGTCAATGTGGCTGATGTGTTGTTGCCTTCCCTCACCAACTGGAGGCGGCCCATCAGGAATTCTAGGATCCAGTTGCAGAGGGAGGTGTTCAGTCCCAGGGTTCTTAGCTTAGTGATGAGCTTGGAGGGCACTATGGTGTATTCAATTAACAGCATTCTCAAGTAGGTGTTCCTTTTGCCCATTTGGGAAAAGGGCAGTGTGGAATGCAATAAAGATTGCATCGCCAGTGGATCTGTTGGGGCAGTATGTGAATTGGAGTGGGTCCAGTGTTTCTGAGATGATGGTGTTGACGTGAGCTATGACCAACCTTTCAAAGCATTTCATGGCTACAGATGTGAGTTCTACAGGTGGTAGGCATTTAGGCAGCTTACCTTGGCGTTCTTGGGCACAGGGACTATGGTGGTCTGCTTGAAACATATAGGTATTACAGACTGGGCCAGGGAGAGGTTGAAAATGTCAGTTGAAGACATTTGCCAGCTGGTCAGCTCATGCTCTGAGTAAGCGTCCTGGCTTCCTTGGACCACTTCCGTATTGAGCACGTCACTGGTACTTCCTTTTAGAGTTTTTGCTTGTAATCAGGAATCAGGAGGATTTAGTTATGGTCGGATTTGCCAAATGGAGGGCGAGCTTTGTATGCGTCTCTGTGTGTGGAGTAAAGGTGATCTAGAGTTTTTTTCCTCTAGTTGCACGTGACAAAAATGTGGTTAAAACGGATTTCAATTTTCTTGCATTAAAGTTCCCGGCAATTATGAGCGTTGCCTTTGGATGAGCATTTTCTTGTTTGCTTATGACCTTATATACAGCTTGTTGAGCCCGGCCTTAGTGCTAGCATCGGTTTGTGGTGGTATATAGACAGCTACGAAGAATATAGATGAAAACTCTCTCGGTAAATAGTGTGGTCTACAGCTCATCATGAGGTACTCTTAACTCAGGAGAGCAAAACCTTTGAGACTTCCTTACTATTAGAGATCGGGCACCAGCTGTTGTTAATACAGAGACAAAGACCCCTGCCCCACCTCCCCGATTTTACCGGAGGCTGTTGTTCTGTATTGCCGATTCACAGAAAACACAGCCAACTGTTTATTATCCATGTCCTTATTCAGCCACAACTCGTGAAAAATAGGAAATTAAAGTTGTTAATGTCCCGTTGATAGGATAGTCTCGAACGAAGCTCCTCCGATTATCGATTCCTAGATGCAGTCTCACCAGGTATCCGTCTCGCCGACCACTGTAGCGGCTAATTTAGTTAGGCCTCTATGTGTAACATTTTAACATAGCTTCTGCCACAGTCACTCCATGGTCAGTCACTCCATTGGAGCCACTCCTCTGGTACTGGTCCACCATTGCCAGGAATGTAATACACACCTGGGTGATGCCACAGCTGCTGAAAAGCACACGAAAAGCCATCACCTCTTAGCAGTGGTTCGGAGCATTCTTCCTTTGCTGCCTCTGGACACAGCATGCAGTCATTGGTGTAATACTTCCAAGCTGATTTAACAACAATATAGCTATCAAGCCAAAAGATAAACTTTTCATCACGATCTTACAACTGAGAGTCAAGACCACATGATAGTGATCAAACCCTAGAGCATTCAAAACTCCAAAAAATAACATTTAAAAATGCAACAAAAAACACTTAGAAATAAAATACAAATATATTACAATGATAACAGATTATATTTTCACCTGTTCAGTAAGGTAAGGTGGTAGCTGTGTTCTGAGCTTTTGAGTGATCCCCAGGACTCACATACTGTAGCTCAGAGAGCAGCTGGCCGGTGAATTGGGGACCACGGTTGGACACAAGAAATCGGGGGACCCCCAACTAGATAAAGATCTCCTTTTTCAGGATCTTGGTGA
Source organism: Oncorhynchus gorbuscha (assembly GCF_021184085.1). NCBI lineage: Eukaryota > Metazoa > Chordata > Actinopteri > Salmoniformes > Salmonidae > Oncorhynchus > Oncorhynchus gorbuscha. The sequence continues at coordinate 48,035,887 of NC_060183.1, read as the reverse complement.
TATGGTATGTTTTGCTGTCCCCCAGAGGGAACATATCAAACCACTTGATGCTATAACCAGCAGGTATACATTTCTGTTCTTCTTACTGGGTGGAAACGGGTCCATCGGCTCCAAGTGTGTTTCCTGGTTTGTTGTTGTCTGCTTTATACTGTTGGCAGATGGTGCAGGACTTTATGTGCTCCCATACTTCTTTACGGATACTGGGAAACCAGGCAACTTCTAAAACATGTAGTAAGGTATTCAGTTTTCCTAGAGGACCCCCCTAGAAGGTTGTCATGAAAGTAGTGTAGGAAACTGGAGATTAGTGCCTGGGAACAACCAACAGGTACTTTTCCCCATCATCCTTCAAGGGAACTCTACAATAGAGGGTGCCTCGCTGGTCTTTAAACCTGATGTGTTCTGATCTGCTGTCAACATTGGTGTTATTTTGAGCTGTTGTCAAGGAAGATGTCAAGGAAGTGAGTTTGTGTTTATACAGGACCTCCCGCCCCCACCTACCATTAACCAATCATGTCAATGCGGAGCTTACAGAGCCCCCCGCTTTGCTACAAAATTTGGGAGGCACACGGCGATGCAGTATGGAGCTCAATATGGCCTCTGCATACCTACGGAGGCTCCACTATTGCATCACACCCTCCATACGGAGCCTCCGACCACATTTTTGGATCAAGCATAAATTGGCGTTTAGGATCCATTGAGTCAGGCGAGATGTAGTTGAGCACCTAGGAGAGGGCAGAGTGGTCTGTATACACTTCAAACTTTACTCCTTTAAGGTAGTGCCTCAGAAGTATATTAGTTACATTCCAATCTGCGGCAATCACCTTCTCTCCTTTTGGTGTCTGGGTTAAGATTGGGGTCTGTGTTAAGATGGCCCTCAGCCCCACTTCACTTGTTGAAAGGGTAAGGAGAGGGTCGGCTGAACCAACACAACTGGGTCTCGAAAGGCACCCTTCAGAGTATCCACACTGGCCTGTCTTTGCTCTGTCCACTTCCATTCTACGCCATTCAGCTGGTTTAAAGGTGCTTCCAGGTCAGCAAAGAGTGGGATAAACTTGGGATACCAGCCAGCTAACACCAAAAACCTCCGGAGAGACTTTGTCTTTGGGGGTTGGATACTCTTTCATTGCCTGTGTCTTGTCTTGGTCGATCTCAATGCCTTTCCCTGACACTGCTGTGATGTGGTGAGGTTGGACCCAGGTGCAGAGAAGAGACCAGACGAGGAATCAGTGGTTAAGGATAAACATAAATACTTGACTGATAAACAGTAGCCGCAGGATCACAGTACACTGGAAATAACAACAAACACTAAGTCTCAAACTCACTCAGGAAACAATCTTCGCACTCTGATCCAGGTAAGGCGACATCGTCGAATGAACGCCTCGGCTGATGGCACCCCAGCTTCGGCCTCTTGTTCAGGAAACAAGGGGGTGCAAACCCGAACTGACACTCGAACGGCGACACAGTGGACGAGTTCGGCAGTGTGTTATGAGCATTTATTCCTCCCAGGCGAGGAACTTGCTCCAGTTGCTGGGCTGAGTGGAGATGAAACAGCAGAGGAGCTTCTCCAGCTCCTGGTTGGCCCGCTCAGTTTTCCCATTAAACTGTGGGTGGAACCCAGAGGAGAGACTCACAATACCCCAACAGGGAGCAGAAGGCCTTCCAATAGCGTGTGATGAACTGGGGCCCACGATCTGAGACAATGTCATGGGGAAGTCTGTGTAGTCAAAAGACATGGGTAATCATTAGATCAGCGGTCTCCTTCGCTGAGGTCAACTTGGGTAAGGTGATGAAATGGACTGCCTTGGAGAACCGATCTACGACCACCAGGATAGTGGTAAGCCCTTGGGATGGAGGTAACCCTGTGATAAAGTCTACGGACAGCTGGGACCAAGACCGGCTGGGGATTGGCAGAGGTTGGAGCAACCCAGCTGGTCACTGTCATGAGGACTTGCTTTGGGCACAGGTGGAACAGGCCGCAACAAAGGATCTCACATCCTTGATCGTGTTGGGCCACCAGAATTTCCGCCGCAGGAACTCCAGTCTCCGATTAACCCCTGGATGCCCAGTTAATTTAGAGGAGTGTCCCCATTGTTGCACTCGAATGGGCTGATCATGGAACATCAAGTCTGTTAGTGGGACCCCCGCCGGAGTCATGTTCTTGGGTCTGGGCTTGTTGTACCATGGTCTCAATACTCCATATCACAGAGGCCACAATGCGAGCTGGGGATGATGAGCTCGGAGTCCCTCTCCTCGTTAGAGATCATGTTGGCAGGACAGGGCATCTGCTTTCTGATTCTTGGATCCCGGACGATATGCTAGTGTGAAATCAAACCTGTTAAAAAATAGAGCCCACCTAATCTGGCGAGCATTCAACCTCTTGGCTTCTTGAATGGAGACCAAGTACTTATAGCCTGTCCAGATCACAAAAGGATGAGATTCCCCCTCCAACCAGTGTCTCCACCCCTCAAGGGCCGACTTAAGTGCCAAGAGCTCCCGGTTGCCTACATTGTAGTTGTGTTCCACTGGCAAGAACTGCTTGGAGAGAAAGGCACATGGGTGCAGTTTCTTTACCGCCACTGCTTCGGTGTCCGAGGCATCCACCTCTACCACAAAGGGACGAGTAGGACATTTTAATCAGGGGATTTGTAATTCTCTGGTGAAGTCTTGATCAATGAAATTCTCTGCGGTCCATGAAAGCTTGAATCTGGTGCTGACGGTTGTCCTAGTTGAGGGTTGCGGGTAGTGACAGACAGTGACTGGGTAGCCAGGGGTTAACTGCAGAGCTCCTCAGGGTCTCCCCTTGCTCCTTTTGTTCTGGCGAACACTGGCATTTCCAAAGCTCTGGGCATGTAGCTCGGAGATGGCCGAGACCTCTGCAGTAGAGGCTGCAGCCTTCACCTGCGCCTGTCACGCTCCTGTGGGCTCAAACGCGTGTGTGAGGAACCCCTTGCATCCTCCCGGGTGGCCGTTATACCGTTTGAGGGCTGGGATCTTGGGTTCCCGGTGCAGGTTCCCTGGAGGAACTACGGCAATGGCTGTAGCACTGGGCAATGAGACTTGGTCATTGGCTCCTCTTGGGTTGAGGTTGGACTGTGGTTGGAGGGAGTCGGTAAGTGCCCTGAGGGTCTCTGATATTTGGGAGAGTTGTTCTTGCTGCCGCCCCTGCTCCTTGGTGGGTTACAACATTCTTGAAAAGGCTACTCTCCTTGGTGTTATCCTTACAAATAATCCTGATATAGGTATCAGTCTGGTGTTTTCTGCTCAGTGAAAAAACCTGTCCTAACTTATCATAGACACTTGCTAAAAAACTTTAATGAACAAGCCTTCCTTCTTGATCTGGCTTCTATAGATTGGTATAGAATCAGCTTGATCCCCCTGTTGAAGATATTTTCAGTGGTATCCTTAACAAATATGCACCCATAAAGAAAATGAGAATAAAAAACAGGTTGAGCCCCTGGTTCGACCGTGATCTGGCAGAATTACTCCACCTCAAGAATTCCATTTGGCAAATGGCTTGGCACACACATACTCAGGCTGACTGGCTCTCATTCATGCAAATTAGAAATAAGTGCACTCAGGCTATCCGGAAGGTCAAAGTTAGTTACTTTAAGGAGCAGTTCTCTCTCTGTGGGTCTAACGGTTAGGGGGTTAGGGTTAGGGTTTATTCTCCAGGTCTTTAACCGTTTTCCAGAACTTCTTGGGGTTAGAGTCTAACCCCAAGAAGTTCTGGAAAACGGTTAAAGACCTGGAGAATAAACCCTCCTCCTCACAGCTGCCCATGTGCCTTAATGTTGATGATTTGGTTGTTACTGACAAGGAGCAAATGGCTGAGCTCTTTAATCACCAGTTCATTAACTCAGGATTATTATTTTACTCATCTCCTACCCCTTCTAATGTGACTGTCCCCGATGCTCCTACCGCTGCATGGGGTCACTGAGTCCGAGGTGCTAAAGGAGCGCCTTAAACTTGACCACAAAAAAACTTCTGGGTCAGATGGTTAAGACCCTTCCTTCTTTAAGGTTGCTGCACCTAATATCGCCAATCCTATCTCTGACCTTTTTAACCTGTCTCTCAACTCTGGGGAGGTTCCCATTGCTTGGAAGGTAGCCATGGTGCATCCTTTATTTAAAGGGCGAAATCAAGCAGATCCTAACTGTTATAGGCCCATTTCTATTTTGCCCTGTTTATCAAAAGTGTTGGAAAAACTTGTCAATAATCAACTGACTGGCTTTCTTGATGTATATAGTATTCTCTTGGGTTTCCACTCAGGTGTGTCACTGCAACCTTAAAGGTCCTAAATGATGTCACCATTGCACTTGATTCTAACCAATGTTGTGCTGCTATTTTTATTGACTTAGCCAAAGCTTTTGATACAGTAGACCATTCCATTATTGTGGGCCAGCTAAGGATTATTGGTGTTTCTGAGGGGTCTTTGGCCTGGTTTGCTAACCATCTCTCTCAAAGAGTGCAGTGTCAAGTCAGAATATCTGCTGTCTCAGCCACTGCCTGTCACCAAGGGAGGTCCCCAAGGCTCGATCCTAGGCCCCACACTCTTCTCAATTTACATCAACAACATAGTTGAAGCAGTAGGAAGCTCTCTCATTCATTTATATGCAGATGATAGTCTTATACTCAGCTGGCCCCTCCCTGGATTTTGTGTTAAACGCTCTACAACAAAGCTTTCTTAGTGTCCAACAAGCTTTCTCTGCCCTTAACCTTGTCTTAAACACCATCCAAAACAAGGGTAATGTGGTTTGGTAAGAAGAATGCCCTTCTCCCACCAGTGTGATTACTACCTTTGAGGGTTTAGAGCTCATACAAGTACTTGTGAGTATGGCTAAAAGGTACAGTGTCCTTCTCTCAGCACATATCAAAGCTGCAGGCTAAGGTTAAATCTAGACTTGGTTTCCTCTATCGTAATCGATCCTCGTTCACCACAGCTGTCAAACTAACCCTGATTCAGATGACCATCCGAACAATGCTAGATTAGGGAGGCGTAATTTATAGATCGGCAGGTAAGGGTGCTCTCAAATGGCTAAATGTCCTACTACCATTTGGCCATCAGATTTGCCACCAATGCTCCTTATATGACACATCACTGCACTCTATAATCTCTGTAAACTAGTCATCTCTGTTTACCCTTTGCAAGACCCACTGGTTGATGCTTATTTACAAAACCCTCTTAGGCCTCACTCCACCCTATCTGAGATACCTACTGCAGCCCTCATCCTCCACATACAATACCCATTCTGCCAGTCACATTCTGTTAACGGTCCCCAAAGCACACACAAAGCTAGATAGCTGCAAAAAAACACTCAAACTGGACCGTTTTGTCTCCATCTCTACATCCAATGCCCTTTGTGTTGTTCACTGTGCCCAATAATGTTTGTACCATGTTTTGTGCTGCTACCATGTTGTTGTCATGTTGTGATGCTCATGTTGTGATGCTACCATGCTGTGTTTTCATGTGTTGCCATACTATGTTGTCGTTTTTAGGTCTCTCTTCACCTAATGTTATGGTGTCTCTTGTCCTGATGTGTGTTTTGTCCTATATTCGTATTTCATTTTTAATCCCAGCCCCCGTTCCCGCAGGATCTCTTTTGACTTCTGGTAAATATGAGTTTTTTCTTAACGGATTTGACTAGTTAAATTAATAATACAAATAAAACCAAAAGACGTCATGATTTGACCTCGTATTTTTCAGAGTTCACCGTTGTCTTGAAAGCACCATAAAGGTAGGCGCTCGCATGGTTTGAGACTGCGTCATTTCAGACAAACCGTGAACATGGCGGGTCTAGTAGCAGCAAAGAAGTGCATCACCCCTCTTGTTGTGATCAAAAGGCTTTCTTCCCCGGAATATAAAGCCCAAGCCGCCTACCACAAGAAGGTAAAAAATAACTAGCTGTGTTTGATAGCTGATAAATTCAACCATGTTTCACTGTTGCGGTCGTAAACTCTTCCAACAACATGAATGGCTTGGCGCAGTAACGTCAGGCAACTAATTTAGTAGGTTAACTACCTCTATTAGGTAACTGAACTTGCCCAGAAGCAAAGGTAGCATTTATGATCTGTTATTTATTTGTCATACAGTGATGTTAGCTAGTGAAATATATTCGTTAAAGAATGCGGTAGTTTAGGTAACATGCGTCACATGTCTTGCCTAGTATTAATTTAGAGCACTCTAAAGGTAACTAGTTAACTGTAATTTAACATGTTCGTTTTTTTTATCTTCACTTTTTTCCTGCCAATGCAATTTTCATGTACAGTAACATGTCGAGTGAGACAAGTGCTACTTGACGGTTAATCTGTTCCGTCCTGAGCTGTTATAAATTAGCTAGTTCGGTGACACGCAGTGACGCGCCATCTACAGTGGTAGCCCTGGCAATACGTAGTTTAATTGATTTTGGCTCTTTATTAGACTCGGAAATAGCATTTACACTAACTCGGTTTCTGTTGAACCAACATTAGATGTGTGTCCCTTGATCATTATTCAGTTCATTACAATTTGTAAGTCGCTCTGGATAAGAGCGTCTGCTAAATGACTTAAATGTAAAATGTAAATTACACAAGTTATTGGACGAAGGTCTATTCTGTGTTGTGGAGTTTTAAGCGCTCGGTCTGAACATTGAAACACAAATTAGTGTTTTTTTATTTTATTTTTACAAGCGTGTATGCGCTTCAAATTAGAAAGGATGTCTATTTTAAAGTGAGCGGGTAAATTGGCAGAAAATAGACTGTTTGTGCATTGTTACATATGGATTTGTGACATTCAAGTGTTTTTGTAGCAATAAAACACGAGGGGCAGAGTTGTGGACTCGAGCAACGTGACTTGACTCTACTCCTCACCCTCCGATCCAACAGGTCCCAGTCATGCTCAATGGGATTGAGATCTGGGCTCTTCCGCTGGCCATGGCAGAACACTGACAGTCCTGTCCTGCAGGAAATCACACTCAGAACAAGCAGTATGGCTGGTGGCATTGTCATGCAGGAAGGGTACCACATGAGGGAGGAGGATGTCTTCCCTGTAACGCACAGCATTGAGATTGCCTGCAATAAGTTCAGTTCGACGCTGCTGTGACGCACCGCCCCAGACCATGACTGACCCTCCACCTCCAAATCGATCCGGCTCCAGAGTACAGGCCTCGGTAAAGCTCATTCCTTCAACGATAAATGCAAAACCGACCATCACCCCTGGTGAGACAAAATTGCAACTTCAGTGAAGAGCACTTTATGCCAGTCCTGTCTGGTCCAGCCATGGTGGGTTTGTGCACATAGGTGAAGTTATTGCTGGCGATGTCTGGTGAGGACCTGCCTTACAACAGGCCTACAAGCCCTCAGTCCAGCCTCTCTCAGCCTATTCCGGACAGTCTGAGCACTGATGGAGGGATTGTGCGTTCCTGGTGCAACTCAGGCAGTTGTTGTTGCCATCCTGTACCTGTCCCGCAGGTGTGATATTTGCATGTACCAATCCTGTGCAGGTGTTACATGTGGTCTGCCACTGCGAGGACGATCAGCTGTCCATCCTGTCTCCCTGTAGCGCTGTCTTAGGCGTCTCACAGTACGAACATTGCCATTCATAGCAGTCCTCATGCCTCCTTGCAGCATGCCTAAGGCACGTTTACACAGATGAGCAGGGACCCTGTGCATCTTTCTTTTGGTGTTTTTCAGAGTCAGTAGAAAGGCCTCTTTAGTGTCCTAAGTTTTCATAACTGTGACCTTAATTGCCTACTGTCTGTACGCTGTTAGTGTCTAACGACTGTTCCACATGTTCATTAATTGTTATGGTTTATTGAACAAGCATGGGAAAACAGTGTTTAAACCCTTTACAATGAAGATCTGTGAAGTTAATTTGTAAAACTCCAAATAACTCTTTGAAAGACAGGGTCCTGAAAAAGGGATGTATCTTTTTTTGAGTTTGCCACCTATGGATGCAAATTGAAGTGGCTCATTCTAAATGCTTACCCTATAATGCACTAAATAAATAAAAATTGAGCACATGTTTCACATTAAATACATTGAAGCAAAATTTGACAGTAGCCTAGAATATTATATTATTAAATTGAATGAACAAACTTTTATTTGAGAAATACAGGCCATGTTCTTTTTCAGCCATGGTTTTCACTTGAAGCATTGTCTTATAATTCGCTTATTTGTTACAGTTGCAAAGACATATTTGTAGTCAACTTCATTCTGAAGTTATCGGCAGTTCCAGAGAGACCCATCAGAGTAGAGTCTTTGTTTAGCGGTGCTCTTCTGTGTATAAAGTGACAGAATGGCAAAAACAAGCATCTAATGACACACTTAGCTATTCTGAGTGGTCTGAGGTAAATAAGGGTTTTCAAGTGCAACTTCAGTAACTATGGTTTTGAGAAATGGCTTGGCTACTAAAGATGCATCTTAAGATGGTTCTAACAATGATCTTAATGCTACTCAGGCTCTGGGAAACAAGGCCCTGATATTTTAGGATATTCAGACAATCCTCGTAATGATGATCTCATCAAAAGCTTTGTTCCCAGCATTGTTTAATAGTGTAGAGAATGACTCCGCATCTTGGCTATTACATCTGGGGGAGGGAGGTTGCAACAGGAATTACTGTTGTGCGCAGTGGAGCCCTGTCCTAATCTGTTTATTTTAATTTGCCTTGCGTAACGTCAACTTGTTACATAACAGCAATACAAGAGGCCTCAGACTTGAGCCTGCTTTTTTGGGAGACAGTTGGAATGTGATTACAGATGCTGTTATGTGAATGTTTGTGATAGCAGCAGGGCATGTTCCCAAGAGAGGGTAATCATAATTGTGAATTAAGTGGAATCAACAATATGATGACTATCCATGACATTTCCTTCCCTTTTCCAATTTTTAGGTAGTGGACCACTATGAGAACCCAAGGAACGTTGGGTCCCTGGACAAGACCTCCAAGAATGTGGGTACAGGCTTGGTGGGTGCCCCAGCTTGTGGAGATGTGATGAAACTGCAGGTACGTTGGTCCCCTGGAGGATTTGCAGAGATGCGGCATGTTCTATTTAGTTACCAAGCATGTGTTTAGTAACGTGACTACATTGTTTATGAATTCATTTGTGGACAAAAGTCACCATTGAATAAAGTCACTCCTTTCTGCAGATTGAGGTAGACGATTGTGGGAAGATTGTGGACGCCAGGTTCAAGACGTTTGGCTGCGGCTCCGCTATCGCCTCCAGCTCCCTGGTAACAGAGTGGGTGAAGGGCAAATCTGTGAGTGAACGTTCTGCACCCATGACACTTCCTCTGCTTCCTCTTTCACTGTTCTGTCTGAATGTTTCATTTCTCAATTCAAGTCTTTTCTGCCACGCTGCTTGTTTGTTCCTTTTGTTACATATCATGGTTGGGTGGAGTTTATTTCTTGGTTGATGGAATGTTGCTCGCTTGGCTTTCAGATTGACGAAGCACTGACCATACAGAACACGGATATTGCCAAAGAGCTCTGTCTTCCACCGGTCAAACTTCACTGCTCTAGTAAGCTCTTATTTCAGTCTAATATCTAAGGCTTTTCTTTCCAAACTGTTTAACAAGTTGTGAAATTCTAAACCATTTTTTAAAACCTCATTTTAAAACCATTTGAAATTCCTGACTGCGCCCTTTTCTCCAGTGCTGGCTGAGGATGCCATCAAAGCTGCCCTCCATGACTACCGTCTCAAACAACAGGATGGCAAGATTGAGGTGGTCAACACCAGCAACTGAGGGCTTTGCCAATGTCTGAACACCAGTGTCCTGCACCCTACTACCAAGGGGACACTCAAAGTATATTCCTGGATCCCCACTCCACCATTCTTCTGTATATGGGGCACCTTAAATTAGTTCATGTTATGTCCACCCATACAATGTACATAGATGGCACAGTGTACACACCAAGCCCCTGTGGCATTATGTTTTTTTGATCTTTACTCCAGCCTGTCACATTAACGCACATTTTAAGGGCACTGATCGGGGGATTGGTACAAAGTAAGCCTTATTTTCAGGAATGAAAAATGTGAAGTGAGTTGAGTGTACAGGAGTTTGCTTGCTTTGTGCTTGAGTATTTTGTCATAGTATGGGTGTGTTCCATTGGGAAGTGATTCTGGATGCAGTGGTAGAAGTATTGAATAAGCCTTAGTTTGTCTTAGTACAGGAGTGTTGATGGAATACTAATGGCTTGATGGCAATGATGAATTGTAATGCGGAGAGATGTAAAATGGTAGCAAACTATCAAGGTATCTATTTTGAATGTTTGGTGACATTTCAGACATAATTCCTGGTTTTAATGAAAAGTAATAAAGTAATGCGTAAGTAGTATTGCATGTCGGTTTTAGTCATTTAGTCAACCAGCTTTTCGGTATTACCTGGTATTTGTCAGATGTAGTAGTGTATACTACCAGATACATTGAATTGCTGTATTTCTCCACTAGATGGCAGCACACAGCCATGTTAAATATGTGACTTCATACATTCAGCTAAATGGTTCTGCTTTTATCGTTACCTACCCAAATACACAACACATTTTAGAATGCTGCTGTTTCTTACTGTCTTCATAAAATCTACTTTATTCAACCAAAGTACAATTATGGAAGATAAGTCGGCACCTCCACAAACATTTTGGAGTGTGCATGTTTTCAACCACACCGGACTAACCAGCCTGTATTGTACAAGTCGAACAGCCACTTGGATGCTTTCCCAACTTCTGACCTGGGTCTGCAGCTGAGCAACTGGCCCTTTAAGGGATAACAATCTGCAGTTGCTTCACATTTCTTTGACTGTTAAAATACTTACGTAGGCATTGATTCTTGACGACTAACTTAAATGCTTCATGAGCTTAATCTGTCATACCCATTCAGAACCCCAACTATAAGTTTGTTTTACTTCAATGTTTGTGAACAAAGTTAGTGTAAACGAACACTATAGCTTCAAAACATGGTTCACAATCAGTTTGATCTCATGGATGCTCAGTCCTTGCATCCATAGCTCTGACTTTGAGAGTTGTTTCTTAAGCCCCATCCATCAGCTGTTTACTGAAACAAGTGGCTGGGAGCCTGCTTTGTTATTGTTGGAACTCCGGATTGACCCTTTAATGGAAATGTTTAAAGCGACGGGATAAACATTTGACTAACCAAACGATAAACAGGTTTTATAATGCAAAAATACTTCCCTTAATGTAGGAAACATGCTAAGTTCAAGTTGTTGCAGATGCTGCACTATGATGTGCTCATGGTGAACCTCCCCTCTACTTATTCATATTTGTTCAAGAGGCGGCAGGTAGCCTAGTGGTTGGAGCGTTGGGCCAGTAACTGAAAGAATGCTAGGTCGAATCCCCGACCTGACAAGGTAAAAATCTGTCATTCTGCCCCTGAACAAGGCAGTTAACCCACTGTTCCTAGGCCGTCATTGTAAATACGAATTTGTTCTTAACTGACTTGCCTAGTTAAAAAGGGAAAGTAATCTGTTGCCCTAAAAAATGATCTCTACCAATGAGTGGAAGAGAAATAAGAGGCAGTACCATTACTTTGGCTATTGTACAAATACAAGCAACCCTAGACTACAGCGTCTATGGGTTGTATGCTCAAGTTACATCATATACCCTTTAGGGAGTGACATTGAAAGATGGCTACTGGGAAACAAAATAATGATTACATACAACTGAATAGACATCATTTGGTATGGCTTTGCCTTAAAGATGTCACTCATGCAAAAGCGTCCAAACCATTGAGCTCAAACATATTGTCCAATGCAGTGGAGGCTGGTGGGATGAGATATAGGATGGGCTCATTGTAATGGCTGGACTGGAATAAATGTAACGAGATCAAACATATGTAAACCACATTTGAGTCTGTTCCGTTGATTCCATTCCAGCCATAACAATGAGCCTGTCCTGCTATAGCTCCTCCTTCCACCAGCCTCCACTGGTCCACTGTCCAACATAGTTAAAATGCTGTTTTCTCTCCAGTGATCAACGGAATAGACTGCGTAACAGTGGAGTTCTCCTGCCTATCCCCTTCCTGCTTGGCTTGTGAGTGCCCTTCGCCAGATGGAAGCTCAGCTCTTGTGAGTGACTCATCATCCTCTGTTAGACCTATCTGTCCTGGAAGGATCTCTGGCTGCTTGGGGCAGCTGCGGTGTTGGGCCTCACTGTCTGAGAGCTGGCATGCCTCCTCCTCGCTCTGCTCAGGTGCATTTGATGGCTCGTTGTCTTTCTCTATGATTTCTCCCTCAGCCTGAACATTCACATCAGGACTTTTCTCTGCAGCTGCTGCTATCTGTGTGGGGTTGTTTCCCTCTCTCTCACCCAGGGAAGGTTTGGAGGGAGTGCGGAGGTTCTTGGCTGCCCTCATGATGTCTTGTTGGAGCTGCTTGCTTGAGTCAACTGGTTCAGCCTGCTGCCCATTGGAGGGTTTCTCTGGCACCTCGTTGAAGAGCTTGGTACCTCCGGTCTTGTCCCTCTGGTCCACGTACATCTTAGAGGGGAAGGACGAGGGGTAGTAGGCATTGACCTTCCGCTTGCGGCTCATGATGCAAGCACAGCAGAGGATGAGGAAGATGGTGATGAAGAGGATTGAGGCAACAAGGATGAGGAGCATGTTCTCCTGCAGGAAGTGAACCATCTGGCTGAGCAGGAAGTGCTCTATGTGAGTGGAGCCATCTGAGGTGGTTGGGGACTCTGAGGCTGGGCCACTGGTGGTAGGTGAGGAAGGGGTGGGGATGAGGCTGCCCAGCTCCTCCCCCTCTCCACTGCCCTCCAAGGAAATGTTGAAAGGGAGGGGTGTGGCCAGACTGGGACTGCTGGACCAGAGCATCACAGAAAGACTAATCAGATGAAGTGCCATGAGGAACGTCATCTCCTGTAGGACCTGCAGAAAACAACAAGAACAGTGTCAGTGCTGCTGCAATAACTGTTGACAATTTGAATTAAACAGATTTTGATCAACAGAGGTGTTTGCAAGTAATGTAGCTGTTCTTGTGTCTAACAGTGACAGCTAACATCTACTGCTTTGTGTGTGCTTCACAAAACATTGTAAAGGCCTCACCCATCTACAATGAATGAACATATCTTCTGAGTCATTTCTATTCTTGATAGAATGTCTATAGCTGTAGAGCCCTAAATGTAATTTTAAGACCAAGACAGCAGCTGAGAACTGATGAGAGGCAGGCAGGATTTAAAGTCTGGATTCAAATCATAGCATGTCACATGCAGACAAGCACAATGGCAATGCACACAGACAGATACAGTAGATGTACACAAATGCCTAGATTCAATCAGATTGGCCTTAACCCACAATAACTGAAAACTGCACAGCAGATCATTGAGTCGATGTCGGAGGTGTAAATGGAGCTGTCAAATTGGTGAGCGGCTGCTCTTGTGGTCATTGTCACGAAGCCACACACATCCTACCCACGTTCAAAGTTCAGAATGAAAAAGTATAGAAATAATGACATCATTAGACTAAATAATACAAATTCATATGAGCCTAATCAAGTTGTAGATTTACAACACACATTCCAAAATGTTAAACTTGTAACAAGGCTGCATGGGATTTCTACTAATGAGACTTGGTGGAAATGTCTGCGATAGGTATAACGCCGCGAGTCGCTTGCTGATATGACAGCTTCAATGCAGTTACACCTCCGTGGGTTAAAGCGGAACTGATCGAATCTAGGTCAAACTCCTGACCAGTCAATGATATTTGGTTACATGACTAAAAAGTTAATCCCATTTTGTCAATCTGCTTTTGGTCAATGTGAGAGTCACGTCATCTGATGTTAATGTCATTGCTTCCTGTCCCGATCTTTTAATAACTGTTTTGGATATTTATTTAAACAACAGCTCCTTTTCATGCTGCTTCACAGAAATAAATCATGGACCGCTCATTTCCCTGAAATTGAATCTGGCTTAAATTAATTTTCTATGGTAACGCGGGTTAACCAGCTCCCTCAGGTAATTCTCACATAAACCACTGTCACCTATTTTCCCTGGCTGCCACTACTCTTGCCCAACTAAAAATGTTACCCCGGTATTTGGGAAAAATGCCCCTTTACAACAACAAAAATGATTAAATAACTAAAAAAGTGTAAACTGTAGCCACTTATTTCCCTTCATAGTTTGTTTGCCTAGCATGTTCATCATCCACATACCACATTTTTACCAAACTTTGCATTTTTGTGTCAGCAGTTGGACATTGTTCTTAGAGGGGGTTGGTTACCCCACGTTACCCTAGCAATAACAAGAAGAACTAACTCTTACTTTCACAATGACTGAGAAAAAACAACTGATCATTGCCGAAAGAAATGTAATTAATAGAGTTGTCATGATTCCTTACTCAACATGTCAGAAGCATGTATTTTCTACACAATATATTTATATCTGAATGTTCCACAGTTGTGCTCTGCTGAATGTAGCCCTGGACTAGAATGCTGGCCTGGTCCATATAAACCAACCAACCCCCTCCTTTACCCCCTTTTCCCACTCCATCTGTGTGCAAGCTGGGCCACATGAGGCATTGCACTTATCAGGGAAGGGGGGATGGGAGTGCATCTACAGTTTATCGCCCATTCCCCCTCAATGTATACTTTCACACACATGCAGATATGCGAACACACACAAAGGATACAGATGTATTAGTCTCTATTGAAGTGTTCAAGATACCATTAGATGGAGACGATCAGACATTTTTCAACAGTCATACATTTAGCACTGCCTTTGTGTGGGAAATAATGACATACAAACATTTTAATCCGATTGAATAATTCAAAAAATAAAAGCTCTATTCACCGCACGTTTATCTGCACAATGTCTCATGCAAATATGGGAAACCCATTGGTCTCAGAGAACATCCTGTTGGGGAACTCTATTGAACTAGCCTGATTCCCTGCTGGCGGGCTGCTTGCCTGGAGACATGTCATGATGCTGTCACTGTAGCTGAACTGCACTGCAATGGTCATGTGAGGTCATACCTGTCCACTAAAGTTAACTCATATTTGATAAGAATGTTATCAGCTAGTATTTCATCTGTTTCCCTATGTGGTAAAATGTACAGTGAAAGTAAATTAATAGAAGTGGCTCTACTCACCTCCTACAGAAGTGGTCACACAGGAAAGGCTCCTCTGGAACTGTGGATGCTTGAGGAAAAGGGACTGAGAGAACAAGAGGGAAAACGTGCTTGCCTCACCTCCTCCAGTAACTTCTACAGTTTCAGATTTTAGACTGGCGTTTCTCTGACCGGCACAGAAGGGAAAAAAGGTTTTTTGCCATTAGGACACATCCCTCCTTCCCCCTTTCTTCTCCTTTCCTCCCCTTCCTCTCTTCTCCTTCCCTCCCCTCCTCCCGCTTTTCTCCTTCCTTCCCCTCCTCCCTCTCTGGCTGCATTGCTTCCCAGAAAATGACTGGGCTCATGGGCTCTACACAGATTGTTCTTGTTAGGCAGTAGTCTAATGTGATGTGGGGGCAGGGGGCTCGGCTCTCCTGTCCCAGATCTAGATGCTCAAGGCCAGAGTCAACAACACTGCAGCAAGCTGGCTGGAGCTCAGAGTGAGTGGGGGAAAAAAAAAAAGCGTTCAGGGTTTTAACTGGGGAATAGACAGACTCAACTAACTGCAGACATTTTGTTGGATGAATTGTTTGTCACTTGGCTTACTCCCTCTGTCTTCTTACATGCACTTAGCAATCTTAAAGCATTTTGGGCCTCCTAAACAAAAACTATCAAGGCCTTTTGGATTGCTGAATTCCCTTACCCTCTCACTTACTTTCCTCACTCTGCCAGATACACACATCTCCCACACTAGCTAGAGTGGAAGTCTCACGGGGTTATAGTTATGGCTAAAGGGTTTTTTGGCCCCACACTGTCCCTCTGACACTCTGGTGACTTACAGCAGACCAGCCACGTTAACAGACATGCAGCGCCACAGTTTGATCGTCTCTCACAGGAAAGGGTTCATGTTTCTTGTGTGGACAGCCTGGTCTCATAGACTTGACGTAACATAGTAAACGTAAATCCAGGACGCTGCAATTAGTATGTGGACATCTCTTCAAATGAGTGGATTTGGATATTTTAGCCACGCCCGTTGCTGACAGGTGTGTAAAATCGAGCACACAGCCATGCAATCTCCATAGACAAACAATAGCAGTAGAATGGCCCTACTGAAGAGCTCAGTGACTCAACGTGGCACCGTCATTGGATGCAACCTATCCAACAAGTCAGTTCATCATCCCTGATAGAGCTGTCCCGGTCAACTGTAAGTGTTGTTATTGTGAAGTGGAAATGTCTAGGAGCAACAACGGCCCAGCCGCGAAGTGGGAGGTCACACAAGCTCACAGAACAGGACCGTAGAGTACTGAAACGCGTAGCACATAAAACTGGTGATGTAAACTTAGGTGGAGGAGGACTGTAAAGTTTGGTGGAGGAGGAATAATGGTCTGGGGCTGTACATGGTTCGGGTTAGGCCCCTTCGTTCCAGTGAAGTGAAATCTAGTGTGCTACGTTTGGTATGGTTAATTAAAACAGAAGGTTATTTAAGGCAAAAATGAGGGTGGTTGGTCGGGGTGGATGTATAACACAAACGTCTATGCAACTACTTAGCATGTTAGCTAACCCTTCCCTTAACATTAACCATTAATCTTAACCCTAACCTTAACCCAACCACCTAGCTAACATTAGTATTAGCCACAACAAACTGGAATTCGTAACAATCTGTAAAAAAAATAGCAATTTGTATGAATTACCATATGAAATGGATGATGGACATCGACAAATTAATACATAACATACTAATTGGAGTGTCCCGGATTTATTTTTAGTATGTTATGTCTACCAATGAGTCCAGGTTGGTGTGGATATAAGTAGGGGGTTGGGTCATGTGCTGAGGGCCTTGCCAGAAACAATGAGCAGGGTGTTCTATGGAGTATAGTTAAACATGCACAATGTGTAGCCACAATTAAGAGAGAAAAATAACCAGCAAGCCAGAATGTGTGTGTGTGTGCATGCATGTGTGTGTATATATAGAGTAAACACAGCTGTAGGTCAGAATGTGTGTATGTTTGGCCGGCCAGCTGGTTGACTATGTTTGAGATTCATCCAGACTGGCCAACCGTTCTTTGGTCATCATGACAGTGAGGTGGTTACAGAGTGCATGCCCTAGTAGTGTCTAGTCTACGATTCAATTTGTCTTATAAGCTCTGTCTACATCCCTCAGCGTCAGCTTTCCCTGGCATGAAAATTCCGACTTTGATTCCGGTTTCATAATATTGTGTTGATGTGTATGAAGCATGTGGACTGAGATGTCAATCTCAGCTTCTGCAAAGGAAGAACTTTGATATTGACGCCAGAAAAGGGGCCTTGAATCCATGTGAAAAATACATGTTTGTGTTATTTATTATGAGTACATGGTACAACAAAAGGAAGTATCAGTGCATATTACAAACCACAGGGCATAGTTTTATAGTGACAAGTCTAGAGGGTCCATATTTGGAAAACTGAAGTAACGCCTGGCTTCAATCACCACAGACACAGTCATTAGCCATCTGCCCTTTGTTTAATAGCACTTTGTCATTTATTTACAGTTTTGTTATGATTTATTAATCTGTTCCAGTCCTTTGTGATCACCTTCCAGTGGGCACACCACGTCATTTCAACTTGGAAATTTGGGTATTACTTGGTTGAGACGTGGATCAATGAGATTTCATCCTTTATTCACCCACTCTAAAAGACAATGTGTTATCACTATGCTTTCAACCATCTAAAAGCACAACCACATTTCAATGGAAAAACAATGTCAGATTTTTTGGTGAGTTAACATCTAAATGTGTTATCACTGCACTTTCTACCATTTAAAAGCACAACAAAGTTCAAATGGGGATACAATATAGTCAGATATTTTGGATTGATACAATAAATAACTTAGTGTTATCATCTAATATCACAACCAATTGACCTGGATTGCAGTTGAGAATACATTAAAAGTACATAGTGCAAGTGATCAATGCTGTTCAAGATTTTGTGAAGATTATTACAGCAATTGTAAAGTTCTCCACTGACCTGTGACCTTTGCTATCTTGAACATACATGCTTTCTATGATTACATCAGACGTTTATAGTTACTGTAGGCTAACCTCAAAATGTGGCCATGGATGTGTTACCATTTTAAGGTTGAACAACTACTATGACATTAGTTTGTGACTTTTGTTGTATTACAAAAAGTTTATTGAATTGTGTTTGGTTGACAACGCAACCAAATATCAATATGTAAATAATTTAATGCTTGAATAATTTCATCTGAGCCACTGGCTTAATCCTATTCTTTAACTTTTATTGTTGGATTAGTTAGAGACGTGAATCCAGCATAGAGTATTGTTAACTTGTCGACAAGTTAATAGGCTATTTACTGTATCGCAAAAGTGATATTGAATTGTGTTTGGGTGTCAAAAAACTGGTTACCATGGTGACATAATCCTGTGGTTGAAATTTCAATCTCAAAACAGTTGGTTACTTTTTGCAACTACAATCTATTTTAAAAACAGATTCCACATCACAATACGTTGACAAATAACATTGAAACAATGTTGATTGAATCAGTTTTTGCCCGGTGGATTTCCTATACACTATTTGACTGGACTCTGAGACAAACAGACCTTTGGCGTCTCTAGGAAACCTGTCCTTTCTTTCACATGGAGGGAAAGGATATCCTTTTAAGCATTTAATAAACGGACAAACAGCTGAGGGCTTGAGAGGTTTAAAGGGGGTTAGGTTTAGCAATGAGATATTTGTATTATGACTTTTTAATGGAAATACAAGGACACAAGAAACATATGCCGAACGTCTGTGACATTCTACACAGACACTCTACAGAAGACCTCTTGACCTTTTCCACATTTTGTTACAATACAGCCTTATTCTAAATTGATTAAATTGTTTTTTTTCTCATCAATCTACACACAATACCCCGTAATAATGCAAAAACAGGTTTTATAAATTTGTGCAGATTTCTTTTTTTTAAATGAAAATATCATGTTTAGATAAGTATTCAACCCTTTACTCAGTACCTTGTTGAAGCACCTATGTCAGTGATTACAGCCTCGAGTCTTGGGTATGATGCTACAAGTTTGGCACACCTGTATTTGGGGGGTTTCTCCCATTCTTCTCTGCAGATCCTCTCAAGCTCTGTCAGGTTGGATTGGGAGAGATGCTGCACAGCTATTTTCAAGTCTCTTCAGGGATGTTCGATCGGGTTCAAGTCCAGGCTCTGGCTGGGCCACTTAAAGACATTTAGAGACTTGTCCCGAAGCCACTTCTGCATTGTCTTGGCTGTGTGCTTAGGGTTGTTGTCCTGTTGGAAGGTGAACCTTTGAGTCTGAGGTCCTGAGCACTCTGGAGCAGGTTTTCATCAAAGACCTGTCCTTTTCTCCGGTCATCATTCCCTCGATTCTGACTCGTCTCCCAGTCCCTGCCGCTGAAAAAACATCCACATAGCATGATGCTGTCACCACCATGCTTCCCCATAGGGATGGTGCCAGGTTTCATCCAGACGTGACGCTTGGCATTCAGGCTAAAGAGTTCAATCTTGGTTTCATCAGACCATACAATCTTGTTTCTTATGGTCTGAGAGTCCTTTAGGTGCCCTTTGGCAAACTAAGCGGGCTGTCATGCGCCTTTTTCTGAGGAGTGGCTTCCGTCTGGCCACCCTACCATAAAGGCCTGATTGGTGGAGTGTTGCAGAGATTGTTGTCCTTCTGGAAGGTTCTATCTCCACAGAGAGACTCTAGAGCTCTGTCAAAGTGACTATCGGGTTCTTGGTCAGCTCCCTTACCAAGGCCCTTCTCCTCTAGTTTGACTGGGCAGCCAGCTCTAGGAAGAGTCTTGGTGATCCCAAACTTCTTCCATTTAAGAATGATGGAGGCTACCGTGTTCTTGGGGACCTTCAATGCTGCAGAAATGTTTTGGTACCCTTCCCCAGATCTGTACCTCGACACAATCAACACAATTCCTTCGACATGGCTTGGTTTTTGCCCTGACATGCACAGCGAACTGTGGGACCTTATATAGACAGGTGTGTGCCTTTCCAAATAATGTCCAATCAATTTAATTTACCACAGCTGGACTTCAATCAAGTTGTAGAAACATCTCAAGGATGATTCATGGAAACAGGATGCACCTGAGCTCAATATCAAGTCATATAGTAAATTCTTAGTAAATTCTTAAGTCTCATGAATTCTTATGTAATTAAGGTATTACTATTGTTTTACATGTTTTATACATTTGCAAAATATTCTTAAAACCTGTTTTCGCTTTGTCATGATGGGGTATTTTATTTAATCCATTTTAGAATAAGGCTGTAACGTGACAAAATATGGAAAAAAAGTTAAGGGGTCTGAATCTCTTCCGAATGCACTGTATCTAACACCTTGTACAGGACATTTCATCACATATATTTCCTTGGATTCTCCTGACACTGACTGAATTTAGATATTCGTCATACAGTTGGGTCATTGTACATCAAGGTAGATTGTTTAGTTATCAAGACCTCAGAAGATCAAGCTTTTCGGCTGAAAACAAATAAAGAAATAATATTGAAGTCTGTAACATTCTAACCACATAAAACCCAAAACAGCCCATTGACAAAACAAACATTCGTCATAATCCAAGATCATAATCCAAATCCAGGTTTTCTTCTAGCTCTGGAAGTGTGTATGTGCGGGAATTATTCTCCTAAAAAAGAACTCTAGAAATCCATTGTAGATCTTAAATCTCTCCAGTAAACTGTCCATGTAAAATGAAGAGCCCTTGTGAAAACATGCCTCTCTGTCTCCTGTTGTTAAGTGAAATACCATCAGGGTTTGGTTCGGGAAGGTTTCCAAAGACAAGCAAACCCTTTTACCATCACTCATCCTGTTCTATGAGAACTTCACTATCAACTCTTACAGATTCATGTTTGGGTACAACGATGCATTTGTTTGTACTCAATCTCACTCATAACTACTCAGAGGCCGCATTGGGTTGCATTACGTTTGAGAACGATTGACTACCTGTCTTCTCCGAACTTGGTCACTGTTTGTGGTAAACATGTCACGATAAAACAACATATCATTGGTTCTCCATTTGTGGTTCCTATGTCTCTTCCTCTACTGCAGTGATTCCCGAACTCGGGCCCGGGGTGCACGTTTTGGTTTTTGCCCTGACACACAACAGCCGATTCAAATGATCAAAGCTTGATGATTAGTTGATTATTTGAGTCAGCTGTGTAGTGCTAGGGCAAAATAACAAAACGTGCACCCCTTGGAGGCCCCAGGACTGGGTCTACTACCTGTGTGAGACAGATGTGCAGCGAGGCCCAACCAACAACTTTAAAGAGGAAGCTGGAATCTATTCTAAGAGCAACAGTATACATATTCACAGCAGTCGACCACTCAGATATGCAATTCAAAGTCTACTCAAGTGAAAAAAGTCCTCCTCTAACCCAGAGTAAGGTGTAAAACAAAGGTTTTATTCACTCCCATAGTCTCTGTTTTTAATCCTTTCACTTGATAAACTTTATGATGGCTTGGATAAACTGAACAATACCATGGAGGAGTTGTGTACCTTGTGTAATTGGACCATGTAGCACCTCACACAGTGTAATACAGTCAGACGCCGTCACAGCATTTGACGTGCTGTATAGGGCCATAAGCAAACAAGAAAATTCTTATCTTATGTGGCGCTCCTGGTGGCCGGTGATTTTAATGCAGGAAAAATTAAATCTGTTTAACCTCATTTCTACCAGCATGTCACCTGCGCAACTGGAGGGAAAATAACTCTAGATCAACACTCCACACAAAGACACGCATACAAAGCTCTCCCTCGCCTGACCAGGACCGTATCCTCCTGATTCCTGCTTACAAGCAAAAACTCAAACAGGAAGTACCAGTGACATGCTCAGCATGGAAGTCTGATGAAGCAGATGCTAAGCTACAGGACTTTTTCGCTAGCACAGACTGGAATGTGTTACACGATTCATCCATTGGCATTGAGAAAATTTACCACATTAGTCATCGGCTTCATAAAATAAGTGCATCAATGACGTCGTTCCCACAGTGACCGTACGTAATATCCCAGTGACCGTACGTATATATTCCAACCAGAAGCCATGGATTGCAGGCAACATCCATACTGAGCTAAAGGCTGGAGCTGCCCCTTTCAAGGAGTGGGACAATAATCTGGATGCATATAAAAAATCCTGATATTCTTTCCGACAAACCATCAAACAGGCAAAGCGTCTACAGGACTAAGATTGAATCATTCTACACCAGCTCTGACACTTATGGGATGTGGCAGGGCTTGCAAATTGTCACTGATTACAATGGGAAACCCAGCCGAGAGCTGCCTACTGACACGAGCTTACCAGACAAGCTAAATGCCTTAGTAAGCCTTCGATGCTCTCTTTGAGGCAAGCAACACTGAACCATATGTGAGAGCACCAGCAATTCCGGATGACTGTATGATCACACTCTCCGTAGCTGATGTGCGTAAGACCTTAGAACAGGTTAACATTCACAGATGGATTACCAGGACGCATACTCAGAGCATTGTGTCTCAAAGCAAGTGTCTTCACTGACATTTTCAACCTTTCCCTGAACCAGTCTGTAATACTTATATGTTTCAAGCAAACCACCATGTTCCCTGTGCCCAAGAATGCCAAGAATAACCTGTCTAAATGACTACTGCCCCGTAGTGCACACATCTGTAGCCTTGAAATGCTTTGAAAGGCTGGTTATGGCTCACATCAACACCATCATCCCAGAAACCCTGAACACTTCCCTCTGCAACTGGATCCTGGAATTCCTGATGGGCCGCACCATAGTGCCCTCCAAGCTTATCACTAAGCTAAGGTGCCTGGGACTGAACACTTCCCTCTGCAACTGGATCCTGGAATTCCTGATGGGCCGCCCCCCTCTCTTTCTCTCTCTCTCTCTCTCTCTCTCTCTCTCTCTCTCTCTCTCTCTCTCTCTCTCTCTCTCTCTCTCTCTCTCTCTCTCTCTCTCTCTCTCTCTCTCTCTCTCTCTCTCTCTCTCTCTCTCTCTAAGAGAAAGTCTTGCCTCCAGCTGTTTGCTTAGAAATTCTAGGGACAATAAGGAGGCCTGCGTCTTGTGACCGTAGAGTACGTGTAGGTATGTACGGCAAGACCAAATTGGAGAGATAGGTAGGAGCAAGTCCATGTAATGCTATGTAGGTTAGCAGTACAACCTTGAAATCAACCCTAGACTTGACAGGAAGCCAGTGTAGAGAGGCTAGCACTGGAGTAATATGAATTTTTTTGGTGGTTCTAGTCAAGATTCTAGCAGCCGCATTTAGTACTTTATCCAGGTAGCCAGAGAGTAGAGCATTGTGGTAGTCTAATGTAGAAGTGGCAAAAGCATGGATGATCTTTTCTGCAAAGTTTCTGGAAAAAAGGTTTCAGATTTTCTGACTCAGTTGACGGACTCATCTGTTTCAATTGTAGGCCTACTATAGGCTTACTTGCACAGTGCAGCTTGGGTTGGCCTGACTGTGAAAGGCCAATATGAGATTTATCATTTTAGGTCATTCAGCGTATGCCACTGTCTCTCGTAGAAAGGTAAATGGGATTAGAGTATACCCACGTCTCCAGGCACCACTATGCCACTATGAGTAACACAGAAACATAAAGCGCTTGAGGAGCAGTATTTAGGTGGAATGGTGGTGCCTAAGGTGACCACATTTTAAAATATCCAAATGCGGGATAAAGGGATGATTCTTCGGGACAGTGCATACATTTTCTGGTTGCAGGACAAAGGGCCAAAATGCGGGACATGTGGTTACCCTCAGATATTTCCCTCTATGGTAGATGCTAGTTGTCTGGGGTCTGATGATGGAGAGCATCTGGTGCTCAGGAGAGATAGAGTATAAACTACAGACCTCCTGTAACCAGGCTCATTGCTGTGTAGTGAGAGAATGGAAATGTGGCAGCAAGTATTGAAACCTGCCTCTATGGAAACCATCCCTTCCTGTTCTTGTGAGTCATTGATGAACCAGCTCTTCTCAGTGCTCATATGTTGCTCTGAGCACTCTTTCTAACACCCTTCACAGAGGTAGTTGTCTCAGAGCTAATATATTCATCATAACCACTAGTTTTGTTGCAGTCTGACACCTTTTCTTGGTGTAGACTTACTTCATCAAACTACACACAATACATAATGCGCAAAGCGAAACGTTCTTGTCTGCAGGAAGTTTTAGCACTATATTGACTAAATTGGCAGACAGACATAACAAACATGACATTTGATCCATTCAAAACAACAACAAATTATATTTCCCCTAAAGGACCTAAACTGTTAAAAATGTTACTTGGCAAAGGCTGCATGGGAACTTGAAAATACTGACATCAGAATGTTAACACATGAAGTCGCCACACACATAGCTAGAAAAGAGGACATCATTACCACATAGTGACCTTCAAACTGGCTGTTTTCCCAGCAAATTATTTTAAGAGGTGGGTGGTCAAGAAGCGAGTGCCTTGGATTCAGGATGATAGGGGAAAGGAACAAGAATGAGAACAGGAGTGAAATGTCTCCTAGTGAGCCTTTTAGTAATCATCCAATAACTCATCTAAGTGCTATACCAGCAAGACATGAAACTAAAGTAGCTTACAACATGCACTAGATGACCAAAAGCATGTGGACACCTGCCTGTTGAACATCTCATTCCAAAATCATGGGCATTAATATGGAGTTGATCCCCCCTTTGCTGCTATAACAGCCTCGACTCATCTGGGAAGGCTTTCCACTAGATGTTGGGACATTGCTGCCATGACTTGCTTCCATTCAGACACAAGAGCATTAGTGAGGTCAGGCAATGATGTTGGGCGATTAGGCCTGGCTCACAGTTGAGGTCAAGGCTTTCTGCAGGACAGTCAAGTTCTTCCACACAATCTCAACAAACCAGAGGAACAAAATAGACCTGTTACAAAATCATCTTCTGTCTCCGAGGTCACGCTGCACATAAGATAAAGAGCCTCTGAGTGACCACAGTTCTTCTGTCTATCCTGTTCTTTTCATAACCTTTCAAGGGCACAACTGTGGAGATAAGAGGTGAACAGAGGCTGGCTTGAGCACCGTTAACAATTCTCTCAGCAGAAAGGAACTAATGTTATCAGTTGTTTGTGCGCTATGACCCAATACACAGAGCCACAAGAAGAAGACAAGGTAACTTTTGATGCCCTGATCTGCCGGGGGAGGGGTGAAACCAGCCATGACTAAGCATTTTTAGTGTCAGCTATATAAGACCCATGATTCCTCATTGGGCTCTCAACGAATTACCTACAGGTGGTTCATTGACCAGCTCCATTATTGCAATCCTTAATCAATAATAAATATTTATTGTTTGAAGAAATGACAAAGTCTCTCTCACTTGATTAGAATTTTCCACGACATTCATGGCGACGAGGATGGGATCCTTGTCTCTGTCTGCTGACCTCCCCTGAGGACCAGGGTCAACCGTGCACGGGAATCACTCTAGATTTGATTCAAGGCAACCCGCACTTCACTAAGGGAGCAGAAAGGGACCTGCCCAGGGTCCTCCAGAGGGGGCCGGCGAATGGACACAGGATCTCTAACAAAGACAAATTGAATAGGGTAAGACTAACATTTATTGGAAACAATTAATAAAAAACAGTTGTGAATAATTGTTGTTTTAGAGATTATGAGATCCTGATGCTATCGTCATAATAAAGACAAAGTCGTGATCGTACTGCCATAGAGTAAAAGCAAGAGACGTGATCCTACTGCTGTACTTCAGATTCTAAGATTTTGAAGCAATCCTCATAATAGAAAGAAAGTTCGGATGATACTGTCCTAAGAGGAGAAAACACAGAGTTGTGAATGTACTGCCGTTGTAAGGAGAAGTGTGAAATGCATTATAATGCCCTGGGTTAGTATAGCAAGATGCAAATGTGCAAATTATGTAATTCCAGGAAGTAGTCCTGAAGTAGAAATGCGTAGAAGTAAGAAAATATTCCTGCAGGTTATAAAAATATGGATTAAGTATGTTTGGGAATGGTACTGTGTGAATGTGATATGAGAGTTGTGTGAGGGTGAAAATAAGTGTTAAGCTGAAGTTTGGGTATTAAGTGATGGAATTTTGGATAATTTCAAATTTGGATAATAAGACATATACATTTGTACAATAAGTTGATTGAAATTTAGATACATTTCGATTTATAATGTTATATGGGGATTCTGTGAAGATATGAAAACATGACAAATTGTATGTGGGTATAACAGATTACTAGAGATTTAATAAAGTAACAATGGGAAAAATTCTAATAATATAGAACTTCACATCCATACTTAGACCTACGTAAAGGATGTGAAAGTATTCTGAAAGGTGTCCCTTTATGGATCATTCAATAAAAATAAGGTTTTGCATTGTATGACTGGACAAGAGGAATACCTATGTGAGAATGCTGTTCATCGACTACAGCTCGGCATTCAACACCATAGTACCCTCCAAGCTCGTCATCAAGCTCGAGACCCTGGGTACCCGCCCTGTGCAGCTGGGTACTGGACTTCCTGACGGGCCGCCCCCAGGTGGTGAGGGTAGGCAACAACATCTCCTCCCCGCTGATCCTCAACACGGGGGCCCCACAAGGGTGCGTTCTGAGCCCTCTCCTGTACTCCCTGTTCACCCACGACTGCGTGGCCACGCACGCCTCCAACTCAATCATCAAGTTTGCGGACGACACAACAGTGGTAGGCTTGATTACCAACAACGACGAGACGGCCTACAGGGAGGAGGTGAGGGCCCTTGGAGTGTGGTGTCAGGAAAATAACCTCACACTCAACGTCAACAAAACTAAGGAGATGATTGTGGACTTCAGGAAACAGCAGAGGGAACACCCCCTATCCACATCGATGGAACAGTAGTGGAGAGGGTAGCTAGTTTTAAGTTCCTCGGCATACACATCACAGACAAACTGAATTGGTCCACTCACACTGACAGCGTCGTGAAGAAGGCGCAGCAGCGCCTATTCAACCTCAGGAGGCTGAAAAAATTCGGCTTGTCACCAAAAGCACTCACAAACTTCTACAGATGCACAATCGAGAGCATCCTGGCGGGCTGTATCACCGCCTGGTACGGCAACTGCTCCGCCCTCAACCGTAAGGCTCTCCAGAGGGTAGTGAGGACTGCACAACGCATCACCGGGGGCAAACTACCTGCCCTCCAGGACACCTACACCACCCGTTGTTACAGGAAGGCCATAAAGATCATCAAGGACATCAACCACCCGAACCACTGCCTGTTCACCCCGCTATCATCCAGAAGGCGAGGTCAGTACAGGTGCATCAAAGCTGGGACCGAGAGACTGAAAAACAGCTTCTATCTCAAGGCCATCAGACTGTTAAATAGCCACCACTAACATTGAGTGGCTGCTGCCAACACACTGTCATTGACACTGACCCAACTCCAGCCATTTTAATAATGGGAATTGATGGAAATGATGTAAATATATCACTAGCCACTTTAAACAATGCTACCTTATATAATGTTACTTACCCTACATTATTCATCTCATATGCATATGTATATACTGTACTCTACAACATCGACTGCATCCTTATGTAACACATGTATCACTAGCCACTTTAACTATGCCACTTTGTTTACTTTGTCTACACACTCATCTCATATGTATATACTGTACTCGATACCATCTACTGTATGCTGCTCTGTACCATCACTCATTCATATATCCTTATGTACATGTTCCTTATCCCATTACACTGTGTATAAGACAGTAGTTTTTTTTGGAATTGTTAGTTAGATTACTTGTTGGTTATCACTGCATTGTCGGAACTAGAAGCACAAGCATTTCGCTACACTCGCATTAACATCTGCTAACCATGTGTATGTGACAAATAAAATTTGATTTGATTTGATTTGATTTGATTTTTGACTGTCTAAACAGGTCTGGGAAATATGCTCAGAAAAAGATTGACGTATATCAACTTTTGGTAAAGGTACGGGACTAGACTTACCGCTAACCAATAAAAGTATAAATGCTTATGGTATTTTCTCTGTCCTGGTAATACATTTTTTTAACATAGAAAACTGTCCACGAAACTGTCACACAGCAAGAGAGGAGTTGCTATGTTCATCGAATAAACCCCTTTCTCGTAAAGTTAGAGACAATTACCATGGAATATAGATGTATCTTAGAACGACGTAAGAAGCCAAATGAGGTTTTCCATCAAAATAATAATAACTGCGGAGCAAATATGACGTAATAAAGGAATTTCATTATGTCCCAAGAGAAAAGATCATCTGCTTTTATTAAACCCGCCAGATCTGTTCTAAATCAATGAATGTCGATTCAACTCGTTGACTGCTGAATCCCCTTTGAGCATGTGAAATCTTTGCAAAGAGACACTTGGACAAACTTTAAGGCTATTTTCTGGTAATTGTGTCGTTATTATGTGCCAGATGTTAATACGACAAACCATTCTAATGTTTTTTTTTTTGCGGGATTTACTTGCCATTTCAATAGCATTGGTTCTATGTTACTGACTAAAATCTGGGTTTCTGATTGTAATTCAACAATTGCCATGGTTTTCTTAGCTTGATACAGAAGCCAGTATCTGTTTTAAGATGTAAACTGAACAATTTAGCAGGGCGATTTTGAGGTAATAACTTTTTGTGTTGCCCAATGGTCTGCTGGAGTAACCTACTGAGAATGGGGCCGTAATTTCAAATAAAATCAAATAAAATCAAACTGTATTTGTCACATACACATGGTTAGCAGATGTTAGTGCGAGTGTAGCGAAATGCTTGTGCTTCTAGTTCCGACAATGCAGTAATAACCAACAAGTAATCTAGCTAACAATTCCAAAACTACTACCTTATAGACACAAGTGTAAGGGGATAAAGAATATGTACATAAAGATATATGAATGAGTGATGGTACAGAGCAGCACTCAATGTTAGCAGCAGCCACTCAATGTTAGTGGTGGCTGTTTAACAGTCTGATGGCCTTGAGATAGAAGCTGTTTTTAGTCTCTCGGTCCCAGCTTTGATGCACTTGTACTGACCTCGCCTTCTGGATGATCGCGGGGTGAACAGGCAGTGGCTCGGGTGGTTGCTGTCCTTGATGATCTTTATGGCCTTCCTGTGACATCGGGTGGTGTAGGTGTCCTGAAGGGCAGGTAGTTTGCCCCCGGTGATGCGTTGTGCAGACCTCACTACCCTCTGGAGAGCCTTACGGTTGTGGGCGGAGCAGTTGCCGTACCAGGCGGTGATACAGCCCGACAGGATGCTCTCGATTGTGCATCTGTAGAAGTTTGTGAGTGCTTTTGGTGACAAGCCGAATTTCTCCAGCCTCCTGAGGTTGAAGAGGCGCTGCTGCGCCTTCTTCACGATGCTGTCTGTGTGGGTGGACCAATTCAGTTTGTCTGTGATGTGTACGCCGAGGAACTTAAAACTTACTACCCTCTCCACTACTGTTGCATCGATGTGGATAGGGGGGTGTTCCCTCTGCGGTTTTCTGAAGTCCACAATCATCTCCTTAGTTTTGTTGACGTTGAGTGTGAGGTTATTTTCCTGACACCACACTCCGAGGGCCCTCACCTCCTCCCTGTAGGCCGTCTCGTCGTTGTTGGTAGTCAAGCCTACCACTGTTGTGTCGTCCGCAAACTTGATGATTGAGTTGGAGGTGTGCGTGGCCACGCAGTCGTGGGTGAACAGGGAGTACAGGAGAGGGCTCCCCCAGTATTGAGGATCAGCGGGGTAGAGATGTTGTTGCCTACCCTCACCACCTGGGGGCGGCCCGTCAGGAAGTCCAGTACTCAGTTGCACAGGGCGGGGTCGAGACCCGGGGTCTCGAGCTTGATGACGAGCTTGGAGGGCACTATGGTGTTAAATGCCGAGCTGTAGTCGATGAACAGCA
Source organism: Oncorhynchus gorbuscha (assembly GCF_021184085.1). NCBI lineage: Eukaryota > Metazoa > Chordata > Actinopteri > Salmoniformes > Salmonidae > Oncorhynchus > Oncorhynchus gorbuscha. The sequence goes on along the minus strand of NC_060183.1, from coordinate 48,005,965 downwards.
TTCTCACATAGGTATTCCTCTTGTCCAGATGGGTTAGGGCAGTGTGCAGTGTGGTTGAGATTGCATCGTCTGTGGACCTATTTGGGCGGTAAGCAAATTGGAGTGGGTCTAGGGTGTCAGGTAGGGTGGAGGTGATATGGTCCTTGACTAGTCTCTCAAAGCACTTCATGATGATGGAAGTGAGTGCTACGGGGCGGTAGTCGTTTAGCTCAGTTACCTTAGCATTCTTGGGAACAGGAACAATGGTGGCCCTCTTGAAGCATGTGGGAACAACAGACTGAATCTGAATATGAACTGAATATAACTTGTCAACAACAGAAAGTGTTTGTTTTATTACTTGTACCTAAATCTAATGCAGTCTAATAATAGCTGATCGGCAATTGCAATATAGCTGTGACCATGATCATAATTGATAACTAAACATGGGTATTAATTATGGCATGATTAAACAAGGTTTACAACAGTAGTGATTTGAAGTTGTGGGCAGTAAGTGGCTCTACTGAGACTGACAAATAGATAAGCCGCAGGTGAAAGCGTATGATGCACACTGGGCTAGAGCGGGCTGCAAGAGACGTTTTTTTTGACAATGTTCAATAATTATTACTTAATTTTATAGTTCGGGGTAAACACTAATGATTAGGAAAAGGTTTATAATTTAGCATTAGTCCTATGCGTGATTCGGACCAGGACAAGGACAGCTACCCTTTACTGATGAAGACAGTGATGTTTGACCTGTTCCGTACGTAGAAATGCGCTTGTTGTAGACAGAGGTTTGCTTTTACAAGGTCGGCTCAGTGGGAGTGGAATATTGGATGAACGCCCAGACTCTGTGATTGCCAGGTGTTCTCTCCTATACTGGGAGCAAGCGCTTTGCTGAGAAAGGATCCACTTGGCTATCTTTGATACAGGCAGGTTAGAACTGTATATGGTATGTGTATAAGGTTAAAGGTTTTAAACTCAGTGGGACAACAGAAGCCATTTACAAAGATAATGTACCAGTGTAAGAAAGCCCTCTCCCACGTTTCATATTTTGCTTGGTTGAAATTCTGCATAGATTATGACATAATTGGCTTACATTATGAACTATTGCGCTGCTTTATGCATGAAATATTTTCTTGTTGATGTCTATGAAGAGATAGCATTCAATCGTAGGGACTGTATGCATCCTTAGTTAGTGTAGGTGACTGGTGGTCATGACCTCCTCCTTCTCAGAGCAATTGGCAAAACGCCCAGATTATGTTTTGGAGGAGACAGTGCTCAGTTTCTCGGGAGGCTGAGCGTCCGCGATGACGACCAGTAATGTGCAGGAACCGATCCAATGAATTATTGCCTTTATGTTTTATGAAAAATGTAGGATTTATGCGAATTTATATGTATTGTGTGGGGTCTTTTCATTTGGTTTTAGTGGGGTTTTCAAGGGAGGATGTACCTTAAGGGGCACACAAATTACATTTTTGGAAGTTTTTATTTTCTGAGTTTTAATTGAACACGTGAATTCTTTTGATAAGAAATGTACTGAAAAAGACAAACAATGTAGACCTCGTATACAAAATGTATGAAATGTTTGAACTGTTTTTGAATACTTGGTCTGAGGTACAGAGAAAGGAAAGGGAAAGAAATACTAGTTTAAAGAGGTTGAATGTCCTCTGCTCTGACTTTCTAGTGTGATTTGATCACCCTCACTGGAAAGGCGAGAGACATCAGGTGATGATTTGAAGGTCATATGTAATACTTATTTAAAGGTAATATGTAGAGCGCTGCCCTTGAGTGAGGGAAGGCTGTCTCTGGTCTATTTTACTATTACGTTATGGGATACAATTATTTCTTTATAGAGTTATTAAGGATAGTGCTTCTAATTCAGTTTGTTATTTTTAGGATTTGTATTTAACCAGCAGTGTTGTTTTCTTTAGTTTTTTTTACACATTTATCACAATGTGAGTCATGTGTCAAAAGGGGGGATAGCCAGTGCCCAGAAGCTTTTTGGTTAAATATGCAAATTGATTTGTTCATATGCCTTCCTGTAAAAGGAAGCAGTGCATTAAAGGATATATGCAGAAGTTTGTTTGTTTTGTTTGTTCTGTTTCTGTCTTGCTTGAATATAAATCTCTCCCTAAGAAGTATCCGTCTAACTCGCTCACCCTGTAACTGCGGTGAGGTCATCGATATGATGGGGGAGGATAAGCCAAAGCCAAAAAGAATATGATTTCAACTATGTGTTGTTATTCTCTTTGACATGAGGAGGGAGCAGGGAGACAGACCCGTTCCAAACCTCTCTCATGGTGCTGGTATACTGGTTGGGAAATGGACAAGACATAATGGACTGTAAAGGACAGTGGCGGCTCAGGCGAGAGACATCAAGGGCCATCCACTTTGAACATGTGTGCCATTGGGAAGACAAAATGAAAAGCTATCTGAAGAAGAAAATGAAGGGACGCCAGAAGATTGAGTGCCCGGGGAGGGAGGGGGTTGGTGAACTGTGCCCGTATTGGGGTATCAAGTTGATTGTATAGGTCTACACACTGTGAAATGTATAGTAATTTAGACGAAGAATGCATTGAGATACTGATCTGTAATTACCACCGTTATAAGAAAGTTAATGCCTGAATTATGGATAACTATACTGTATGCTAAGGTAAAGGTACATGCTGCTAGTGTCGATGTGTGCTAAGTTGCGGGTTTAACTTTGAGTTATTCAACCAACGTGAATCACTGAGCAATATCCTTCTAAATTCGGGTTTGATAATGAATTGGGTTTTCCTGACCTATTCCCTACTCCTGACTACATCTCTGATGGTGAGGACCCCAAGTCTGAGCACAAGAACCCAGATGTAGAGCTCATGTTCCACACTGTGTACAAAGTGCCCAAAGGAAGGGTTCTGAAAGAGATGGACATTTCCACCACGCTGACCCATACCACTGTGCTCATTGTCAGTGGGATGATTGTCCCATTTGCTTTAATGAAGCTTGTGTGTGATGTTCATTTGATGGTTTTCATTATTTTAAAGATTGACTGTGTTTTGATAAAGAAGGTATTAAACTCAGCAACCCAAAGGAAGGCTGTTTAACATGGATGAAAAATCAGTCACCAGAAGGATTGATTTTGTTTATTTAAATACATGCTTCACAATAATTATGTAGTGCTTGTACCCGTACGTTTTTATAGAAGAAACTGAGTTTCTTGAGAGGTGAACATGAGAGAAAAATGACGTATTTACCTGATTTGTTGAATATTAATAGTTAACAATTATATGCTTAACAATAGTAAGACATTTCTATTCTACTAATGTTGTGTTTCTGTAAGGGGATGGTTCCACTCTAGCTCCCCGCAGCTGGTTTAGACGTATAGTCAAGAACATGGGGCGGCTTGGGACAGAGATAAACTTGAGGAACTAAATAGACCTGTATTGTTACAAAATCATCTTCTTTCTCAGTCCATCCTGTTATTTTCATAATGTTTCAAGGGCACAGCTGTGGAGATATGAAGTGAACAGAGGCTGGCTTGAGCACTGTTAACAATTCTCTCAGCAGAAAGGAACTAACGTTATAACTTGTTTGTACGCTATGACCTGATACACACAGCCACAAGAAGAAGACAAGGTAACTTATGATGCCCTGATCTGCTGGGGGAGGGTTGGAACCAGCCATGACTAAGCATTTTTAGTGTCAGCTATAATAATAATATAATAATATATGCCATTTAGCAGACGCTTTTATCCAAAGCGACTTACAGTCATGTGTGCATACATTCTACGTATGGGTGGTCCCGGGGATCGAACCCACTACCCTGGCGTTACAAGCGCCATGCTCTACCAACTGAGCTACAGAAGGACCGTGATTCCTCAGAATCATTGGGCCTTCGATGAATCTCCTATGGGTGGTTCGTTGACCAGCTATTGCAATTCTTAATCGATAATAAAGACCGATTGTTTGAAGAAATGACAAAGTCTCTCTCACTTGATTAGAATTTTCCACAACACTATGGATTGGGGCAGGTAACATTCTCCTGGCATCCAGATGGTGAAGCGTGATTCATCACTCCAGAAAATGTGTTTCCACTGCTTCAGAGTCCAATGGCGGCGAGCTTTACACCACTCCAGCAGACACTTGGCATTGCGCATGGTGATCTTAGGCTTGTGTGGGGCTGACTCATTTCATGAAGCTCCCAACGAACAGTTCTTGTGCTGACGTTGCTCCAAGAGGCAGTTTGGAACTCTGTAGTGAGTGTTACAATCGAGGACAGATTATTTTTACGTGTTATGCACTACAGCATGTCCCTTTCTGTAAGCTTGTGTGGCCTACCAATTCGCGGCTGAGCCGTTATTGCTCCTAGATGTTTCCACTTCACAATAACGTCACTGAGCTCTTCAGTAAGGTCATTCTACTGCCAATGTTTGTCTATGGCAGGGGTGTAAAGTACTTAAGTAAAAATACTTTAATGTACTACATAAGTCATTTTTTGGGGGTATCTGTACTTTACATCGCTATTCATATTTTTGACAACTTTTACTTCTACTTCACTACATTCCTAAAGAAAATAATGTACTTTTTACTCCATACATTTTCCCTGAATGCTCAACAGGGTCCAATTCACTCACACACTTATCAAGAGAACATCCTTGGTCATCTCTATTGCCTCTGATCTGCTTCCTTTGTAAATTATGTCCGAGTGTTTGAGTGTGCCCCTGGCGATACATACATTAAACAAGAAAATGGTGCTCTGGTTTGCTTTGTATAAATAATTTGAAATTATTTATGTTTTTACTTTTGACAATGAAGTATATTTTAAACAAAATACTTTTAGACATTTAGTATTTTACTGGATGACTTTCACTGGAGTAATTTTCGAATAAGGTATCTTTACTTTTACTCCAGTATGACAATTGGGTACTTTTTCCACAACTGGTTAATGGAGATTGCAAGACCGTGTGCTCAATTTTATACACCTGTCAGCAATAGGTGTGGCTAAAAAAAGATGAATCCAGTAATTTGAAGGGGCGTCCACATACTTTTGTTTATACAGTGGGGCAAAAAAGTATTTAGTCAGCCACCAATTGTGCAAGTTCTCCCACTTAAAAAGATGAGAGGCCTGTAATTTTCATCATAGGTACACTTCAACTATGACAGACAAAATGAGAAAAAAAAATCCAGAAAAATCACATTGTAGGATTTTTTATGAATTTATTTGCAAATGATGGTGGAAAATAAGTATTTGGTCAATAACAAAGTTTATCTCAATACTTTGTTATATACCCTTTGTTGGCAATGACAGAGGTCAAACGTTTTCTGTAAGTCTTCACAAGGTTTTCACACACTGTTGCTGGTATTTTGGCCCATTCCTCCATTCAGATCTCCTCTAGAGCAGTGATGTTTTGGGGCTGTTGCTGGGCAACACAGACTTTCAACTCCCTCCAAAGATTTTCTATAGGGTTGAGATCTGGAGACTGGCTAGGCCACTCCAGGACCTTGAAATGCTTCTTACGAAGCCACTCCTTCGTTGCGCGGGTGGTGTGTTTGGGATCATTGTCATGCTGAAAGACCCAGCCACGTTTCATCTTCAATGCCCTTGCTGATGGTAGGCTTTGTTACTTCGGTCCCAGCTCTCTGCAGGTCATTCACTAGGGCCCCCTCTGGGATTTTTGCTCACTGTTCTTGTGATCATTTTGACCCCACGGGGTGAGATCTTGCGTGGAACCCCAGATCGAGGGAGATTATCAGTGGTCTTGTCTTCCATTTCCTAATAATTGCTCCCACAGTTGATTTCTTCAAACCAAGCTGCTTACCTATTGCAGATTCAGTCTTCCCAGCCTGGTGCAGTTCTACAATTTTGTTTCTGGTGTCCTTTGACAGCTCTTTGGTCTTGACCATAGTGGAGTTTGGAGTGTGACTGTTTGAGGTTGTGGACAGGTGTCTTTTATACTGATAACAAGTTCAAACAGGTGCCATTAATACAGGTAACGAGTGGAGGACAGAGGAGCCTCTTCAAGAAGTTACAGGTCTGTGACAGCCAGAAATCGTGCTTGTTTGTAGGTGAACAAATACTTATTTACCACCATAATTTGCAAATAAATTCATTAAAAATCCTACAATGTGATTTTCTGTCATAGTTGAAGTGTACCTATGATGAAAATTACAGGCCTCTCTCATCTTTTTAAGTGGGAGAACTTGCACAATTGGTGGCTGACTAAATACTTTTTTGCCCCACTGTATAGTTAACAAAAGTATGTGGTAGGTAACATGTCCCCAAAAAAACAAGTTCCCATCAGACTACCCAAATCCACTTCGTCCTCGAACTCCCATCCTTATGCTTTTATCCTTTCATCTAACGTACAAAGTCCCCTTAGTCCACCTTCATCCCCTCATCCACCCACTGGTTCCCTGTGTCTGTCTGGCTGTCACAGACAAAGCCCCTCTGACCCCATTCCCTTCCCATTCTGTCTGATAAGAACATCCCCAACCAGAACCACATGAGATGCAGCCTGTCTGAACAGGAAGCCAGGAGAACCCCTACTCTATGCTTTTGATGTTTTTACAATGTCTCTGTTGTCGGAACAAAGGATCTTATAATTGCACTGAGACTAGTTATTGGATCTTGATTTCTGGATGTCTTGTTTAATGATAATTTCAGTTTCTATGTCATTATCAAACAAATGTTTGATAATACCATTATATCATTTCAGTGCCCTCCGTAATTTAGGCGCTGTACTCCCAACACTTTGGATTGAAATTATTACAATGCCTATGTTAAAGTGACGACCGTCACCTTTAATTTGAGGGTATTTTCAACCTTACTGGGTGAATTGTTTAGAAATTTCAGCACTTTTTGTATATAGTCCCCCCCCATTTTAGGGGACGAAAAGTATCGAGACAAATTCACTTCTTTTTCTATTAAAGTAGGCAAAAGTCTAGTATTTGGTCCCATATTCCTAACAATGATTACATCAAGTTTGTGACTTTACACATTTGTTAGATGCATTTACTGTTTGTTTTGGTTGCGTTTCAGATCATTCTGTGTCCAATTGAAATGAATGGTAAATAATGTATTGTGTGATTTTGGAGACACTTTCATTGTAAGAATAGAATGTTTCTCAACACTTCTACATTAATGTAGATGCTACCATTACGGACAGCCCTGAATGAATCGGCTAGAAGTGAGAAAGTTAAAACGGACAAATATATCCCCCCAAAAAAATGCTAACCTCACATTATTGAAACGGTGAGAGTTTAGCATGTCTTGGGGGTATGATATTAGCATAATGGTCTCTAAATTCCCACTTGATCTGTCTTGCATCAGACTCCGCACTGCTCTGCCCGTTTCAGTGTGTGGATCATTTCATTGCAGGCCAGGAAAACATACAGAGGAGAAAGGACAGAAGGAGAAGTTAGTGCAAAGAAAGAATTTAAGGGATTTATTGTGGAGAAGACATGTGCATGAGTAAAATCTTTATTGCATGCACAGAACTATATGTCAAAGGTTTGAGTGAAACAAGTGCTGAGAGTCCTTTCCAAATGCCACAACATGCACCGGAGAGGGGACCTCAGATTGACCCTTAATACCAGCCACAGCGTGATGGAGGCACCACTACACTTACACAACATTTACACCAGCGAGAGCTGCAGTTTACCCCAATGCCTCCAGACACCGCCACAGTTCAAATCTATACCCAGAAGAGCAGAAGCTAAAAGTATGATCAGAAGCACTTCCTTCACATTCAGTGACCTGATGCTTAATTCAAGCAGTTGGCTTGGCAAAAATAAAATAAGAAATGCAGATTTATTTAGTCTTTCTTTTGCAACAGTAACAGCTATAGTTGGTTTGAAAATAATTATCTTTGACTAAATTATTCTATGATAGTATAGTCTGTAACTGGAATGCACAACAGGAGAGAAGACACAAAAATTTAAAATGTAAAAGTGGTGCATGAACCACACACACACACACACACACACACACACCATTTCAATTTGGCAGCACAAAAATCAAGGGAATATGGCAATACTGATGGTTACATACAACTGTTGAGAGTATGGCATTAAGTAAAAACTTCACATAAGAATGTTCTTGACCACAATTTAAAACAATAACAAAATGGTAAGACTTTCCATTCAACAAAAAAAATAGCAGATATTTAAATGCGTTTCATCCCCAGTAAAAAGTGGACTATGAATTGCAACAGTTTTTTCTCTAGGTTTTTTTAGAGGAAAGTGTGAGGGTAGGCATGATGAGAGAAAAAAAAAAAGTTCATCTTGGAATGCGTGCTTGGGATCGTCGCTGGGAAGATGCCAAGCGGAATTGATGAAGCCGAATTCTACAATTTTGCCAGTGGCTGGCCCCGCACACTTGATTCTCTCCCAACCAATGAATGGTCCTGAGCGGGGGTCGAGTCTTAGATGGCAACCTTGGAGATCTGGTCCTCCAGTTTGGCAATTCGGCGGTCCTGTAGGGTGACAAGGTCTCTGAGCGACTTGACTTCTCGCAGTAGCTCCTCCAGTTTCCCTTCATTTTGCTGTGATAAAGCAGAGAAAGAACTACAAGTTAAAAAATGACAAGAGACATCGTCACAAACCATCTAATGGCTAAAATGATTTAATATCGATCTTTGAGATCCAAATCTAGTCACTGATTTAGTTTACCTTAATACATCTTGACTGTTGCCAGTGTTACAGTACAGTTTTATTCACTATGTTGTTGCTGTTACGGTAACTGTCCAGTCCTACTCACTGTACAGGGATGTGGAGAGGCCTTGCTCTGGGCAGGTGAGGTGTTCTCTGCTTTCTTGGCTAGCTTGCCCTCCAGGACATTGGACTTCTTGACCACCTTGAGGTCACGGTTCTTTCCGGGGACATAGCCGTTTTTCAGGGAGATCAGGATAGGCTCACCGTTCTTCCCATCAAACCAGTCCTCTGCCTCGATGGCACAGTCTGGTCCCGCTGTGTCCGGGTAAAGGTCATCCTGGAACAGGTCCGACTGTACGTGTGTGTGTGGGGGATGGCGAGAGAGACGTAATGGTATCAGTTAGGATTGTACTCTAGTCAGTGGTGGACTGTAATCCATTCTTAATATTGCCCACATCTGAAAGACAATTGCACTCTTTTTTTTATAGCATCAATATCTTTCAAATTTAAAAATAATTAGTCAAAGAGTAAAAGGAAGAGACAAACCTTTCGGGGGACTGTCATGATGATTGGTTCACACTTCCTCTCATGTAGTTTATAAAACCTGCAAGGGAAATAGATAAAATATGATGAGGATGTACAGCTGTGGGAATCAAAGGCATTGGGACTGTTCTCTCAAATAGCACAACAAGCCCTCCCTCTAGTGGACGAAAGGAGAAGGTCTCAAAGCCATCTTTCTAAGTGTATGGTTGTTACCTGGCAATCTCGCACTTATTGACGTCCAGTCCACGTTTGGGCATGTACCCCATACCCCTCTGGGGCTCCTTGCTGGAGAAGGTGTTGAGGTAGTGCACGAACGGAGACTCGTCTGTGATCTCAAAGTACCGGATGCTACTGTCACCCTGAACAGAGACGAGAGCTTACTGAGAAAACCTGAGCGATACTTTGCCGCTGCACTTTAACAGTGTCAGGTTCATAGAAAACGACAAGTCCTCCCAGAAAGACGGACGTCACACTAATCCGCCATCCAGATGGGAAACTATTGGTGCTATCGGGTCTGGGGGATAAGACAGGGATTTAGGAAATACATGACATCTCTAACAAGCATATCATCCTCACCTTCCCACACAGGTACACCACGTTGGTGTCTGCGTCGTAGAAAGGCAGCAACACTCCATTACTGGTGTCCAGTTCATGGACTGATATTGGTTCCTCCATGCTTTTCTGTTAACACAATAAATACATTTCATGTGCTTAGATAGATAAGTGGCTAGATAAGGATATGTGCATCTATGAGCATATGAACATCTATGTGTGTGTCTGGTTGGGAGGTGACGTACAGGGTTCCAGAGGGCTAGCTGCCGCTCGCTCATGCGGCTGAAGCCGGTGGTGAAGATGTTTCCGTCAGCCAGGAAGATGGCTCTCATAGGCCGTGCTCCATCGTGGGCCTTGTCCTTCTCCTGAAAAGACACAGCACATCTGTCAGTGAGGATCGTATGTTTGAGCACCAATAACACGTCTCGGTAGGAGGGTGTGTATGCGTTTGTGAATGAGTATGAAAGAGAAGAGCGCATATCAAGCCAACCCCCACAGTCCCCAGCCCACACACCGCCACAATCTTCTCCTTGCGGGGATCGATTACGCGGATCTTCTTGTCCTTGCAGGCGGTGCAGATGAGGGCTCCGTTGCGGCTCCAGCAGGCGCTGAAGATGACGTCAGGGTGCATGTCCTCCAGCTGGATCATGGCCTCGCCCGTCCCCACGTTCCAGATGATGATCAGGTTGTCACAGCCTGGAAGGACAGACACAAACAAACCACAGTCAGAATCCACATGCCTCTGTCTCAGAGCAGAGTGCAGTCCTACAGTGGAAAATATATAGAAGAGGCCTTGTATTCTCAGAGCTGATGTGACAAATGTACTCCATGCTGAACATGCCACACTCCTTGTGTGAGAGCAGAGTGTCAAAGCGATCTCTACCTGCACTCATGAGGACGTTCCGGGCCGTGGGGTGCCAGGTGACGATGCCCACCCTCTTGGAGTGTCCCTCCAACACCACCACAGGCTCAGCCAGCGGAGTGACCAGCCCATTCTCTGGGATCTGCCACACCTGGAGACACAGAGATTAAGTTAGTCATGATGCCATTAGCTTCTACTTGTCTTTAGCGATTTCCTCATTTTTAACTATGGAGACAGACTAAAAGGTATACTACACAGCCAACCTGACAGGTATATAAAATCGAGGACACAGCCATGCAATCAATCTCCATAAACAAACATTGGCAGTAGAATGGCCCGTACTAAAGAGTTCAGTGACTTTCAACATGGAATCGTCATAGGATGCCACTTTTCCAATAAAGTTAGTTTCTGCCCTGGCCAACTGTAAGTGCTGTTATTGTGAAGTGGAAACTTATGGGAGCAACAACGGCTCAGGCGCGAAGTGGTAGGCCACACAAGCTCACAGAACAGGACCGGCGAGTGTTGTCTATCCTCGGTTGCAACACTCACTACAGAATTGCGAACTACCACTCGAAGCAACGTCAGCACAATAACTGCTCGTCGGGAGCTTCATGAAATGGGTTTCCGTGGCCGAACAGCCACACACAAGCCTCTAAGATCACCATGTCCAATGCCAAGAGTCAGCTGGAGTGATGTAAAACTCACCTCCATTGGACTCTGGAGCAGTGATTCATCATGCTTTACCATCTGGCAGTCCGACTTGGCAGATGCCAGGAGAACGCTACCTGCCCGAATGCACTGTGCCAACTGTAAAGTTTGGTGGAGGAGGAAGAATGGCCTTGGGCTGTTCGTGGTTTGGGTTCAGCCCCTTAATTCCAGAGAAGGGAAATCTTAACTCTACAGCATACAATGACATTCGAGATGATTCTGTGCTATCAACTTTGTGGTAACAGCTTGGAGAAGGACCTTTCCTGTTTTAATGTGACAATGCCCCTGGGCACAAAGCGAGGTTCATACAGAAATGGTTTGTCGAGATCAGTGTGGATGAATTTAATTGGCCTGCACAGAGCCCTGACCTCAACCCCATCAAACACCTTTGAGATGAATTGGAACATCGACTGCGAGCCATGCACACAACATCAGCCTGCAGGCGCCCGGCCCACCACAAGGAGTCGCTAGAGCGCAATGAGCCAAGACCCCCCCCGCCCAAACCCAGAAGACGCTGGGCCAATTGTGTGTCGCTCTACGGGACTCCCAATCACGGCCTGTTGTGATCCATCCCGGGATCGAACACGGGTCTGTAGTGACGCCTCTTGCACTGCGATACAGTGCCTCAGACCACTGCGCCACTCGGGAGGCTCCGATCAGCAATTTCTATTGGAGAATCAGTTTCTAGGCATCTTCATACAATCTTTGATGTGCATGTCTAATGTTACCAGGATGTGCTAACAGTGTTTAGTCTAAAGGTGGCAGCAGAGAGCTGATGGGGAAAACACACCCTTTGTTCAGAAACAAGGAAGGGAGATGAATAAGGCCTGCGTAACACTTCATGTTTCAGAGAGCAGACCTTTCTACAATGTTCTTGTATTCCATGTTTAAGGTCTATCGTATCATATAAAATACATTCAATTAGATCAAATATTGTACGGACCACTCAGTGGACTTTTCAGTCTCTTGCTACAGGCGAGACCAAATAAGGACGCGAGACATACTGACAGGATGACCTCACCGCCCCACCATTTCCATATGGCTGGGGTCTGATTACGCTATGACACATGCTTTGTGTATAGAGCACACCATGGAGGTTAACGTTGCAGCACAGACAGACAGGGTTATTGATCCCATATGAATCTCAGGTCTTTCGCAGAGATGTCACCGAGTTCCCTGCAAAATAATCTACAAGGTTTGACAAGCTTGACTTCACAAGATGCACACAAGGCGTCCAAGCGTGCAGTAGGTAGGTAGGTAGGTAAGACAGCATATTGAACATAGTGTCACAGCGACACCATTCGGACGATGTGAGCAGTGAAAACTAGATGTACGTACCATGACTGTGCAGTCCTCGGAGCCGCTGGCGATGACATGGTCATTGTGAGGGCACCAGTCGATGTCCAGGACAGGTCCCGTATGACCACATACTGTTGGGTAGGCCTTGTCTATGCGACCCGTCTGGAGAGAGAAAGGAGGAGGTTTGGTATGATTGCTGGAGATCAGTAACAAAGGACGGGGAGAAACTGAACCCCCCCAATCCTACTGGCAAAGACCAAGGGTTGACTTGTGAAGGAGATCGAAATACAGCGTTAGGCTAAAGGACATACTACTCTCTCTGTGAGACAGACCATTTATTGTTGTTACTGTATGTCTACCATTTCTAAACTATTACTTTCAGCACCATTCATCATCTTTACTATCATCAAATCCCCAAGGCAGGATTATACGTGGTCGTTTACAAACTCCGCAGGCTAACGTTCCTAAAGAAAATACCCTTCATCCAATCAGAGGGCCTCTAGATGACATGAGCAACCTGGGGGTCAGCGTGTGACCTCTGCCGTCAACTGGATCAATGAGTGATGAGGACCCACTTATTTCGCTCAGCTCCGTCTTTGGTTTAATCCAGGCTGACACAGACTCTGTGCATGGCAGGACTGAGGCCTCAGTGACGTCACGAAAGGGCTGTGTGAGAAACTGGTTCTCCTATTTACAACTAGTCTGGGCCCGGACTACGGCTGTTACTGACCTCAGCATAAAAAAAAAATACCACACTGATAAAGAAATTTGTCCCCACCCCCACCAAGAGTAATCGCTATGGCAAGGTATAGGGCTAGAGAGGTCTGCATTCTCGTTAATGATTCATTAAGTCTGCAGCTATGTTGATATTTTTTCAGTGTTTCTCTCAATCAGCCATTAATACTAAATAGAAATATCAGGCTCTCAAAACTCCTAATTATGAGATGCTGGAATTGGAGAAGCAATTTAATCACCGGTCTGACCCCCTGGGGCCTAACTGGCACTCCCCGTCTGCCATTACTGCTGTTGTCATGGTAACAACATGCCAGGAGGAGTGGGAACAGCAGCCAGCAAGTTCATATTCACAACATAGCCTATCATACAGATCAAGGAGGGAGGGATAGTTTGGGTTTGTTGACTGAGTATCTTCACTAATTAGACTCCCCATACACAGGCCTCTCTCTCAGGGGAAATGCAGATCAGTTCCAGAACAAGACCTCGGTAACAGTCACGTTTCCAGTAGGGCTGGGAATGTCCAGGGACATCACGATACGAGGTGTATTGCGATTCTATATGTATTTTGATTCAATACTGCAATTTTATTGCAATTTGATGCTCCAAAGATATTGCTCACCATGTCTACTGCAGAGGGACAAGATAGCCATGAGTAAAACGAGTTTTGACCACACGGACATAAAATTGCTGAAAACATGTTGGCTCACCACTTAAAAAGATGGATAACAAGCTAGAGAAGAAATACCAGAGTTTTGGCGCAGGAACAGCCGACTAGGGCGAGCTAACGTTAGCGTTTTTTTATATAGAGAATTGGTACTACTGAAGCCATAGAATCGATATATTAGTCAAATAACATTGCTATACTTTACTGTATACATTTTCCCCCAATCACTGATTTCCAGTGTAGGTTGACATCTGACCATTATATAGGCTACTGCTACATGAGGGACAGACAGACGGGAGGTAAGTGACTACAACAGATATTACAGCAGATGTTTGAGAACACACTCACACTCAAAGGGAGATGTATTACATATTCAACCAAACAATCATCTCCGTTCTATGGATAATACAGTCCAATTGTTGTGAATAATGGTGTTTGGAGACATGAGTTGCTGAACTCGTGAATCTGACTCTAAGTCGAAAATCTGTAATCTGTCGAAAAACGGCTGAAATGCCAGAATCTCGTAGTGCCCCTTTAAGCAATGTAGCAGTTACCAGTCTCTTTAAGGGGGGATGAAGGAAATATATGATAATGTAAACTAATTAACCAAGTGGACTAGAATAATTGCATTCCATCCAGTACTCTAGGGTCAGTGAGGCAAGTAACAAGAGGGCGTGAAAGCATGTAATGCAAATGCCTTTAGAACAACCATACTGATTAAAATAGATGTGTGATTGATTGCTTGTCTATGGTGTTTGTTACTATAAGCGGCTGGCACGGTTTCCAAATGCTAACGTTTTCGCATTTGTGGCACAAATCCCATTCAAGTCATGGGACCCCATATTAGCATTTTTAGCCAATCATGTTTAATCATGTGTTACACAGGCAGCTGAATTCTGATCTTTTTTTCACTAATTGGTCTTTTGATAAATCAGATTAGCTCTGAAAAAGATCTGAGGTGATCAGTCAAACGACTAATTATTGGGGGAAAATATCAGAATTGGGCTGCTTGTGTATATGTAGCACAGGTGACTTTTGTGAGCTTCACAATCAACTTGAGATACTTTCTGATTTTTTGGACAAAATGTGAATATCGGTCCCATGAATGGGATTTGTGCCACAAATGCTAAAACCAGGGGTAAAAAACAATCCCTTGACTGAAACTTAAGTCGATCTCAGATCGATTGTCTGGGGCAAAGTTAACTTTTTACATTAAAGGGGAGGTTATGACCATTATGCATTTTGGGGAAGAGGATAATTTTGTACATGTATTAAACTGGGAGTTGACCAATTCCAGTCCCCTGCTCAGGGGGTCCGGGGTGCTCCCGGGGATCATTTTTATGTAGAAGGACTGAGTTCTGGCGACTTTTTAAGAAGGACATTCTACTCCAAAATGTATGAAAATAAAATGATGCTGATCGAAAATATAATTTCCACCTCCAGAAAAGAGCCCAATAAGATGTCGGTAAAAATTGTGTATAAATTATTAAAACATATTAGACCAGATGTCGCATAGAACACACAACAACAAGTCAACTAGGTAAACAATTCTACTATGAGGACGCCTGATTTAGTTTTAATAACATTACATGGCAAAAATAGAAACACTGGAAAGTGATAAAGTATAGGCTTTGAATTACTTTGCCAGCAGCTACAGTAGGCAACACAGCGCTGTTTGAGTTGTGCGCTGCGGTAGTGCGCATGTTAGACTATTTCACCCCCCCAAGACGTATTATTGCTGTCATACCTTGTCCATAGACTGTTTACACAGGGCAAGGAAACTAAATGTCATTTTGTAATTTGGGTGAACTGTCCCTTTAAACTCAAACATGTTTTCCTGAGCAAATACTGCAAATTGATATTTGAGTACAACATCAATATGACACTCTTCAATATAAGTGATTCTGCTTTATATATTTGAATGTAGAGTTTGCCCCTACATTTTTAACACCCATGTCCCAGAATCCTCTAGGCAACACACATTTCCATCAGCCAATCGGGAGAGAGAAAGGAAATGGTCCTGTAGGCAGCCTGACATGCAAAGTGCTGGACTTCCATATATGGTCAAATCTGCTGACAGCAGCAGCAGCAAGCTCTTGGGTACTGAATAAAGGGAGGGGAGAGAGAGAGAGGAGTGGAGACAGACAATTGCTGTTGGCTGTTCACACAACTGCCCTATACACATGCACACACACCAGCTCTCTTGTCACACTGATCAATCCCGGGCATAGGAAGCTTCTTTCAAATTCAATTTTCTTTCACCAAATTTAAACCACCAAGACATTTGACCTAAAAACCATTCAGCGTGTAGCACTATTGTCCAGAAGTTGTTGGTCTTCCATAGGGTCAGAAAACCTGAAAGAGGTGGGCGAGCCATTTTGCAGTAAGATACTACAGCGCACCCTCACGTTCTGTATACATTGTTGGACCAACAAAATTAGATTGGCATATACATATCCGGAATAGTAAAATATCATTGTAATCTAATTTAGTTGAAATGATAGGAATGAGCCATTTCAAGAAAGACCTCTGCAAAGACTCTCAGTAATCAAATCCTTAGGAAATAACAAATAATCAAAATCATACTGAAACAGAACGGAGCGACTGAATGTAACTAATACTGAGATAGGCCAACAGTGAGAGGAAGTGTTCCAAGAGCAATGAGACAGGAGGAGCCACGACGCTGCCTGGTTGGCCGACAGTGACACACTCACCTTAAGCAGAGGGAGGACGAGGAAGGCTCCGCCCCCACTGGCCTCGATGATGATGGCGACAAATTTGGGGTTGACGGCACAGAAGGAGCTGTCCCACGTGACCCGGGAGACGCGGATGTCGTCATAGCACTGGTCGTTCTTCACTGCCTGGCCAAAGACATGACGGAACTTACTCGCTCGCACCACTCGCCTGAACATATCTGTCATCAGGAGGAGAGACAGGGAGAGAGGGAGAGATGTCAGACAGATGCTAGAACGGGGTTACTAATCTCTTATGGACAGACGCACGTTACATAAATGGTATCATAGCGTCTGTCAGACTGTGGGATGCGATGATGAACAATGAACTTTGTTCCCGGAAATCCTCAAATCTCCCCCAGAACTTAAATCAAGATACTTTGTATATATAGTGAATGTGGACACCCCTTCCAATTAGTGAATTTGTCTATTTCAGCCACGCCCGTTGCTGACAGGTGTATAAAATCTCCATAGACAAACATTGGCAGTAGAATGGCCTTACTGAAGAGCTCAGTGACTTTCAACGTGGCACCGTCATAGGATGCCACCTTTCCAACAAGTCAGTTTGTCAAATATCTGCCCTGCTAAACCTGCAAGTGTGGTTATTGTGAAGTGGAAACATCTAGAAGCAACAACAGCTCAGCCGCGAAGTGGTAGGCCACACAAGCTCACAGAACGGGACCACCGAGTGCTGAAGTGCATAGCACGTAAAAAAATAATATGTTCTCAGTGGGAACACTCACTACCGAATCCCAAACGGTTTCTGGAAGCAACGTTGGCACATTAACTGTTTGTCGGGAGCTTCATGAAATGGGGTTCCATGTATGAGCAGCCGCACACAAGCCGCACGTAATGCCAAGCTTTGGCTGGAGTGGTGTAAAGCTCGCTGCCTTTAGACTCTGGAGCAGTGGAAACGTGTTCTCTGGAGCGACGAATCACGCTTCACCATCTGGCAGTCCGATGAACGAATCGGAGTTTGGAGGATGCCAGGAGAACGCTACCTTTCCGAATACATAGTGCCAACTGTAAAGTTTGGTGAAGGAGAAATAATGGGCTGGGGCTGTTGTTCATGGTTCAGGCTACTGTCGGCCCCTTAGTTCCAGTGAAGGGAAATCTTAACACTACAAGATAAAATGACATTCTAGATGATTCCTTTCCAACTTTGTGGCAACAGTTTGGGGCAGCAAAGGGGGACCAACTCCATAATAATGCCCAAGATTTTGGAATGCGATGTTCGACGAACAGGTGTCCACATGCTTTTGGTCATGTAGTGAATATACAAATATAAAACTTCACATTCTCTTTAGACACACTCTACACTGAAAACAAATATTGGTGTGGTCACTGCCCAAACTAAGGCTCAGTTGATGTGAAGCCACGCCAGGACATGGTCATTGACTCGGACATAAAGTTAGAGTTATCCCCATCTCTGCCTCAAATGGAAGAACACAGCTTATCTAAACTGGATCAAGCCTAAATGGCAGAGCTGGCTCCCAGTCAGAAGAGGCAGACTTTTACATGTCTACTTTTCTGTACATCTGATCAAATGAGGTGATGGCTGAGTTTGTGTGTATGAACTATGAACCTAGAAAGCATTAGCCTAATATGTATTTTGAGAAAACTTTGCATCTCATCCACCGCCCTTCTTACTAGCCTACTTAGGCAGCCTTTATTCACATTGCCCAATGTTCACTTTGGCAAGCTCCAGTTGGTGTAAGCTGGCCACAAACAAAGTCCCACGAGAGCTCTGTCTAGCTAGCGTATAGCTCTGTTTCCATAACAACAATGATAGATTCCCATCACGCCTCACAGGGAGCAGGCTCCCATCAGAAGAGCTGACTGACCCTGCTGCAGGAAGAGCTTAATCAATTACGGGTTAGCATCAAAGGCTTCCTTGTGTCTCCCATAGCCACCAACAGAATGCGGTGCATAGCCACAGTACAGTACTGTGAAATCAGCCACGGCTGAGCCAGGACAGGCAGTAATAGAACTGATGCTTATGGGCTATGTTCCACTCAGGGCCTTTAGCTCAGACTCCCTGAGACCTTTCACGTCATCAAGTATCACAAGCAGTGTGCACTAAAACGTTGTACTTGACACCCCTTGACCTGGTGGATAATCTTGAGGAGATACTGTGTGCAGTTGGCATCCTTGCCAACATGCCACCTAGGCCGAAACTCACTATTGCTGGCAATTGGCATTCAATGAATTTTGATCCTCCCACCATCCTTCATATGGGATGTTGTTTTTTGATGACTGATGGTTTCCTGCTTAGTTTCCTTCACAGGAAGTGGATGCAGAAGTTGTATCTTTCCTTTAGCCCATATAGTGGTCACAATGTGCATGGTAGACAGTGATAATAGACCAGGCTATAAGAATAGGCATGCCAGTCAGTCATTCTATGTACTTGCACTAGTAACACATGGTCTGCTACCTTCAACATCTATTCAGAATATTCACTGATGACCTCGCAATCTCGCAAGGACTGCCAGAATGTAGTAAATAGCCTATCATTTGACATAATCTCATAGATTGTTGTTAGGAGCTCTGAGCTCCGTATTTTGAATGGTAGGACAGACAGAAAGAGTCCTGATCTTAATAACACAGAAGTCGTCCCTGTGGTGAAAGAGACGGATGAAAGTCAGTAAACTACATGCTGAGGGAAGAGATGGCCTTTCAGTCAAGGCCATTTTCATTATACAAGGAGCTGGTACATGTGTCGCTGGGCCGTCCGCTCTCTCACACACACACACACACACACACACACACACACACACACACACACACACACACACACACACACACACACACACACACACACACACACACACACACGTGTGAATGACAGCAAGAGCTACGGCGTTTACATTCTTCTTCTGACTGAGATCAACCAAGCCTGTCTCGGGTCAATGGGTTTGCATCTTTTTGATGAAATGGGGCCAGTGACAGAAACATCTGCATCTACAGTGGGCTCCAAAATTACTGGCACCCCTGACTGGCAATGCACAAACAATGCTTAAACAAATATAAATAATATAATTATAGAGAAACTCAAAATACCAACATGTGAGAAATACTGAAATAATTGATTGATTTAATTAAAAATCAATGTCCTCCAAATCAAGGTTTCACAATTAATGGCACCCTTAAATATTATTATAAATAACATCTACCAAAATGAAACCACAAATTAAATTCCACTTATTTAAGTGTATCTAAGTCTTAAGGAACTATACTGAGCCATTACATCACTTACTGTTTCACTAGGGTATAAAAAGGAGGTAACACGCATGCAATATCCCTTTGTCATCCAACACCATGAAGAAAACAAAAGAACTAGCAGTTCAAAAAGAGACAAATGGCCATAGACCTGCATTAATCTGGTAATGGCTACAAGAGGATCCACAAACGATTGAATATACCAATGAGCATGGTCAGGGCAATTATTAGAAAATTCAAAAGATATGGAACAGTTGAAAACCTCAAGGGTCGAGGACGCAAATACATTTTGCCCCCCAGGATAGGGAGGAGGATAGTGAGAGAAGCAACAAAATCCCCAAGAATCACTGTGAAAGAATTGCAGGCCTTGGTGCCGTCTTGGGGTCACCAGGTTTCAAAAAGTACCATCAAACACCACCTCACAGGCTCTTTGGAAGGGTTGCCAGAAGAAAGACACTTCTGACCCCAAGACACAGATGCAAGCACTTGGAGTTTGCCAAACGTCATTTAAATTATGACTGGAAGTGCTCTGGTCATATACAGCATCGGCATGTTTGGTGTCGAAACAGAGATGCATACAAGGAGAGGCACCTCATACCCACGGTGAAATATGGAGGGGGGAGTCAGTGATGTTTTGGGGCTGTTTTAATTCCAGAGGTCCAGGGGCACTGGCTAAGACTGATGGCATAATGAAATCCACCAAGTATCAGGCAATTTTGGCTGACAATCTGATCGTCTCTGCCAGAAGGATGGGACTTGGCCGTAAGTGGACTTTCCAACAAGACAATGACCTGAAACCTACCTCAAGATCCACACGGAAATGGTTCTGTGACAACAAAATCAAAGTTCTGCCATGGCCATCTCAGTCACCGGACCTCAATCCAATCGAAAACCTGTGGGCTGAGTGGAAGAGGGCAGTTGATAATCGCAAACCCAAGAATGTGAAGGATCTTGAAAGGATCTGCATAGAGGAATGGTCCAAAATCCCTCCAAATGTGTTCCTTAACCTTGTCAAACATTAAAGGAAAAAGACTCCATGCTGTTATTCTTGCCAGAGGTGGTTGCACTAAGTACTAAATGAGTGACAATAATTATAAAACCTTGATTTTGGTTACATTTATTTTGTATTAAATAATTGAATGATTTTAGAATCGGAAATCGGTATTTTTGGGCCCCCGATTTTTTTTTCTACACCTTTATTTAATCTTTATTTAACTAGGAAAGTCAGTTAAGAACACATTCTTATTTTCAATGACGGCCTAGGAACAGTGGGTTAACTGCCTTGTTCAGGGGCAGAACGACAGATTTTCACCTTGTCAGCTCGGGGGATCCAATCTTGCAACCTTAACTAGTACAACACAATAACGACCTGCCTCTCTCTCATTGCACTCCACAAGGAGGCTGCCTGTTACGTGAATGCAGTAAGCCAAGGTAAGTTACTAGCTAGAATTAAACTTATCTTATAAAAAAACAATCAATCATAATCACTAGTTAACTACACATGGTTGATGATATTACTAGAAATTATCCAGCGTATCCTGCGTTGCATATAATCTGACTGAGCATACAAGTATCTAAGTATCTGACTGAGCGGTGGTAGGCAGAAGCAGGTGCGTAAACATTAATTCAAACAGCACTTTTGTGTGTTTTGCCAGCAGCTCTTCGTGGTGTGTCAAGCATTGCGCTGTTTATGACTTCAAGCCTATCAACTCCCGAGATGTGGCTCGTGTAACCGAAGTAAAATGGCTAGCTAGTTAGCGCACGCTAATTGTCGTTGTGTTGCTGGTTCGAGCCCAGGGAGGAGCGAGGAGAGGGACAGAAGCTATACCGTTACACTGGCAATACTAAAGTGCCTATAAGAACATCCAATAGTCAAAGGTTAATGAAATACAAATGGTATAGAAGGAAATAGTCCTATAATAACTACAACCTAAAACTTCTTACCTGGGAATATTGAAGACTTATGTTAAAAGGAACACCAGCTTTCATATGTTCTCATGTTCTGAGCAAGGAACTGAAACGTTAGCTTTCTTACATGGCACATATTTTACATGGAACATACTGCACTTTTACTTTCTTCTCCAACACTTAGTTTTTGCATTATTTAAACCAAATTTAACACATTTCATTATTTACTTGAGGCTAAATAGATTTTATTGATGTATTATATTAAGTTAAAATAAGTGTTCATTCAGTATTGTTGTAATTGTCATTATTACAAATAAATAAATAAAAATCGGCCCATTAATCGGTATTGGCTTTTATGGCCCTCCAATAATCGGAGTTGAAAAAATCATAAATCGGTCAACCTCTAGTCAGGGGTGCCAGTAATTTGGAGCCCACTGTATAGCAACACTATATTTGCTATAAATCATATTAGCCTATAGGCTATCCTTAATTTTTCCTGAATGGACTCTCCTAGTCAAACATTGATCTTCTTTGAAGCGGGAACAGGCATTAGCACAGCAAGGCCATCTCTCCTGGGTCAAATACTCTCCTGGGTCGAAGCCTTGGGTACAGGACATACGCTATATGACCACAGCCTGCATCACTACAACCGCACGATGCAGCCAGAGAAGGACATGCAGGGTTTGACAAACAGAACATTTCGTTCCATTACTAGTTTCAGCCCTAATGATTCATTCTGGAAAGGCTCTCCTCTCACACACATGAACCATTCAACAAGATGTGCTCCATGCCTCGCATGCCTAATTTCTCTCAACACAATGACCTACTTTACAGAGAGCAGCATGGCACAAAACGGACTGAGGCTGGGGTAGCACCACTCCAACTTAAAGATCATACCCATATGAACCTTTGGTCTACATCCTCCTTTTACTGAGTGTATGGCATCTTTCACTGTAGTTCAATTAGAGATATGGAATCACCCAGTCTTCTTCTTACAGAGTTAGTTGCAGCTGTAACTGGAATGGAAGGGTCATGCATAAATCCTTACTATACACAACATACAGCATTGACAGTTATGTCAGCAACTTTTAGACTCATATACTCTGCTGCTAAACAGAAGTCAATCATATATATCGGTCCTGTGTGGCTCAGTTGGTAAGAGCATGGTGGCCATGGATCACCCTTACAAAAATAAATGCATGGATGACTAAATCGCTTTGGCTAAAAGCATCTGCTACATGGCATATACTATATAATATATTATCACCTCTGATAGATGAATGAATGTCCCAACTTCACCCATAGAAACTGATCCATCAACATGCTAACCCTATAGCTTAAATTCCCTGCCTTCTCGGGAAAATAACTACTCCACTAGAGCAAGCAAAAGTGACATGACCAATAATGCAAACCATTTGCCATTGTAGGTGCTAGGTATTGTGAGGTCGACTTCAGGACACATAACGAAAATATTTAATTCGTGTTCAAAATTATTAAAATGTTGGTCAGACTAAGGTATGCCATATGCTTATTTTCCGGTTAAGAACAGTTAAGGTGCAGTAGACAGACTGATAACTATAGTCTTGGATTGAAATGTGACAACCCCACCAGTGGCATCTATAAAACGTTTATGGCCTAGCTAGCTATTAGACTGGGCATCATTGATGCCTATCATTGGACACATCATTGTCTGCCACAGAGTATGTAGCTAGGTGCTAAGCAATGTAGCTAGCTATTAGCTAGATGGCTGGGTCCTGTAGGCTGCCGTCATCTCCATGCATGTCTCTGATTAATACAGGTTATTGATGATTGATCAGAGTAGACATGTAAGTACATTGTATTAATAAATCAACACATTTGATCATAGTCATTATATAGCAGACTACTCTTCATTCTATAATCTAAAGGTGGACAATAGCCATGCATTGTGTGGCAGGCAAAAATGCTAGCTACTTCCTTATGTGCAATTCATTAGCAATAATTTCCAAAGGCAGCTCCCCACCAGGGAGGACACATTTGTGGTTAATAATGACTTGCTACAGCGGTGTCTAGTAAATGAATGACAAAGATGTTTAGGAATTTACAGGAAGATGCTACCGTCTAGAATTTGGAACATAGACCACAGTCAGTGAGCTATTATGACGCAAGTGCAGATTTTATTCATGGCTCTGGCTGTTCCCATTCAAAACGGTGCACAGCCGGGTAGGCTAGCTAGCAGCAAGATGTTTACTGCAAATACAGGACAGTCCATTTTCCTTACCTCCTAAATCTATGCGAAATTTTCCGTGAACACGAGGTAATCAATCTGAAAACATGAATATGGTAGTTTAGCCCTCGTCCGTTAAGATTTTCCCTTGTTACACTCGTTCAGCCGTTCGAGTATTCTTTCCCTCCAGACTGCAATTCCATGAACCGGAAGCAACGCCCTGTTTCATCCCCGCCTCTTCCATATGAGGCATTATAGGAATCCCATATCGGAGAGAAATCAATTGTCTCATTTATATGATAAAGATACTCTTTTTATTATTATTTTTTTCTCCACTGAAAAGTATTAATGGGTCTATGAAAGCATCACCAACACTGCTACAAGTAGGCCTATAATAAAAAGACAACAAGGCCTAGATCATGGTCGTTTTGGAGGAACAATGCCAATGATCTCAGAAATGATTGAGTATTTGCTGTAGACAACCTGTACATGCAACCAGCATGAAATGTCACACACTCAGCCTAATTCACTTTTTAATTGACACGCCCATGCAACTGCATAGCCCTGCTAGATTGGACATAGCCTACAGTTAAACTTCAAGGCACAGTCAAAACCAACAGCAAAATAATGTGTACAATAATGTGCCAACACTCAGCTTTCTTATGTTTAGTGCGCCTGCAGGTGGTGATTCTGAGAACTGCAGGGCAGGCAGTTCCAAATGTCTCCATTCATGCTATCCTGCTTACCACATCTCTCAGATGTTTGCTCCAAGTCAACCTGTACCTTATTTATTTTCATTGTAAGAGTCAGCTACTTATTAGGCACTATTGCCAACCCTCAAACATGTGGTTCTATGTACAGTGTGGCTGAACCAAACGGCATGACTAACACATTCTAACAGTACATAGTTTCAATGGACTAGTGTGTCATTGACTCAAAGGCAGACTGCAATCTGGCAAAAATGGCTTCTTTACAACTCAGGTTCCTCACGTGTGTGTGTGGCTGTGTGTGTGTGGCTGTGTGTGTGTGGGTGAGAGAGAGAGACACACACACCAACTAGAGTGAGCGAGCAAGAGGGAGGGAGGGAGGGAGGGAGAGAGAGAGAGAGAGAGTACATCACTGGGGCTGAACTCCCTGCCATCCAGGACTTCTATACCAGGACGTGTCAGAGGAAGGCCCTAAAAATTGTCAAAGACTCCAGCCATCCAAGTCATAGAAGCAGTACCGATGCATCAAGTCTGGAACCAACAGGACGGTGAACAGCTTTAACCCCCAAGCATTAAATAGTTAACCAATAGCTATAGCATTGACCCTTTTGACTCATCACATACACCAACACTGCTGCTACTGTTTATCTATCCTGTTTCCTAGTCACTTTATCCCTACCTACTGTGTATGTACATATTGAATCTACTTCGATTACCTCGTTCCCCTGCACATCGACTCGGTACTGGTACCCCGTGCATATAGCCAAGTTATCATTGCTCATTGTGTATTTATTCCTTGTGTTATTATTTTTCTATTTATTCTCTTTTTTTCTCTCTGCATTTCTGGGAAGGGCCCGCAATTAAGAATTTCACTGTTGGTCTATACTTGTTGTTTACAAAGCATGTTACAAATGACATTTGATATGAGGGAGACATATAAACAGAGAGAACATTGATCCAAAGCACCTTCTTACCTTTTTTGAGTTCAGGCTCTGGTGGTTTTTCAGCAGGCTTCTTAGTGCCATCAAAGGCCTTCTTCATCTGTGATACTTTCAGGCTCTGGCCCTGGCCTACAGCCCCGGCAATGGACATGGCCGTGAGCGGTTTTGCCCGGTCTGCATGTCTGATCATGGACTTGGCTGCAAGGGGTTTTGTCCAGTCTGCATGCCTGATTCTCTGGTGCATCCGGTTAGTCTCCTTTATGAGCTCAGCCACAGGCCTGTATGTCTCAGTTTCATGCTCAGACACAGTATCACGATAACGCTGCTCAACAAGACCACTATGGATATCTATACAGTCACTGTGGTCAAAGTTCTTCCAACGGATATCTGTGCTGACAGTGTCAGCAGGGGGTTCAGGGTCATCATCATCATCACATTTCATTCTCTTACACAAGGCCTGCTCAAGTTCTCGTATCTCCTCGTCATCTGAAGGACAAGTTATGTCTTCTGAGATTGCAACCGTTTCTAATAGAACAAATGGCTTTTGGGGCTTTTTTGGTACAGGAGGCGGTGGACCTTTGAATTTAGCCTGCTTTTCCAAAAAAGGTTGTCCATCCAACATGTCAAGTTGTTTTGGTTCTTCCTCTTCTGCAGCACGTTTGACCATTTGTGCCCAAGCATCAAAATCTATGATATTTCTATACTTTTCCTCTCTAGTTGGTGTCCTTTGTCGTTGTGAAAAATCAAAATTATCTGGCGTGTACATGTTGGATGGTACAGTATAAGCAGCACCTGTGTTGTCCCATAAC
This sequence comes from Oncorhynchus gorbuscha, assembly GCF_021184085.1. Classification (NCBI taxonomy): domain Eukaryota; kingdom Metazoa; phylum Chordata; class Actinopteri; order Salmoniformes; family Salmonidae; genus Oncorhynchus; species Oncorhynchus gorbuscha. Next base: position 47,979,467 of record NC_060183.1, on the reverse strand, counting down.
ACACACATGTCCTGAGGAGCTGTGGCACAAGCATTTTCTTTGTTGACTTGATGTGAATGTCTCCTCCTCTTCTTCTTCTTCTTCTTCTCCTCCTCCTCGTGGTAATCGTCATCACATATCTTCTGCTCATCCAAGCAGCAGGTTTTTGCAGCTGGAATCTTAACGAAGGGATTTTGGGGCTTTTTTGGGACAGGTGGGGGAGGCCCCTTTGGTTTAAGCCTCTCCCCTGAAAAATAAGGATCTATAGAGTCACCTGGGGTCGCTTTGTCCTCTGTCTGAGTGAAATCCATACTGTTGTTTTGTTGTGTTGGCAATGTGCTCTCCATTTCCCTCTCAGGCAGAATGTGAATGATGGGTGGTGGGGTGATGACAGCAATGTAACAGACAGGCTGGCTCTCCATCTGCATGCTAACAACCTGCCTCTGCCCATCACTGTCCTCTAAAGTTGGCACAGACAGAGGAGGTAAGGGAATCACATTGCATTGTTCTAATGAGCATGAGGACGAGACAGTTATGAGTTGTGGCATCTTGGGGACAGAGCAGGAGAGGACATTAACTGTGACCTGTTTTTAGACATAGAGGCAGCTGATAGGATGTTTGTTCCTCTACCAGTCGTTAAATTAACAGTCTCATCAGAAAGGGATGTTTTGGCATTCTCAGTAACACTCAGAACCTGAATTGGTGAGGGAGATATGACTGCATTCCGAAGTACTGGCTCTTTCTCTACCTTCACAGAAGAACAACTACCAGCAAGTTCTTCCTTAGCATCATGTAAAACAGCCTCAGTCTTACTCTGAGACTGTACAGCAGCTAAATGTTCATATTTGGTGATGGAGATGCATGTATCCGTGGATGGGGATACTTCTTTTGCTTTTCCAGTAGAAGTTTCAGTTTGCTGTTGTAAGGAGACATTACCACAATGGCTCTCTACATTATCAAACTGTTGAATGGATTTCCCACTTTTGTCTGTACCTTTGGCCTTAGGCCTTGGTGGAGGCTGAGGAGGATTTGGTGTGTCAAGATGTCCTGGGACACATGCGGAAGATGCCCTGAGTACTTCAGGTTCACACCGATTTGACTCACAAACCTCAATCCTGTGGTCTGTGACACAGTCTCTCTTTACCTCCCTCCTCTGCATGTCTTTCACCTGTGGATGCTTATCTGTGGCTGTGGCCTTCCTCTCTTTTTCAGTTTGTGAACCACTCTTAACAGGATCTGTTGTCTCCGGCGTCGTTTTTGTGTTGAGCGTGGTTAATGCTTCTGTTTTCTCATCAAGTTCTTCCTCTATATTCCAAAGGACCAAATCCTCATGAGTGCAGTCTTTTTCTTCAGGGGATTTATTATATATATCATTTGGCTTGGAATTGGCATGGGTTAATTCAATACTCAAGAGAGCTGGTTTCTTGCCTTGAATGCCCGCTTTGAGCTCACAAGTCGCAGTCTTTCCCGCCTCATTCTCTGTCATAGCTTTGACAGCTTCAGTTCGTTCAGCCTTCTTCGGGCGACACATGATACCTGCAGGTTCAGCCAAATGTGGATCTGCTCTTTCTGAACATTCTGTGTGTGCATTGCAACCACTGCTACCATTACCGTAATGAACAAAATAAGTGTTTACAGTGCTGCTCGTAACCTCATCCCGTGTTACTTGTTGCAAACTCTGTGTTTTGCTTGTTTCATCACCCAAAAATGAGGCTTTTTGTGAGGTCTTCTTACTGGATTCCTGGTGTTTTTTTCCTGAAGACCTCTGAAGTCTGTCCTCACTGAGCCTCTGATCATCCACAGCAGAAGAAACGTTCCTCTTTGGATAAGTAGGCAACGTTGTAGGGTCTTGAGGTTTATCCACAACAGCGGCAGAAGTCGTATCCTCCTTCACTATTCTATTTACAGAGAGTGGTTTAATTTCCTTCTCTTTGTCCCTGATTTTAGAGGTCGCGCTCCTCACATCAGACGATAACCACGATTCATCCTTCTCCAGAAGTACGAAGTCCTCCTCGGTAGCCTCTGAGATCACCAAGTCCTCTGTGTTAGACATATCTGTCGTATCCTCTGTATCTGAGTCGCTGTGCCAACCGCCAGCCAGGGATTTACTCCTCACTTGGCCTGCCATTGTATTTGCCCTTTTCTTACTACCCGCAGCTTTATTCTGTGATTTGGGCTCGGAGTGCTGTGTGCTCCTCTCAGAGATCAGGACACTTTCTGGCTTCTCTATATCATATGTGACAGCCCTGCCTTCTCTGTCCCCTCCCTCGTTTCCTCCCCCCACAGTCAAGGGGCTCTGTTCCTCACCTAGAGAGGTGCTCATTGGCCCCTCACTGAGGGTGTCTATCAAGGCCGGGGTGGCAGTGAGCTCATCGCCTCCCTGCTCACTGGCCAGGCTGCTGCTGACACTCAGTCCCTCTGTTTTCCCATAGCTCCCAGTCCCACCGCTACTGCTACCACTGCCCTGTTCACTGGGCTCCGACTGCTGTCCTCCATTGGAGGCATTTGTTGAAACTACCTCCTTTTCCGACACTTTGTTCAGTTTCTGACCCATTGGTTGTTGTAGTTGTTTTCTCTCTAAAAGGAAGAGAGAGGTACATGTCAAGACACAACAGTGGTCAAGGAATTACTCAGTGTACAGTAGCATTCTGCTTGCCCATCTCTTAATTTGACATAAGGCCTAGGGCCAAGCCTCTCGCTCTCTTACTATCTCACCCCGACCTTTCTAGATTTCTATATTTAGAATAGGAAATATATATATATATATTACTCTCTCTTTCCCTCTGAAATCCCACCACTCTCTCTCCTCATTCTGTCCTGCTGGAATGTTGTGGCGCTATAATTAAAGTGGCTCTCACTGCCGCCAGTGAGTCACAGGGCCAAAAGGGAAACAGGACAACTGGGATAATAGAATCAGTCAGCAGCCAGGTGCCAAGGTCAAAGACTGAGTGCTGTTTGGAACATGAACCGAACAAAACCAATGTTCATTTCCCATTGAAAATAAATCTATTAAGCATATTGACATATATCTACAGTAAGAGCATGATCTAAGCACACTCTTAGAATAGTACAGGAAGGCACACGACAGAATTAAACCAATCTGATCATGTCCCATCAGTAGCATCATGCAATCTGAGTTCAGCTGTTTCCACTGGCACTTTGAAGTCAACCCAGGTTGGGCTGGCCTTGGTGGGCTAGCTCAAATTGCGTTTCCACTGCCTCCAGAAATGTGAAATTATGTCATATTGCTAGGTAGCCAATATGTGACTGCAGCTGGCTTCGCTAATGTTGCTAGCTAGCTAGCTAACAAGATGAAGAATTTATTTGCTTGCAAACATTAGGTAGCTAACATTCAAGGGTTGACTGTTCTCATAAAAGTTTGTGTAGTGCAAAAATGAATGAAGGATCCAGCTATGGCGGTAATTTGTGTCATGTCTGACTACTACAATACTGCTTATTCGTGTGCTAGGTAACAGCGACAAGCCCAGACAAGCTAGCTAAACTTTGTATCAGCATCCAGCAGGGATCAATCAGCTTGGTGGTTGCATAGTAACGGCGTCACCAGCTCGAACTCTAATTGTGAAACTGGGCTGCGCTGGCCCGGGATTCCCTCGAGCCAGCTGGAATTTGAGAATTACATTCGAGGCAACTCGAATTTGTCCCTAATTTTAAGTGCCAGTGGAAACGGAGCTTTTGAGAATTCCATTCGAGCCACCTCAAAATTTGGCAATAATTTTAAGTGCCATTGGAAACAGGGCTTTAGAGAATTCCATTCGAGCCACTTCGAATTTGTCCCTAATTTTAAGTGCCGTTGTAAACCGGGATTTATAGCTCAGCAACAGAGTGCTCTCCTGTGTCCTCCTTCAAATCCATTAATTGTTTGATTGTTATGACAACGAGGACCATGGAAAGATCGGTTGGAACAACATAAGAGTCACAAGGGCTTTGACTTTTGAACTGGGTTGTCTGTCTGGGAACTGGTCAGGACAGAGTTTTACGACTGACGTAATGGCCGAGGGGAGATTATTCAAGAGGAACAAAACTCAACAGGCTTAAAAATAGCATGATGTTTCTTAGTAGTTCTAGGTTGCAAACAAATATACAAAGTATTAGGACCTCAACTGACCATCACACAAAGGTCAGTTTATTATCTGAAGTAAAAACTTCATTTACATTGCCAAAATCTTCTGTAATGCACATAGCATTTACATCCAATGGGCCTCACTGTCTGTGTCATCACAGTAACTAGCGCTGACACAGAAATGTGATACCGTGTCCTTAACAGCACATGCCTTCAGAAAATATTCACACCCCTTGACTTTTTCCACATTTTATTGTGTTACAGCCCGATTTTAAAATGGATTTAATTGAGTTCTGTCACTGGCCTACACACAATACACCAGAATGTGAAAGTGGAATTATGTTTGTAGAATCATTTATTTTTTAAATGAAAAGCTGAAATCTCGAGTCAATAAGTATTCAACCCGTTTGTTATGGCAAGCCTAAATAAGTTCAGGAGTAAAAATTTGCTTAACAACTCACATAACAAGATGCATGGACAATAATAGTGTTTAACATGACTATCTCATCGCTGTACCCAACACATACTCGGTCTTTAATCTGCAAGGTCCCTCAGTCGAGCAGTACATTTCAAACGCAGATTCAATCACAAAGACCAGGGAGGTTTTCCAATGAAGGGCACATATTGGTAGATGTTTTTAAAAAATAACATTTTTTAAGCAGACATGGAATATTCCTTTGAGCATGGTCAACCTATTCGTTACACTTTGGATTGTGTATCAATACTCCCAGTCACTACAAAGATACACACGTCCTTCCTATTTCAGTTGCTGGAGTGGAAGGAAACTGCTCAGGGATTTCACCAAGACACCAATGGTGACTTTAAAACAGTTACATAATTGAATGGCTGTGATAGAAAACTGAGGATGGATCAACAACATTGTAGTTACTCCACAATACTAATCTAATTGACAGAGTGAAAAGAAGACTGTGCAGAATAAAAATATTTCAAAGCATCCATCCTGTTTGCAACAAGGCACTTAAGTAAGCAACACATTTGGCAAAGTCATTTACTTTTTGTCCTGAATACAAAGTGTTATGTTTGGGACAAATCCAATACAACACATTACTGAGTACCACTCTCTATATTTTCAAACATAGTGGTGGGTACATCTTGTTATGCATATAATTGTAATTGTTAAGGACTGGGGAGTTTTTCAGGATAAAAAAAGAAACAGAATGGAGCTAAGCACAGGTAAAATACCAAACACTGGGAGATGAATTCATCTTTCAGCAGGACAAAAACCTAAAACACAAGGCCAAATCTACATTGGAGTTGCTTACCAGGAAGACAGTGAATGTTCCTGTGGCCAAGTTACAGTTTTGACTTAAAACTGTTTGAAAATCTATGGCAATACCTAAAAATTGTTGTCTAGCAATGATCAACAACCAATTTGACAGAGCTTGAAGACTTCTGAAAATAATAATGGGCAACTGCTGTACAATCCAGGTGTGGAAAGCTCTTAGAGACTTACCAATAAAGACTCACAGCTGCCAAAGGTGATTTTGTGTCGATTGTTGAAAAAGACAAATAAATCCATTTGAATTCAACTTTGTAAGACAACAAAATGTGAAGTAAAAAAGTAAAGGGGTGTGAATACTTCCTGAAGACACTGTAGCAATACATGTTCAATGTTCATAGGGTGTTGATTTAGTAGACTACAAAATGGAGTGATTAAACATATATCCTCTGGATGAAAACCAAATGAAGACATCCTGTAGCCTTTAATTTCATGTCCATGTTCCAGTATCTGTTTGATTCCGCAGGGTGACGTGATTGAGGACAAACAGGTGACAACCTCTTGACCCTGCATCACTAATCCTGCCCGCTGCCTCTCTAGCTATTTCAGGCTTAAGTGGTGCTGAGAGCCACTCACTGATTTTTTTTAGGCTTATCCATGTAGGCCTAGAAACGCCCTTGTCCAGGGCTACTCGTATATGAAACATTTTCAGTAAGCTCCCCAGACAATTATACTGCATTAAACCCAGCCCCACAGTGATCAATGTTTTAATAATCATTGAATATGATAAAAAAAATGTATTTTATTTTTTACTTTACATTCTGACAGGTCAATACAGTAGGGAACAGTGTGTAAGCAGAGCCACCCTTGTTTATAGGAAACCATGCACAAAATTCATAATTTGACCAAATATTTAGGAAGAGGTCATCATTTCATGGAGTCTGAAGGAAGAAACCACGTGGAAAAAGTGGTAAGCAAGTCAGGTCCAAAAAACAGATTCATCAACACAAATTCATTTGTGTTAAGAGTTTTCATGATGCTTGTATCTAAACCAAAGTAGATCATTTTAAGATTGTTCTAGACATCAGTTGGAGTCTACATAAGTGTCAATATGAGGTCCTAAACCTAGCATTAAAGTGCATCCTTGTCGCTGTGTGGGCTAATATAGTACAAATGTTTGCCTTGGGGTAAGCCAATGACCATGGGGTAAGTTGAGCCAATGGTTGATCCAATGTCAAGTTGAGCAAATGGAAGTGTTTTCTTCCCAGGTGTAATGCAAGGCATCACTGGGATATGAGGTAACAACAGGGCTTGGCCTATGTTAAAAAAGTACGAAGTGTTTGTTAGGTGTTAAGCCGGTGTTAGAAAAAAATATTAAAATACAAAAAGCAATTGTGTTGGGGTAAATAAAGATACGGTTTTTAAAAAAGGTAGTGGTAATATTTAATTCAGTACAGACATTTGTAGGAGGCTTAACTTACCCTGTCCCTTGATTCAACTTACCCAATAAGTAAGTTGTGGGATAAGTTGTCCCAAGAGACTACTGTAATGTTGACATGAATTTCCAGGGATACACAACATCCGGAAACATATGCAGATATCTTTGTTAGAAAGAATAGTATACTTCCCTTGACTGAGTGATGCTGAATTTAAAAAAAATGTCTCAACTTATTCCACACAGCCTTAATTTGTGGCTCAGTTGTTGAATTGAATAAGGGATATAAACAGGTCTGACGACTTTGCAACCTTCACCTGACGAGAAATGAGTCATGATCATATACACACATCACATACACTTAAGAGTGGTCCAATTCATTTATTCTATTCTCACAATGTTGTTATGTTGTAGCAACAAAATAAAAATCACAGTGGTATGCTCATCTCAGAGTTCCTTCCGTCTTGTATCTAAGGGGTTATTTTGAGATGGATGTGTACAGAGTCTTATAAATGGCAGCAGCTGGCAGCTGTGGGAGGCATCTGTGACAACGACCTCACCCAAATATCCCCTCCCTCCCGCTCTTTCCATTTCTCTCCTATCATGCGAGGACACTGAGCATCAACGAGAGACATGTGACTCAGATTGAACAAACTCTTAGCAACTCCCGAAATTCCCAACATAGGCAGTTATGAAACAAAAGGTGAAAGTAGTGCCACATAGGACACACATTTAAACAACTAATAGAAGAGTCAAATAGGTAACAGCTATGAGGAGCCTAGTGTGACAATAAGCCTGCTATGTAATTATTCTGTAGGCCAGAAACAGATAACTACACAAATACCTCTGCTTACTTTTTTGGCCAACTTCAGAACAGCCTATTGAGAGGTGCAAACATGGAGTTGGCTCTGAATCATCATGGCCATGGATGGAGTGGGATGGTTGAGTGTCGATTCCTTTACCCGGGAGTTATATCATGACATAAACAACCGAGGCACATGCACCATGTTGACTGACACGTGAATGCAAAAATATGTCACTCAGAATAACATCAAATAATATGCTGCTCTAGTTTGATTCCCAGAGAATTAGGACTATAACATTGCTCTAACCCACACGTCGACAAATATAACTCAATCGGAATTGATGTAACCTATCCATAAAGTCTACATCTCTGTCGTCATGGTAAGAGCATTTTCTTAATGTCATCTGAGGCTAGAGATTCAGAATGGAGGTAGGGAGGCACTCACCCCAGTCCGAGTTGTGGAATCCGCAGGCCGGCCTGCCTGTCTGTCTAGCCTGTTTCCCCGAAGGACTATGAAGTTGTTTTGTTGGAGGTACTTCTTCCACTGTCAGTCTCCTTTGCTTCCTTGCACATCCCCGTCCATCCCGTGATGTCAGAATGACTTAATTTGACTAACTCAATAAGAATTCTCTGCCTTGTGGATTTAACCAAGCCCATGCAAAAGCGCTAACGCAAACAGATACTGCTGTTCACAAGAGACAAAAACCCTCCTTGCACATCCCTGCAAAACAAAAGCAGATCTCAATAACATCCCTTTTATTTGACGCACCGCAGTAGACCATCAGTCCTTTCTTCTAGTTAATATAAAGCTGAAACTCTGCAAGGTCTATAAAGGGGTCAACACTTAGTCATTATATGGGTACCATAACATTAAGATTCCAGTGAACCATATTTAAAACGATAGATAAATGTCTCGCATTTGAGAAAACGTTTGCTTCACGCAGTGTGGAGGAGGAAACGGAGGGAACATGGAACTTCAAGCTGGCTGCTTAATATAGCCTATTAGAGTTGCCTTTCTTCGAGGCGTAATTGTGTTTGATGCAGTCAGAAAAAAAGTCAGATTAAAGTCAGATTAAAGTGAGCCTTGGCATTTGTTTTCTTGTGTGGTGTGATTCAGAAAAGATTGGGAACCAACGGTCTATGTGCATGTAGTTGCAATGCAAGTGTCAGAAGAGGGACTGGACTGTCTCCTCCACATTAAGTATGATCCACTGTAGGCCAGCAGATAGGTTATGCAGAGGAAATGGTTTATTTCCATGATTCACATCCACTGGACATCCTTTTAACAAAATGTAAAATAAATGTTTTAAAAAGTGCATTACACATTAACATAGTGCAAACGATAAGTTACAGCTTAAAATGTAAAAAATAAAATATATAACAAAAACAATCAATCAATGTAAAAAAAAAAACTTACTCTCAATATGACGATGTATGTTTTATGAGTTTTCATTCATTTATGCCTTATATGCAAAAACACATCGAACACTTGTTTATGGTAAGGAATGAATATCAGGGAAAGATGGCAACTTCTACTCTTGACATGAACATCTTGACATATAAGTTCCCCCTCTTCCTATGTCTCAGGGTCTCTATACCCAGCTTTCTGTCTCACACTCTCAAAGCATTGACCAGTTTAAGGATTGTCAAGTAAGGGCAGGTGAACCCTAAGATGCCTGGGAATGTATGTAGAAAACTTTGTTCTGTGCCCATTTGCACAAATAAACCCCTCAGACTTTGGTCTCAATAATAGAAAACAAAATAATAGCAATTGATGAGCCTGTCAAGCAAATACACGTGTGGGAGTGAGAGCTTGTGTGCCCCGTGTGTATCAAGATATAGCTTTCGAGGGATAATTATTTTTTTGGGGGGGCAGAGGGCAAGTGGCGTTTCCATGGATACACTCATTCACAATGACTCTGCAAAGCCTGTGACGAGGTTAGGACAGACAGAGCTAAGGCCAGGGTTAAGGCACTTAAGTAGAAATAGATTTATTTTTAAATTAAAAAAACAGTGCAGTAGCTTTAAGCATAGCATCAGTTGTGATGGACTAAAGACAAGACAAGACACTCCTTTTGACTGCACTTAAATCCTCCGTCATACGGCCTGCTGTTCACTGCTATGAGCATGACGGAACACTGGGCACCACTGGCCAACCAAACAGATCCTACAATAATGTCGTCATCACCACACCAGTGTCGTGAAATAAATATTTGAACCGCCGGGATCTAATTCCACTCTTAATAATATTATAGGGTATTCTGTAACCCTTTTAATAACCTGCTATATGTCAGAAGTTACATCATGCTTATAACCGCTACATGAAGGCATTATAACAGTGGGTTGGAATAAAGCGCAAACCCAAATGATATATGGTGACCTCAAGTGCTAGACATCGGATTGGCTGAACGAGATTCAATAAAAAAAATTTAAAAAAATTAAAAGGGACAGGGGGCAGTTTTGTAGACAAAACTCAATTTAAAACGCTACTACTTCCTATTCCATTCTAATAACTGTATTTCCTATGAGGCAACCTCTTTAAAATTGAATACCTACCAGTGAACACAGGCAAATTCACCCAGTGCCTTAAGTGCAGTAACCTTAAGTGCAAACACCACAAAGTGTTCACTGACCACAGAACCCAACCCATTAATGTGGTTTGTACCCAAATTAAATGCAAATTTGCTTTGACCAGTACCTCTGAGTAACAAACACTGACGATAGTTGCTAATATAACAAATGCAGAGCCACTCATATGATTAAAGGGATAGCTCACCCAAATTACACATTGCTTTCCTTACCCTGTAAGCAGTCTATGCACAAGGTATGACAGCAATCCATTCTTTGGTTTAGTTACTCTGGCACCGTTTCTACATTTGGCACAAATCCCATTCAAGTCAGGGGACCGATATTAGAATTTTCCGCTTATCATGTCCAAATCATCCGAAAGTATCCAAAATTGATTGAGAAACTCAGTCAATTATAGATGTTTTAAACATGATGCTCAAGAAAATCTCATAAAAATGGGGCCCATGACTTGGAAACAGTGCTAGGGAAACTACACCATAGCATGGATTCCTGTCATACTTTGTCCATAGACTGCTTACAGAGTAAGGAAAACAATGTCTCATTTTGTAATTTGGGTGAACGAGTGATTTTCATTTGTCTTTGTTCAGTTATCACAAATCAAAAGCAATCTTGTCTACATATAGTATAGGCCATTTCGTCAGTGGCAATGACATATGTACAGCTCAATTGAAAAAAAAGTCAATTGATCCCCTACTTTAAAAGAGCAACAGATGTTTTGCACTCATACACAGACAGCTTTCCCATCGTCACATAGCACTCCTGTCACAACCATGGGAATAAACTCCTGATGTATGCATGCGCCTGCACACACACACACACTGCCACCATCACACATATTATCCTTGCACACTCAACATGCCAAATGCATTAGTTTATAAACAGCCAAACAACTTTCAAAAGCATTATACCCTTTGGGGCAAAGTAAGTTTAGGCTGGCCACAAAGAAGTCAACTACCTGCATATTATGCGCCAGTTTATCAAATTAGAACCTGTACTAAATAAATACTCGGACTGATAAATATAGGGGTTAAGTTAAGGGAACATTGGTCAAACAGCATGCGGGATGGCAGCGCCTCCAGTCAGACTTGGCCTGTCATACTGTGCTGCTGCTCTACACACAGCTTCGGAAGTTTCTCATGTCTGCTGTAAATAAACTAAAAGTTGTAGTAGCTAGCTACTGATGTTCTACCGACTGCAACAGAAAGCAGAACTGTAACCCCTTTCTGAGAAACTATAACGGTAGATAATCGTCTGTTCCTTCCAATGCCTCAACTTGTTTTTTTGTCCCAACTTCCTTGTTTGGCTGTTAGTGTTGCCGTGCGAAAGGCTGAGAAAAGCTGCTTCTTTCCCAAACAGATCCAGCTAAAGCCCATTACGCTGTGCTGCTGACACCACAGACACATGTGGAACTCCCAGGTCTGTGAAAGCAAAAGCAAGCTGTTCAAACAAATGTGACTTATACAGTAGTTCTGCTTCAATGTATGGCAACGATTCCATTTTTGTTTTTTTGTTACAGTACAAATAAAAGGGAGTCCGATGTTGCTCTGGCACAATGACAGTTGAATAAAGCCGGTTTCACAAAGCTCCTACACCTACTGTGCAATACCACAAATGTGTGTCAATAGGGAGGAGAATAAATAGAAGAGAAAAAACTTGAAGCTAATGTATTTGATTGCCTTTTGAGAGTGATGCAGAGATGATGGAAGAAAGATATGGTGTCAGACACAGTATGTCGGACTACAGCTGACCTGGAGAAGACGGGACAGCGCACTAATCAGTGGTAGAGTAATACAGCATTGTGAAATCCAATCCCAAAACAATTTGAACTCTTTCAGTTGCCCACAAATCCTCTCAAACCATACAAGGATGACGATGAGTTCTCAATCAGATCATTGAACTACTGTGCCTATTGCCTTTGCACAGCAGTGGTGAAATGCCAGCTGTGGCGAAACCTAAACAAATCCAACGTTTATATGCTCCCTCTAAACTGCTTCAAAGAAACCAGGAGAGAATGGAAAACGGGACTTAGTCAATATTACTTCTCTTTCTGTGGTTCTTCCCATCATCCATAGCATTGCTCAAGAAGAGGCTGTAGCCGTGACGACGAGGACACGTTGTGTAACACTGTACGGCCATGAATAGCATATTGACCACTTTTCCAAGACATTATTTCATGAAGTACCTCAAATGGAGGAGGGCTGGCTGAACCAGTCATTGAGAAGAGAGGCAAGTCAACAAAGACAGTCATGGACTAAAATATTCTTGAGATGCTTGTGTTCCGACTGAGGTACACTGCTTCGCTTGAAGAGGCAGGAAGATGCTCATATGATGAAGTCGTTACTCGGTGACACAAAAACGCAAGAGGAAAATACAGTAAGTGAGGATTCAATATTCAACCGTCTGTCTGTTCAGGGGCACATGAGGAGATGTTGAACGAATCGAAGCAGAGGCTCAGTTGCACACATTCATTGAGCTCCATTGAGAGTACCTTCTAAAACAGTATCTCTTATTTGGATTGACAAACAGACAGTACATGTATGTATAATAGGAATTGCGTTGTTATTTTTCTTTCTTCCAGCCAACATGCTGTTAATATGTCTCGAGAGACAGAGGAATCTCCAGGCATGTCTCCAGGACACCTGTAGCAAACCTGGCAAACTTCATCCTCCTTCAAACCTGCTCCCTAAGTTCTGACTGCGGAACCTGTCTGGAGGAGACACACTGGAAACACAGTCAGCTCCTGGGGGTGGATGGGGGCTCAGAGGGTTCCTCTCCCCCTGGTGTGGAGGGGCAGGCTGGTGGCTCGGTGGAGAACAGCTGGGCCTGATCATCAGCTAGGTCTGAGAGGTCCTCGGTGGAGAAGGTGAGGCCTCCCAGCTTGGCCAGGGAGCTAGAGCGTTTGAGCAGGGAGGGGAAGGTCAGACCGGCCAGCCTCATGCGGGTTTCTATCTCCTGGGTGCGCTGCCGGACCAGGCCTTGGTGTCCCCCGCGGTTGCTGTGGAGGCTGTCGCTGCTGGAGCTCCGGGTGAGGGTGGAGCCGTGGGGGGAGGACACGGGGGTCCAGGTCTGGGCGGAACCCTGGGGGTATGACACCGGGGTGGTGTTCATCTGGGGGTCTGCGGCTGTGACCATGCAGCTGGTAGATGGAATGGGGGTTTCAGAATGCATCCATACATCCCCCTCCATTTCCTCCACCGCCAAGTGCAGGTCCATCTGCTCAGCAAGCCCAGCCCCTGAGAGTTGACCCTCCATGGCAAGGCCTGAAAGCCTTTCCAGCTGTTCTGCCCTCTGCCTCACCAGCCCCATCCCCAGCTCAGGCCCCGTCCTCTGTAGCTCCACTCCACCACCAGGAGGCTGCAACTCCACCCCAGCAGGCTGCAACTCCACCCCTCCACTAGGAGACTGACCTGCTGGCCTCTCCCCGTCCAGGCTGAGCTTCATAAACGTGAGCTCCGTGATGGCTCCGGTCCCAACCTCCCTGCCTGGCCTTGGCTCCTGTTCTTCCTCCTCCTCATCCTCCTGCAGCTCGTCCATGTCCTCCGTCTCCAAGGAGCAGTGTCGGTCTCTGGGCAGCTCCTCGCAGCTCATGGGCGACACCAGCCGCTGGCGGTAGGCCTCCAGGCGGGCAATGGTGGCAGGTAGGGTGCAGGGGGAGTGGGGGGCAGGGGTGTTGGTGAAGTGGGTGCCAGGGGGGTCTATGGAGATGGTGGGGACCACTCCGCAGTGACGTGTGGGGTTAAGGCGGTGGCTGCGGCCTCCTGCTGGGCACTCACAGCGCCGCCCTGGTGGCAGACGCAGGCAGTCTTTACACGACTGGTAGGAGGGCTTGACTTTGTAAGGGTTTCCTGTGCTAGCACTGTCCTAAACAGAAGAAAGAGAGAGAGGAAGGGAATGCATGGTCAGACAGAGGTCTCGAAGCTAATAAAACACCCGATATTATGACACCTATAAGATGCTGGTCCCTGAAATGAATGGGATCGAATAATGACAGAAAAATTTGGCATTACAAGGCATTACAATTACCCTCATGTAAGCTTAATATTTTAACCTTAACCCCAAACAAGTTCAAGTCAAAATTAACCCAACTTTTACACCCCCATTTGTATAGATACAGGTAGCTATTGACTGCCCCACTCACGTCGAAGGTAGCGGGGCAGCTGCGCTTGGCAGCCAGGCGGTTACTGTTGTTGGCGTTCTCGTTGTTAAAGCGGTTCATGTTGACCTGCTCCTTCCTCTCTTCGTCCTCTCTCGCTCCCTCTCCTCCTGCAGCAGTCCAGGCCAGGGCGGCCATCTCTGCCTCCTCCTTCTGCGCCTCCTCCTCGTCCTCCTCCTCCACCGTGCTGAACTCCAGCCTCAGCCTCATGTCCTCCAGGGGCTCCAGGCGGCCCCCACAGGTCTGGGCGGCGGTGCCTTCCCCGGGCAGAGCCAGCTGGGCCATGGGGAAGCCCTCGTCCTCCAGAAGGGCGTCCCTCTCCACATCCTCGATCTCAATAAACACCCTCTCCATGCCCAGCAGGGGAGGACCACGCACTGGGGTGGAGGGCTCGCTGTCTAGGGCCGTGTCCGACAGCCGTCTGAAGTAGTAGTTGTAGTTGAGGGGGTCCAAGGGCTCCACCTCCAGGCCCAAGCTCCGGCAGGGGGGAGGCTCCGCAGCCCTCTCCCCCCCAGGCCTCACCCTCCACGGGCGTCTCCTCTCCGCCACAGCACTGGCCAGACGCCTCATCTGGGATGTCCTCTCCTCCCTCGGGCCTCCACAGCTTGTTGTGGCGCTGCTTACTGGGGGACAGGGGGGGACGGGGGGCGGGGTTAGAGTGACCATGTGTACAGACAGACATCATAGACATAATGAGATGCTTAGCCACTAATAAACATTGTGGCCATTATCTGCAGTCTCTCTACCAAGATAATAATACACAAATAACCTTACAGATTGCTTAACTTAGCTGACCCCGTCTAAACAGCTACGGTGATAATTTAACAGTCACATTTGATCTGATCTCTATGCAGCGAGTTAGGTGGAATTCCTCAGGACTGCAGTGGAGTGAGAATGTAAATTAATGGTAGAGAAAAGGCACAGCTGGTTACACAGCGCCTTCAGGAAGTATTCATACCCCTTGGCTTTATACACATTTTGTGTTACAGCCTGAATTCCAAATAGATTTCCCCCTTCGCCCATTTACGCACAATTCCTCATGACAGTGAAAACATGTTTAGATATCTTTTCAAATGTATTGAAAATGAAATACGGAAATATCTCATTTACACAAGTATTCACACCCCTGAGTCAACACATGTTAGCATCACCTTTGGCAGCAATTACAGCTGTCTTTCTGGGTAAGTCTCGAAGAGCTTTGCACACCTGGATTGTACAATATTTGCACTTTTTAAAAATGTTTTATCATTCAAGCTCTGTCAATTTGGTTGTCATCGCTAGACAGCCATTTTCAAATCTTGCCATAGATTTACAAGCCGATTTAAGTCAAAATTGTAACTCCGCCACTCAGGAACATTCAATGTAGCCTTGGTAAGCAACTCCAGCGTAGATTTGGCCTTGTGTTTTAGGTTATTCTCCTACTGAAAGGTGAATACAATAACATGATGCAGCCACCATTATGATTGAAAATATGGAGAGTGGTACTCGGTAATGTGTTGTATTGGATTTACCCCAAACATAACACTTTGTATTCAAGACAAAAAGTTAGTTGCAGTATTACTTTAGTGCCTTGTTGCAAACCGGATGGATTCTGCACAGGCTTCCTTCATTTAACTCTGTCATTTAGGTTAGTATTGTGGAGTAAATGCAATGTTGTGGATCCATCCTCAATTTTCTCCCATCACAGCCATTAAACCATGTAACGGTTTTAATGTCAACATCGGCCTCGTGATGAAATCCATGAGTGGTTTCCTTCCTCTCCGGCAACTGAGTTAGGAAGGACGCCTGTATCTTTGTAGTGACTGTGTGTATTAATACACCATCCAAAGTGTAACTAATAACTGCACCCTGCTCAAAGGGATATTCAATGTCTGCTTTTTTTTTAAATACCCATCTACCAATAGGTGCCCTTCTTTGCGAGGCATTGGAAAACCTCGCTGGTCTTTGTGGTTGAATCTGCGCTTGAAATTCACCGCTTGACTGACGGACCGGACAGATAATTGTATTTGTGGTGTACAGAGATGAGGTAGTCATTCAAAAAAATCATGTCTAACACTTATTGCACAGAGTCCATGCAACTTATGTGACTTGTTAAGCACGCAATCTCAATTAAATACATTTACAGCCTGTAACACAACAAAATAACACAACAAAATGTGGGAAAAGTCAAGGGGTACTTTCTGAAGGCACCGTATACCTGAACAGACCTACATACCGTCAAACTTCAATTAAAACGCTGAGCAGTCTGTCCCTTTCAATAGCCGGGCCTCTGCACACATTTCAGCAAATAAACGGCTATTTCAAATAAACGCTGGGTCTAAGTGAGTTGTTTACTAGTGAACCTCCGTACCGTAAAGATTGCGCGAAACACGATAAAGGAGACCAACATCATTGCCATGGATGAGACGGCAGTGTGATTTGACATGGTCGGCTCAGCGAGTGAGAATGGTGCTAAAGTACGAAATTGGGTTGATGACATGCAGCCTAGTCTTCGCAAGTCAGATCTGCGATGGATCTGTTATTATAAGGTTTATACTGGTCATATTTTGTCACAAACAAATGTGGTAGTCTTTTCAACATTTTATTGAGCAAAAGCTGTGTGCATTAAGGAAATACACGCCTGGCTCAAATAGAAGCCTGTCTCTAATAAGCGCCGGTTGTGTGTGATTGAAGCAAATAAACACCTGGGCTATTCATTAATTTAAGTTTTACAGTATACCTGTATAGTGCCCCAGTCTACCCTGACTGACTCACCTAGCGTCCAGGATGCCCTCGTACTCGGCCAGCTGCCTCATGAAACCAGCGTTGGGCCGAGCGATGCTCCTCTTCTGCTTCACAAAGTTGTAGGCCTTCTCCAGAGTCCAGCCATACTCCTTCATGGCATACGCTATGACCGTGGAGGCTGACCGGCTCACACCCATCTTACAGTGGACTAGACACTTAGACTGGTTCTTCCTGTGGGGAAATAATACGTCTTACATTAAAACCCTGCTCATTTAGAAGAGGTCTTATCCATAGTTACTAGGCTGTCCACATAGCTTATAGAAGAACTTCGGCCAAGACAGAGGCACTAGCCACTATTTAGTAGACTACATTGCCTTTATTGAGGTTCTGTGGTGAATACTTCACATGCTCCCATACATGTTAGCCGTTCAAGGAGTAGGGTTCAGTTTGTTTTGAGAAGTAGGCACTCACTTGGCTCGGACAATGAAGTTGTAGGTCTCGTTCCAGTGGGCCAGCAGGTCTGTGGCCTCCTCGTCGTACACCCGGATGTTGTGGTAGGTGAACATGCCCGGGAAGAAGTTGTCTATCTCCCTGGTCACGTTGAGGATGTGGCCCACACTGCATCAAGAAGAAAAAAAACATGTCAGTCTTTAGTTCAGTGGTGCTAGCGATGTTCTAACAAACAGACCTTTTTGTATTGGTAGGTCTTTTGGAGGAGAGATTCAACAAGGACCTGACAGACATGTATAGTCCTTGAGATTACAGAATAATACAACGCTATGTTTGTGAGCCGGCGGTTAGGGAGCAGTTCTAGACATAACTTTAGTGTTTGTGAGACGCCCACTCACCCACAGTCCCGTAGTTCCTCTAGATTGGAGGCATTCCACTCAGAGCCCTAGAGAAGAAACAAACAAAGGAATGCACATCAAGACAACGTAGTCAGGTTACAGGGGTGAAATGAACTGTAACTACACCAGGGTTACAGTGAGAGGTGTGGCAGGAGTTCAGAGGTTAGCGAGGAGGACGGTAGTTACATTTGAGTCATTTAGCAGAGTCATCCAGAGTGACTTACAGTAGCAATTAGGGTTTAGTGCCTTGCTCAGTGGCACATAAGCAGATTTTTCACAGTCTGCTCGGGATTCGAACCAGCGATCTTTCGGTTACTGGCCCAATGCTCTTAACCGCTAGGCTACCTGCTGCCCTAAGGGCCTCTCTTTTGTACCTACATGTACAGATAAAACATTCGATACGAAAGTAGATCTGTTTAAATTATTTCACAAGATTAAACTTAAGCATGTGTTTTCGCAAAGCACTGTTGAGAAATCAAATGGAACCCTGTTTACTACTCTGTATAGAAAAGAAACAGACAGAAATACTCTTATTACAGGGGGACAGCTTCCACCCTGAGCCGTTAAAGAGGACTTCCAAGAAGCCAGTTGTTCATACTGCGTTGTATATGCCACTCCACAGAGGATTATCTAGAAAAAGCAGCAGAGATGCGCATGAGGTTTCTAAGAAGAGGCTATTGCCCACAATGTGTGGATGAACTGTAACTACACCAGGGTTACAGTGAGAGGTGTGGCAGGAGTTCAGAGGTTAGCGAGGAGGACGGTAGTTACATTTGAGTCATTTAGCAGAGTCATCCAGAGTGACTTACAGGAGCAATTAGGGTTTAGTGCCTTGCTCAACGGCACATAAGCAGATTTTTCACAGTCTGCTCAGGATTCGAACCAGCGATCTTTTGTTTACTGGCCCAACGCTCTTAACCGCTAGGCTACCTGCTGCCCTAAGGGCCTCTCTTTTGTACCTACATGTACAGATAAACCATTCGATACGAAATTAGATCTGTTTAAATTATTTCACAAGATTAAACTTAAGCATGTGTTTTCGCAAAGCACTGTTTCAGGCCTAGAAACACATCAAAGAACTGGTACCCATTTTAAGCCCAGTAGCAAATTCTGTCCCATGGTTAACAACTCCTCGATTAATACCGATTGTTGGTTAGTAGAACAAGAAGTGATGTCAGTATATAGGAGACAAACAAACCACATTCAGAAGAATCTCACTAGAACAGAAGAACAGGCACTTAATTAATGAAAGATTCTTCTTTGGTTATTAAACCTGCGGATAAGGGGGGTGCTGTGGTTGTTTTAGACTATGAAAAATGTAAAGAAAAAAATTCAGAGACAACTGAGCAATGAACGTTTCTATAGAAAACCGAGTGTTGATCCCACACAGGTGGGAAGGGAAATATGCTCTAATCTGGAGCCCTATTAAACCACCTCATCTCAAAACCTGAATATCTTTGCTGCAAATGTGCCATACATCCATGCTTGTACATTTTGCCCGAAATTACACAAACCTAAAACACAACAAGGCAATTATCCAGGCAGACCAGTGGTTGCAGGAATAGGCTCAATGCTAGAGTTGTTCTCTAACTTCGTAGACATTTTTATTAAAACTCACGTGCAAGCATTGCCATTATATGGAAAAGATGTCAAGGGTCTATATACCAGCATTCCCCATGTGGGGTGGCGGGCAGCCCTAGCTCACTATTTGGGAGACAGAGATACTCTCGAATATCCACCAACTAAATGTATTTTTAGAGCTGAATATGTTTTGACGTAGAACTATTTCAGGTTTGATGGTGAATACTACCTCCAAACGAATGGAACATCCATGGGCTCCACATTCGCTCCGAGCTATGCTAACCTCTATGTGGGTCTTCTTGAAGAACGTTTTGTTAATAAAGAAAATGAAAATCCATTTTTGAATAAAGCCCTGAAGCGGTATCGATATATTGACGACATTTTTTTGCATATGGGAAGGAACGAAAAAAGAGCTGTCAGATTTTAATGGGACTCCTCAATGACATTGACCCCAATCTCAAATTCTCTATTGAATATGACACTCGGCGTGTTCATTACCTCGATATGTGGATTGAGAAATCAAATGGAACCCTGTTTACTACTCTGTATAGAAAAGAAACGGACAGAAATACTATTACAGGGGGACAGGTTCCACCCTGAGCCGTTAAAAAGAGGACTTCCAAGAAGCCAGTTGTTCATACTGCGTTGTATATGCCACTCCACAGAGGATTATCTAGAAAAAGCAGCAGAGATGCGCATGAGGTTTCTAAGAAGAGGCTATTGCCCACAATGTGTGGATGAAGCTCTTCATTTGGCATTGGGAAAAACACGAGATGAACTGCGACAAAAAAAGACCCGGTAAAGCTAAAGAACACTCTGTAATGTTCACAACCACATATACTTTGAACTCGCGAAAAGTGGGAGATGCGGTCAAGAAACACTGGCATATTTTAATCATCGGACCCGGCTTGGCCGGCTGAATTTTAAAATATCCACCACTTATTGTCTATAGGTGAGGTCGCAATTTACACACGATAAATTGGTTCATGCCAACTGTCAGCCACAAAAGAAAATCAGCCAGGCTCTTTTACACCCTCTACCAAATGGTAGCTATAAATGCAGAGGATGCGCACAGTGCAACAATAATGAGGAAGTGTGAATATTTCTGCCACCCAAACACAGGAAAACGGTTCAAAATAAATGAGATTATTACGTGTTCCACCACCCATGTTATTTACATTATTAAATGCCCATGTGGGCTGGGCTGTGCTATGTAGGTAAAACCTCTTGTTCTCTCAAACAGAGAATCACTGAACATAAAAAGTTTGATCAGGAGAAAGGACAGGAATTATCCAGTCGCAGTACATTTTAATGACCTAAAGCAGGACATTTCTACCTTTAGATTTTGTGGCAAAGAGAAAGTTAAGATATGAGACAGGGGAGGGGATATTAATAATACGCTGAGTAAAAGAGAATGTTAAAGGACTTAATCATGAAATGCCTATGAATTTGAACATGAATTATTCCCCTATTTCAGATGACTCTGATGTTTTTCGTACGATGTACCCAATGATTACAGAAAACTTGCTCGGTAGGTCTATGTCCTCATTGTGGTTTTACAGACGTGTTTAATATGTCTTATTTACACACTTTATTTGAATATTTATGAAATGTACACTGCTCAAAAAAATAAAGGGAACACTTAAACAACACAAGGTAACTCCAAGTCAATCACACTTCTGTGAAATCAAACTGTCCACTTAGGAAGCAACACTGATTGACAATACATTTCACATGCTGTTGTGCAGTGCAAATGGAATACACAACAGGTGGAAATTATAGGCAATTAGCAAGACACCCCCAATAAAGGAGTGGTTCTGCAGGTGGTGACCACAGACCACTTCTCAGTTCCTATGCTTCCTGGCTGATGTTTTGGTCACTTTTGAATGCTGGCTGTGCTTTCACTCTAGTGGTAGCATGAGACGGAGTCTACAAACCACACACGTGGCTCAGGTAGTGCAGCTCATCAATGCGAGCTGTGGCAAGAAGGTTTGCTGTATCTGTCAGCGTAGTGTCCAGAGCATGGAGGCGCTACCAGGAGACATGCCAGTACATCAGGAGATGTGGAGGAGGCCGTAGGAGGGCAACAACCCAGCAGCAGGACCGCTACCTCCACCTTTATGCAAGGAGGAGCACTGCCAGAGCCCTGCAAAATGACCTCCAGCAGGCCACAAATGTGCATGTGTCTGCTCAAACGGTCAGAAACAGACTCCATGAGGGTGGTATGAAGGCCCGACGTCCACAGGTGGGGGTTGTGCTTACAGCCCATTACCGTGCAGGACGTTTTGCATTTGCCAGAGAACACCACGATTGGCAAATTCGCCACTGGCGCTCTGTGCTTTTCACAGATGAAAGCAGGTTCACACTGAGCACATGTGACAGATGTGACAGAGTCTGGAGACGCCGTGGAGAATGTTCTGCTGCCTGCAACATCCTCCAGCATGACCGGTTTGGCGATGGGTCAGTCATGGTGTGGGGTGGCATTTCTTTGGGGGGCCGCACAGCCCTCCATGTGCTCGCCAGAGGTAGTCTGACTGTCATTAGATACCGAGATGAGATCCTCAGACCCCTTGTGAGACCATATGCTGGTGCGGTTGGCCCTGGGTTTCTCCTAATGCAAGACAATGCTAGACCCATGTGGCTGGAGTGTGTCAGCAGTTCCTGCAAGAGGAAGGCATTGATGCTATGGACTGGCCCGCCCGTTCCCCAGACCTGAATCCAATTGAGCACATCTGGGACATTATGTCTCGCTCCATCCACCAACACCACGTTGCACCACAGACTGTCCAGGAGTTGGCGGATGCTTTAGTCCAGGTCTGGGAGGAGATCACTCAGGAGACCATCCGCCACCTCATCAGGAGCATGCCCAGGCATTGTAGGGAGGTCATACAGGCACATGGAGGCCACACACACTACTGAGCCTCATTTTGACTTGTTTTAAGGACATTACATCAAAGTTGGATCAGCCTGTAGTGTGGTTTTCCACTTTAATTTTGAGTGTGACTCCAAATCCAGACCTCCATGGATTGATACATGTGATTTCCATTGATCATTTTGTGTGATTTTGTTGTCAGCACATTCAAATATGTGAAGAAAAAAGTATTTAATAAGAATATTTCATTCATTCAGATCTAGGATGTGTTATTTTAGTGTTCCCTTTATTTTTTTGAGCAGTGTATATTGTTATATTCGGTAGCACTCATTTGTTCTTTCCTTCGCCTCCAACCCCTTTCCGTGCGTGGAACGGATGTGGGTGTGGCTAGGTCTACATAACGGTGTAAATGATTTTATTTAACCCTCAAAAGCTCTGACGAAGGCCGTGAGGCCGACACGTAAGCTTATTAAAGATCAGTGATACTATCAAGAGCCGTGTGCGGTTTCCTTTTTTCCTTAATGGATACAAAGAGACCATTAGGATGTCAAGAAAGGTTCTTACCAAGTAGAGGTGGTCGAAGATGAGTGTGGCTTTGTCCATCTGACCCAGGATCAGCAGCATCTCGTTGTCGATGAACTCTTTGTACTCCTTCAGGTTACAGCTCATATGCTGCTCCAGCTCCACACGGATCTGGTGGGGACATATCGGGTATTAGGTTGCGCCATGGTACTGAAGTTGGGAGGAACTATGTACAAAAAGTGCTGTAATTTCTTAACGGTTCACCCAACATGGATGAAAATACCCTCAAATGAAAGATGACAGTCTGCACTTTAACCTCAGACATTGTGGCATTTCAGAGCCAAAACAAGGACAAACGTGTCACCGCCCCAATACGTTTGGGGCTCACAATACCTCCTTGGAAGTGACATTCTCCAGGTCACGGAACATCATGATGGTGCGTAGTTTGGCTTTGATTGCACACTCGGTTCTCTCGCTCTCCGTTGGCCTGTTCAACATGCGTCAATACATTAAGACAATTATGAATGTAACCAGCACATTTCATTTCAACAGAAAAGGCCCGTTTAACACCATAATGGACAAACAGTACCTTCTGAGATTGGAAATGCAACTGGAAATGAATCATACTAAAGTCAACTGAAGTGAACTTTGCTAAATCGGATGAGTGAGGTCTTACCGGTCGACGAACATGGCAGGTGAGTCGGGCCGCGTGGTCTCCAGGTCGGTCATAGCGTTCCACTCGTTGATGCAGCTCTGCTCGGAGGTGATACAGCTCTCATAGAAGCCCATCCAGGTGAGGGCCATGCCCCCGGGGAAGTAGTTGTACCTGCGAGACACCTCGCATGCCTTATGGAGGATCTGCAGGGCAGACCTGAAGACACGCCGGTAGCAGAAGCTCTCAGTCATAATACAGGCTCACAACAGCAACTGGTCAGTAGCTATTCCACTGATCTAATGACATGGAGAGTCAGTCTTTGGATCATTGATTTTTAACGACGGCAGGAAATTCAGAGCACATTATTAAGGCGGCTTGTCAGATCCAGAGAAAATATGAATCTGTTAAGAATGAAAGCAAATTGTAACGTCCATTTACCAGTAGATGGTGCATGGACACTGTCAGCGTTTTTTGTCTCCAGCATCACAGTGTTACCAGCCTGAATAGTTCAACTAGTAGTTTATGATTTTCATTCCATTGATTGTTGATATTAAGATGAAACCAACACCACAAGCCCAAGGTGGTAATGTACAGTACTGTCCACAGACAGTCACTATGGTTTCAGGGAATATAAGGTCACCAGACAATGATATTCTGAAGTACCCAAACACAGTAGAAATTAAAAACACAAAACAGACACTTACCACATGGCCTGCACAGACACAGGCTTGAAGACATGCGACCGTCCTCCTGTGGTTACACTAAATCCTCTTGAGGAGAGAGAAGATGGGAGGATGAAGGATTAGGTTGGGTTCATGGACAGAGAGAGGGAGATAGAGAGAGTGGTTTGAAAACACAAACAGGGCTGAGCTATAGTGGCTCGGGGTGCTATTCAGGAAACAAACCAATGGAACATTCCTCCAGCATAGAGAGAGAGGGATGACTTTAACAGCTCAGCAAGAGCTCATCCGCCACATGGAGGGATGAAAACGGCTGTAGTTCGCTGTACTGCCCACTGGAGGGCAAAGTAACTCATTCTGCGTCCCTTACAGGGCTGAGCCGTTTGAACGGGCATAACGAGCAGAGATACTTCATGGTTGACTGTGTGAATCCAGCTTGGTTGTTTGTGGGATGTACTGCGTGTGACACATACCGTACCTTTGTGGAAAGTTCCATGTGGGGGGCAACTCTACTGACAGCCACGTTATAGAGGCAAAATGTCCTTTCTATGCCTGTGATGTGGTTGCCCCACCTAGATATCTGAAGATGTAAGTCTCTCTGGTTAAGAGCGGCTGCTAAATGACTCAAATGTAAAATGTAGAAGAGCAGCACTTACCCATCTCCATCCAAATGGATCTTCGTATCGCTCCACAGCGGTAGCACCATCCCGATAGAGCAGCTTTTACTGGGAAAAATACAACAGAATCAACCATTTCTCTAAGACAACAACAAACCACATTGTAGTCTAACACTGCTGGCTGAGGAGGAAAGACAAGTGGGTACCGGTCCTTATCGGTGAAGTCCATCCCTAGCAGGATATTCTCCTCGGTGTCCTGGCGACCACTGGTGTAGACCACAACCATGTACCGCACGCGGTCAGACCAACCGCTCTCTAACCGTACAGCCTGGGTTACAGCAGGAGGAATAGGTTGCACTGTGTAGCATCTGTGCGTCAATCAATATGGGTGGTAAGTACATTTGTTAGGATTTGACTCACCAGTTTAATGCGGTCCTCAGAGCGGAGGGTGTTAATCATGACCTGCAGGTGTTGCGGTAAGTCACCTAGGAGAGAAGAGAACCACATACCATCATCCAACTACTTCGGGTGGTGTGTCCCGATCAATCAAACCGATCTACTCATCAGCCATAACTTGTAGAACTATTTCCAGCTCAGCTATCCAGGCTCCTATTTAGATGCCCTCCTGCAGGTTGATCCAATTCCAACCACAGCAACACACGTCTATACAGAAGTTACACACGGCAGAGCAAAGCCTGAACATCTCATGACGGGACATGAAAATAATTGGGAACGGTGTACCAGAACATCTAATCTCAAGTACAACCGTTGGCTAAACTGATACAAACATGCAGAAACAGTCAGTCATATGCGTAAACACACAGACAAACCCAAGGTTTATCAGACCTAAGCATGGACTTGAACGCCTGGTGATGTAATCAAGGAATCTGGAATGCTCCTCACATTGATCTTGTGTGTAACCTGCGTATCATAGGGGAGGAGAGGGGAGGGGTGTGTTTGGACTCCAAAATGAAGGGCTAGCACTCCCCAATCGAACAAATGTCAACAACAACCCTGCTATGAGACATGCTGTATCAGGCACACATATGCCTACGGGTGCATACACACCACCGAGGTAACATCAGCTGCACTGCGGGTTGGTTAGTCCAGCTAGGTGAGTTTATGTAACATCTTGATGGGAAAATCAAACAAGCAGGATCTAGAAAACCAGATCTACAAAGCCCCTTTACTGCTAAAAGCAATACCTGCCTTGGGGGCACTCAATCAAAGGCCAGGTAATCATTCAGTGAACATGGGTTAAACACAGGCTCAACCACAAAAGCCAACCCAACCTCAGCAAATATGACCTTTTCTTTGCATGGAGCTTTAGCAGTGGCATTGTCACGGTTCACTGAACAACAGGCTCAGTGTGTGTCAAGAGTGTTTGTAGTTACCTGCGAGTTTGTGGTGTGTGGGTGTCTTGGGTCCCTGTGCATTGGTGCCCTGCTGCAGGAAAAGGGCAGCTCCTTTGACCATGAAGAAGCTCTCGCTGAGGCTGTAACACACACAGACAGACAGACAGACAGGGAAACACACACAGGCAGACAGGGAAACAGGGTTTACAGACGTCTCAGACTGCATCAGTATCTAGTGGTTTTATGATGTAACACAGAGAATGGGGAAGCATTAATTTGAGAAGTGAAAGAAAGAGCACATACTGTACTGTAAGTAGGCAACATATCATCAGAAAACCTAAATAGAGTGTTGGGCAAATCATTATACTGCTTGAACAGCTTAAGCAGTGTCTGTGGCTCACTGTACTTCTACGGCATTCTACTCAGAGGACATTAGAAATATTCACTCGATTCTACACCTGTTCGTTCTCCCTTCCCCGTTTTGTTGTGCTCCATTTACGTAGGTCTACAGATTAACAGAATGTCTGTTGTCGCAAAACTACTCAGCCATAGCCTTACTTTACTTCCCATGTCTGTGACAGACACCAGTGAGTTCACTTCAGTGAAGTAAAACAGTCTTAGCCTTACTTTACTTCCCATGTCTGTGACAGACACCAGTGAGTTCACTTCAGTGAAGTAAAACAGCCTTAGCCTTACTTTACTTCCCATGTCTGTGACAGACACCAGTGAGTTCACTTCAGTGAAGTAAAACAGCCATAGAAAGTTATGTGGAAACTCTACTGTAGAATATCATAAGGTTGATGTGGTTCAATTAACTGTCCAACCCACAGTATTCTTCTCACTTATCAATAAGTGAGGCTGTTTTTCTCTAGAGCCAGGAATGGAGACAATGACCTGGAAATGTCGAAATGTACCGAGGGCAGAATCAGGGAGCAGAGCTACAGTGAGAGAAAGAGATAGGGTGGGATGGCTGTTAATTGCTTCTCAAAGGTTCAGTGACCAGCAGAAAAGGACATTCCGAGCTCATCAGTAAGTGAATGTCAGCAGACTTTAGAGACCTTTCCTTGATGAAATATTCCCCTCAGATGATGAACTGACAGAACGTGATTAGGTCCCCTGACCTTTCGGGGAGGGGGTGGGGGAGATAATTGTGCCCACCACTGTAATATGTCCCTTGTCTGGCCAGCACCATCCCTCCCTTGTCTGGCCAGCACCATCCCTCCCTTGTCTGGCCAGCACCATCCCTCCCTTGTCTGGCCAGCACCATCCCCCCCTTGTCTGGCCAGCACCATCCCCCCTTGTCTGGCCAGCACCATCCCCCCTTGTCTGGCCAGCACCATCCCCCCCCTTGTCTGGCCAGCACCATCCCTCCCTTGTCTGGCCAGCACCATCCCTCCCTTGTCTGGCCAGCACCATCCCTCCCTTGTCTGGCCAGCACCATCCCTCCCTTGTCTGGCCAGCACCATCCCCCCTTGTCTGGCCAGCACCATCCCCCTTGTCTGGCCAGCACCATCCCTCCCTTGTCTGGCCAGCACCATCCCCCCTTGTCTGGCCAGCACCATCCCTCCCTTGTCTGGCCAGCACCATCCCCCTTGTCTGGCCAGCACCATCCCCCCTTGTCTGGCCAGCACCATCCCCCTTGTCTGGCCAGCACCATCCCCCTTTGTTTGGCCAGCACCATCCCCCCTTGTCTGGCCAGCACCATCCCCCCTTTGTTTGGCCAGCATCATCCCTCCCTTGTCTGGCCAGAACCATCCCCCCTTGTCTGGCCAGCACCATCCCTCCCTTGTCTGGCCAGGGATGGGCTCTCCTGACTGCCCTGTGCTGGAGGCACTGACCACCCCCGGATAAAAGCTAGGTTTTCCTTGGACTCCACAATGTCCAGGAGAAACAGAGCTAAGTGTTCACTGGCCATAACATTGACCAAAAGGAACAGAGCTGGGCTTTGTTAACAGGCAGGCTGCCCTCTCGCTCTGCCACCACACAAAGACCGGTATGACAGAGTGGGTCCGTCACAAGAGCTTTTGTTTCTGTTCAGCTGTTACGTCGTATTGTTTCTTTTCAGAATGTCCTGAAAAGACGATGACGGTGAGGGTGGCCTCGGTCAAGAGGTCAGAGAGTGGGGTACGATAGGAAATCAGTTGGGTACATAATATGTAGCCCATCTTTCAAAATGTCCAAAGTGCTCTAAATTGGGATGTACTGCATCAATAATCACAATCCAGAAACAAGAGTGACAGATGGATGTATAGACCTAACGGTTTATGGAATATGCTCCAGCTACTGCTAATCCGTCCATTACACTATTACTGAGAACAAATCAGAGCTAATGCCCATGTCTCTAGGACATGAAATGCACAGAGCTATAAAAATGAATGTTACACTTTAAAAAATGTTTTTATACCAATGACTAATAAACAGAAAATGCAGGTCACACAATACATGCACTTCCAAGTTACTACCATTCAAACCATCTTTGCTAACACTTATCAAGGTAATAATGCCAGTGACAGAAACACTTAGGATTGCCTCTCCTGGAGTGAGTGTGCTGAAGACTTACATTCGGTAGATCTCGCTCTGAGTCCGGACTGCGTTCTCCACAAAGTGAGGCAGCATGGTGAGCATGGCTTCCTGCGAGGGCTCCACCACAAGATGCATCCTGATGCTGGTTACTGGATCTCTCCCTCAGTAGCTCTCTTGTCTCCTGGCTTCCTCAGAAATCATAGCTTTATAGCATTCACAACCATTGTATGCCTCAAAAACTACATTTGGCTTCTGAAGCACAATAGCCAAGATTGCCTTGGGTTTCTTTTTTTTTCCTCGTGTAAAAAGGCCAAGATTGGGTTGAACTAGTCTGATCATGTATCCTGTCTTGGTCTGGTGTGTGTCTCTCCCTCCTGTCCGTCTGAGTTGTGAGGATTAGTCTTCAGACTTCTGCTGTGTCTGCTCAGCTCTGCTGCTTATCTCTTCCTCACAGCGCGCGCTTGAGCAATCAGCACTCCCTCCGCAACACTCCTCCACAAAAGCTCTATTCAAGCATATTTCGCGTTGGCTGGGTTGGGTGGCAGGGAATCTAGCTCGGCTCAGCTTTAGTCTACAAAGCACGCGTCTGTAGAGTGGAGGCTGTTTGACATGAAGGATCCCTGATGAGACACTGAGCCAAAGGAAACATACTACTCATTGAGTGACATATTCAACTGTGTATGAACCACAACTCGTTCACAGAACACATCCAAGTCCATCATATTCCAGACATAGAGGTTGAAGCAATTTAAGAAAGCCACTAGTTAGACAACACACATACCAAGGAGATCTCCCCTTTCTAAGTCCCTGCATGTACACACACACACACACACACACACACACACACACACACACACACACACACACACACACACACACACACACACACACACACACACACACACACACGGTGAGCACTCTCCTTGGCTGTTGCATAACTCTGTCTGGTACTTGGGGTTTCTGGCTGAGGCAAGCAGGGTGCTGTGAGAACCAAGGGCTGCTGGAGGGTTGAATGTGGATCAGGTTTCTGCCTGTGATACAGTATGGCCTTCAGAGGGGGCAGGTTGAAGTTTATTGTCACGAGTATTGTTCTGGAGGCAGAACTGAGCCATTTCCCATTAGATATGCCAGCTGCAAAGTCAAAATTGGCTATATTGTAAAAATTCTTTAAAACAAAAACATTTAAGGTTAGACATTAGGGATAGCAATGTGGTTAAGTTTAGGTTTAAAGTCAGATGTATGACTGTGGCTGTGCTATCTAGTGACAACTGTAGAGCTGGCTAAAGAACAAGATTCATGATTAAAAACGCTAACCTGCTCAGAGAGGCAGACTCACTGACATCACTGGGTCCACAGGACTGAGAGAGGATGAGATGAGCAGGTCTAACGTGGATTAGGCTGAGCCGCTTCCAAAACAGACTCTTCAATAATCAATGGTGTGACTATTCCGCCCTACAGTGTGTATCTGGGTTGGTGACTATCATTATTAACACAAAAGTCTTTGTTTCAGCTCAGGGGTCCAAACGTTTTGGGGCCGGGGACTCTTTTTGTAATAGCAAATTCATCAGGGATCCCCTCATAATCAGAACACAACTAGAGTTCGATAAAAGGTGTTACTAGGACTTCAGCAGTGAATGACCGGACTAACCAAGTCTCGGGCCCTGGGAAGGAACATTTTAAAGGCCCGCCTCTTGGCATCGGAGAGAAAATGTTGCAGTTTTCAAACAAATGCCCTGCAATTTTACACGTCATCATGGGGCAGAGATTTTTTAGTTGTTTCAGCTTTAAAAGCTGATATCCTGCAATCCTACACCCTCTAAAAACATATTCCAGACCCTTTGGACAAAATTGGTTTAAACTGTTAGTAATATAAAACAAATATGAAATATAAATGATTATTTTTGATCTGACCGCAGATCCCCTGCAGCACCTGGTTTTAGCCTTTTAACTAAAAAAGAACATGTAATGATGCTGGATACAAAACCCCTCATATCATTTGGTTTAGTTTCTGTGTGGTTTTTGTGTTGTTTTTTTACATTTACATTTACATTTACATTTAAGTCATTTAGCAGACGCTCTTATCCAGAGCGACTTACAAACTTCTCTCATCCTCCAAGAGAGCAGGCAGAAGCAGCTCTGCAGAAAAAAATTTACATCATCAAAATGTCTCTCCATCCCACCTTTCAAACATTCCTCTATCTGCCTGGTGCCACCAAGAATGTAGTCTACCTTGTCAATGTTAGAATCTCAACACACCCTGTATGTATCATGTCTACCAGATGAGGGAATATGTTGTGTAAGGCTGAAACCTCCCTTGCCCAGCCAGGTTGGACTAGAGAACAGAGTGTGCAGCCAACACTGGGCCTACTACAATGGCCAAATAGGTCTTATCACCTCTCTTACCAATAAACTCTGACAGTCTAATCTAGAACAAAACAAGACCCTTACATCACATCCTGCTGTAGCCGAGCAGAGGATTCCATCTGTGCTACTCACCCCCAGCTCTGAAATACAGCTGGATAGTGTTTCTGGTTTGATGGAATGTATGATAGCGGTTGATGGGAATGTTAACTCTGGGTTGAACCATTAACACTGTTACAGTGGATACAACTAGGCCTACATCTAGGTGTAGAAGGGTCCTCTGATAGGGACATTTAATGTACTACTGTAATGGGCTGCAATGGTGTGTGATGTTCCATCCCTTTTGCAAGCGATCATGGTGTGGGTCAACTGATTGGATGATAATTATACAAAACTCAGTAAAAAAAAGAAACGTCCTCTCACTGTCAACTGCGTCAGCAAACTTAACATTTGTAAATATTTGTAAGAACATAACAAGATTCAACAACTGAGACAAACTGAAAAAGTTCCACAGACATGTGACTAACAGAAATGGAATAATGTGTCCCTGAACAAAGGGGGGGGGGGGGTCAAAATCAAAAGTAACAGTCAGTATCTGGTGTGACCACCAGCTGCATTAAGTACTGAAGTGCATCTTCTCTTCATGGACTGCACCAGATTTGCCAGTTCTTGCTATGAGATGTAACCCCACTCATCCATCAAGGCAACAGCAAGTTCCCGGACACGTCTGGGGGGGAATGGCCCTAGCCCTCACCCTCCGATCCAACAGGTGGGATTAAGATCCGGGCTCTTCGCTGGCCATGGCGGACAGTCTGAGCACTGATGGAGGCATTGTGTGTTCCTGGTGTAACTCGGGCAGTTGTTGTTGTTATCCTGTACCTGTCCCGCAGGTGTGATGTTCGGATGTATCAATCCTGTGCAGGTGGTGTTACATGTGGTCTGCCACTGCAAGGACGATCAGCTGTCCATCCTGTCTCCCTGTAGCGCTCTCTTAGGCATCTCACAGTACGGGCATTGCAATTAATTGCCCTGGCCACATCTGCAGTCCTCATGCCTCCTTGCAGCATGCCTAAGGCACGTTCACGCAATTGAGCAGGGACCCTGGGCATCTTTCTTTTGGTGTTTTTCAGAGTCAGTAGAAAGACCTCTTTAGTGTCCTAAGTTTTCATAACCGTGACCTTAATTGCCTACCGTCTGTAAGCTGTTCATTGAACAAGCATGGAAAACAGTGTTTAAACTCTTTACAATTACGATCTGTGAAGTTATTTGGATTTTTACAAATTATCTTTGAAAGACAGGGTCCTGAAAATGGGACGTTTCTTTATTAGCCGAGTTTGTTTTTTAATGGATATAACATTAACACAAGAACAATAAATTCTTCATCCAGACCAACATAGACCTACAATATGTGCAATTCAGCACCAGCATCCATGTTATTTCACCAGGACATTTCTGTGTGCCTCCTGCTGTAACCTAACCCTGGAATTCCCACTGACACCAGGACCAGGGTCAGGGGTCAATGTCCATAGGCTTTGGGAAACATACTCACCGATCTCCTGGCCAAAGTATACCACCCCTCCACCTACTGGAGCACAACAGATCCTTCCAATGTATCCTTAACCTCTCTTGGGTAAGGGGCAATATTTTCACGTCCGGATGAAAATCGTGCCCAAAGTAAACTGCCTGTTACTCAGGCCCAGAAGCTAGGATATGCATATAATTGGTAGATTTGGATAGAAAACACTCTCAAGTTTCCAAAACTGATATGGCAGGCGAAACCCCGAGGACAAACCATCCCAAAAAAAGAAAAATTCAGCCTACCACTGTTTTCAATGGCTGTCACTTTTATGATAGGGCAAAATCCTCCAAGATTGCAGTTCCTAGGGTTTCCACTAGATGTCAACAGTCTTTAGAAAGAGTTTCATGCTGGTTTTTGGAAAAATGAGCTAGAAATTGTAGTTTTTCTAAGTGGCTCCCATTTTGGCTGTAGTGTTTCCAAGTGTGTGGAAGAGAGCGCGTTCTTTTGTATTTTTCTCCGGTAAAGACAATAATGATTCTCCATCTTAAATGTTATTGTTTATTTATGTATTAGAGTACCTAAGGTTTGATTAGAAATGTTTGACTTGTTTGGAAAAGTTTATTAGTAACGTTTGGGATTAATTTTGTATGCATTTTGATGGCGGGAAACTGGGTGGATTATTGACTGAAGTGTGCCAGCTAAACTGAGTTTTTATGGATATAAAGAAGGACATTATTATTGAACAAAACAATTTGTGATGTAACTGGAACCTTTTAGAGTGCCAACAGAAGAAGATCATCAAAGGTAAGGCATTTATTATATCGCTGTTTCTGACTGTCGTGGTGCGCCTGGTTGAAATATGTTTTTCATGCTTTTGTATGCGGGGGCGCTGTCCTCAGACGATCGCATGGTGTGCTTTCGCCACAAAGCCTTTTTGAAATCTGACACAGCGGCTGGATTAACAAGAAGTGAAGATTTATTTTTATGTGTTACACTTGTGATTTTATGAAAGTTAAATATTTATAATTCTGTAGTTTGAATTTTACGCTCTGCAATTTCACCAGATGCTGGCCAGGTGGGACGCTATGTCTGTGCATGCACAGCTTCTCAGGGAAATATGGGAGGGGGGGGGGGGCTTACCTCTGATTTGCTCTCCGGTCATCATCACTCCCAAAATCCTGCAAGACAAATACAAAGAGAAACTTTACATATAGTGTAGCCCACTAGAAACACAAACCAGTAACCCTTCCATCATGGCTGTGCAGACAGTACAGCAGCATGGATTGCGCATCAGCAGCACATGACCATATTATGACCTGCTATGTCCTATGCTCCCTTCATTGACCTTGCTATAATAGCTCATCACAATGTCACAGTACAATGTCTCAGAGGATTCCCATCGACTGGTGGGGACATCAGAGAGAATCCTTCCCTTTAAAGATGTGGGTATATAGGCCATTAATATGGTGTTTTTGATTTATGTAAACAAGTAACTCAATAAAGACCTAAGGCCTACTGTAAAGTAATGGTTAGAGCAATGCTGTAACTCCTGAAGACAGAGGGCAGAGTAATTGTGGTTGTTTGTTGCATTAAGTAAGGTCTGTGCATAAAACTCTCTCTGTGTTCCATGAAAGGTTACAGAGGTTATGGTGCCCAAAAGAGCACTGACATAGTCCTAAACTCTGTGCTTGACCCGTGGAGATGTCGAAGAGGTTACCTAATCCAACAGCTCAAACTAATCCAATCACTTGTAGCAACATACTCTAGATACTTTCAGGTAGACAAGAGAGGAATACACAGGATTATACTGTAGGTCACCAACTCAGTATGAAATCCTTTCTGCAGCAGTATCTTTAATGATGTAATTAGTATGACATCATTTCTGCAGCAGTCAGCCATGTGTGTGTTTGTGTGCGCAATTGACTGCCACGATGGGAATTCAAGCCATAATGGGTTCATTGGCCTTTGAAAGTTATGGTCAAAAAAATGCATCATATGCTTTATTAGGGAGATCAGAAGCTGGAGAGATGTACTACAGTGTATGTTTTAACTGAACTTAGATTTTAAACGTTCAATACACTTGCATTGAATACAGTGTATCAGCGCTCTCTACTGGCCGTACCAGGTCACTATCTATGATCTCATATGTTTTGAAATATTAGCTCACACCTGCCACCGTAGTATTTTGATAGTGAGTTGAACCATTAAAACGAGCGGGTACCAACCGCAGCATCCCTGACTCACTAGTGATGTAACCGTGCATATTAATAGGCAAGTAGCTAGTTGTACTATTCTGATCAATCTCACTCTATTCCATATGCCAGCCAAAGCAAATTAATTTAAACAAATTACTTACAAAATGTGCAAAAGCCTGAGTTAATATTTTAATTAAAGTACCTACTGTATAAACGCATATTTGTCTTTAAACCACACAAGCTGAAGGCAGCAATAAAATGTTGCCACACGCAATGAATGCATTGTTCTGGTAACTAATCCCCAGATCAGATTTTGTTTACAAGCTAACGTCCGCGGGGCTGGACTAGTTAACCATTCTAAACGCCATGGATTCCAGGAAGTCAACTATTAAACAACGTCCATACAAAACTGTTTTGCCTTGTTAAATAAAAAGTCACAACATTTCTAAAATTCTATTGACAGCTGAAAGCGTTCTCTGCTATGCTGGGCCTAGTGGGTGAGGGACGTGGGTATCGGGCGCATCCCCGGCGTTTCCTCCACGGCGCTGCCTATAGCGAACAGCCCCCGCGCTAGACAGTTTCCACTTACCTCCCCCGCGTTGGTGGTTGCGGTACTGGCGGTGGATGCCGCGCTGGGGGTGGGAGAGCGCTGCAGGGTTACCAGGGCCATGGTGGGCTGCTGTTACGGAGGAGGGGAGTCCTTTGAATGGGAGAAAGAAAGGCGCGTTGCTCTGGGACAAGATGCGCCGAAATTGTCCCTGTCCAGCACAGGAGAAAAAGCTCAGGATCGCATTAAATATTTTTTGCCTCTGATTTCACCATGATACACCCATCACCGGCTTCCGCCTCGCTCATCCTCCACAGTTCGCTTTAGAATAGTCATCTGTAAATAGTTGTAAAGGCAAGTATAACATTTCGTCCATCTGAGTTATATGCCATTTTATCACGCAGACAAACAAAACATCGTAGATTGCATGAGGAGCAGAAATGACATGCGCTTCTGTTTTACTGCCGGATACTAGGATTGGCCGAACCAATTTGCGTGCGCGCTGTCATTGGGCAAATGTCGTCAAGGTGATTCTGGACAGACTATATTTTTTGAGACTATAGACCACAGACGATTCTCTGCGGAGTCCCCAACAGGCGGATGTTCCGGTGTTGTGCCGAAAAGCTCCCCCCTGCCAGAATTCTTCCCCCCTTCGCGTGAATGCGCACGCACTCAATTCTTCATTGCTGCGATTTGCTTGAACGCGCACGCACTCAATTCTCCATTGCTGCGACTTGCTTGAAAATTGAGATTTCTGATAATGTTAGGCTGAGTTTCATTTAATTTTTTTATATCGGTTTGATCGCGGTGAGGCACTAACGATTTCGGCAAGGCTATTTTCTTGCCTGCCGAACCCCCCCCCCCCCTTCTATCTTGGGACTACAAGGCCTGGCAGACTTCTGAATAATTTTATGTAGCTCATGTTGACCACTACTGTGTTCCACAGAAAGTATTTGATTCCAGCCACAAAATTAAGGAAATTAGGAGGGGGCATTTCAGCAAGGCTGAAAGCAAAATGAGAGTGTATTAGAGTGTTTTAGAAACATCTTGTAATGTTTAAGAAAATAAAGATAATATTTGTGTATTATCACACAATAACACAAAAATATCACGGAAGGTTAAGTTTGTTAACAAACATTAAATAGGAAGTACAAATTTAAATCTTTGCATAATAAGATGTAAAATGACAAATCAAATATAAAAAGACAATAAATAACAAACAAATTGGAAAGCTGCAACACCTCGACTGGACATATAGTCCACTTTTTATGGAAAGTTTTCCAGGTGATACTGTCGCCTGGACCTCAAGCCTAACCTCGTCCTGACAGGCAGCGCAGACATAATCCTCCATTGATGGGATGGTTTTCATACAGGACTGGTGGGACCATCGTGGGCAGCAGTTACAACCAATCTGAAATTTATGATAAAAAATGTTAACACATTTAAAACATGAAATACATTTTTTGAATTACAATTATTTCATCATCAGGGTAGCCTAGTGGTTAGAGCATTGGACTAGTAACCGGAAGGTTGCAAGTTCATAATCCCTGAGCTGACAAGGTACAAATCTGTCGTTCTGCCCCTGAATAGGCAGTTAACCCACTGTTCCTAGGCCATCATTGAAAATAAGAATTTGTTCTTAACTGACTTAAATCAAGATAAAATAAAAATCAGACAAACCAGATAATACTACCTCTAGAAATATTACTGATTATACACATTTGTACTTGTAAAAATGTGCCTTTAGAAGTGAACAAGCAATTACCAAGATAGTGTCTTCCTCATTATTGTCCACCTTCCCACAGAAGTGGCACAGTTAGCTCAGGTCATCTATCAAAACATAATGTCATCTAGTCTATACATCTTTACATGTACAGTCGTGGCCAAAAGTTGAGAATGACACAAATATAAATTTGAATTGTGCATTACTTATACTCTCGTACTTACTTTCAAGGCAAAGACCCCACAAGAAGTAACATCTTGTTGGCATGGGTGAGGAAGGGTACCACATACCCATCTGGAGATACTACACCCCTTCTCTCTCAGGAATGATCTGAACATATATGTTAATAAAAGTACAGCATTTTGAAACACTTTATTAATTACAATATATAGATTAATAACAGTTTGGCATTTCAAATACTTTATTGATTTCATTGTAAGAAATGATTAAAAGCAGTTTTAAATGGATCATCCTGATGAGATTACATACTTACATTTGTTTATATCAGTAGCTGCTGCTGGAGTGGAGGCTGCACCTGCTGGTGTGGTGGAGGTGGAGACTGCACCTGCTGGTGTGGTGGAGGTGGAGGCTGCACCTACTGGTGTGGTGGAGATGGAGGCTGCACTTGCTGGTGTGGTGGCTGTGGAGGCTGCACCTGCTGGTGTGGTGGCTGTGGAGGCTGCACCTGCTGGTGTGGTGGCTGTGGAGGCTGCACCTGCTGGTGTGGTGGCTGTGGAGGCTGCACCTGCTGGTGTGGTGGCTGTGGAGGCTGCACCTGCTGGTGTGGTGGCTGTGGAGGCTGCACCTGCTGGTGTGGTGGAGGTGGAGGCTGCACCTGCTGGTGTGGTGGCTGTGGAGGCTGCACATGCTGGTGTGATGGCTGTGGAGGCTGCACCTGCTGGTGTGGTGGAGGTGGAGGCTGCACCTGCTGGTGTGGTGGCTGTGGAGGCTGCACCTGCTGGTGTGGTGGCTGTGGAGGCTGCACCTGCTGGTGTGGTGGGTGTGGAGGCTGCACCTGCTGGTGTGGTGGCTGTGGAGGCTGCACCTGCTGGTGTGGTGGCTGTGGAGGCTGCACCTGCTGGTGTGGTGGCTGTGGAGGCTGCACCTGCTGGTGTGGTGGCTGCACCTGCTGGTGTGGTGGCTGTGGAGGCTGCACCTGCTGGTGTGGTGGCTGTGGAGGCTGCACCTGCTGGTGTGGTGGCTGTGGAGGCTGCACCTGCTGGTGGGTGGCTGCACCTGCTGGTGTGGTGGCTGTGAGAGGCTGAGGCTGCACCTGCTGGTGTGGTGGCTGTGGAGGCTGCACCTGCTGGTGTGGTGGCTGCACCTGCTGGTGTGGTGGAGGTGGAGTCCGCTGGTGTGGTGGCTGTGGAGGCTGCACCTGCTGGTGTGGTGGAGGTGGAGTCCGCTGGTGTGGTGGCTGTGGAGGCTGCACCTGCTGGTGTGGTGGCTGTGGTGGTGGAGGCCGCTGCTGTGGTGGCTGTGGAGGCTGCACCTGCTGGTGTGGAGGCTGCACCTGCTGGTGTGGTGGCTGTGGAGGCTGCACCTGCTGGTGTGGTGGCTGTGGAGGCTGCACCTGCTGGTGTGGTGGCTGCACCTGCTGGTGTGGTGGAGGTGGAGTCTGCTGGTGTGGTGGCTGTGGAGGCTGCACCTGCTGGTGTGGTGGAGGTGGAGTCCGCTGGTGTGGTGGCTGTGGAGGCTGCACCTGCTGGTGTGGTGGCTGTGGTGGTGGAGGCCGCTGCTGTGGTGGCTGTGGAGGCTGCACCTGCTGGTGTGGTGGCTGTGGAGGCTGCACCTGCTGGTGTGGAGGCTGTGGAGGCTGCTGATTTTATTTTATGAGGGATCCGACGAGTCTCCTCTATATGAGGCCTTATGTGATCCACGCGTATTTTAGGGAAGATAACCCCCTTGTCATCTTCCAAGTCCATGCTTTTCTCTGCGAGACCTCGAATCGTATATGGCCGAGATAGTTGGGATCTAGTTAAATAAATTAAAATTGTATTTGTCACATACACATAGTTAGCAGATGTTAATGCGAGAGTAGCGAAATGCTTGAGTAATCTAACCTATCAATTCCACAACTACTACCTTATAGACACAAGTGTAAAGGGATACAGAATATGTACATAAAGATATATGAATGAGTGATGGTACAGAACGCAATAGGCAAGATTGTGTTGTGGTTCTTGGTGGCCTTTTGTTTGTTTGCTTTGGCACCTTTCATCACCCTGCATTATCACATTCATGCATGCAAAACACTCACCTACACTACTGATTACTGATTACACACACCATTGTATATTATACTTAGTTTCTTTAGTTACTAAATATATATATATATATTAATATAATATATTTTGCTACTCCTTATCTCCACGTTGTCTCCCTTTGTTACGGGCTTTGAGACGGTTCGTGACACACCCCACACCATGACTGACCCACCGCCAAACCGGTCATGCTGGAGGATGTTGCAGGCAGCAGAACGTTCTCCATGGCGTCTCCAGACTCTGTCACGTCTGTCACGTGCTCAGTGTGAACATGCTTTCATCTGTGAAGAGCACAGGGCACCAGTGGCGAATTTGCCAATCTTGGTGTTCTCTGGGAAATGCCAAACGTCCTGCATGGTGTTGGGCTGTATGCACAACCCCCACCTGTGGATGTCGGGCCCTTATACCACCCTCATGGAGTCTGTTTCTGACCGTTTGAGCAGACACATGCACATTTGTGGCCTGCTGGAGGTCATTTTGCAGGGCTCTCCTTGCACAATGGCGGAAGTAGCGGTCCTGCTGTTGGGTTGTTGCCCTCCTACGGCCTCCTCCACGTCTCCTGATGTACTGGCCTGTCTCCTGGTAGCGCCTCCATGCTCTGGACACTACGCTGACAAACACAGCAAACCTTCTTGCCACAGCTCACATTGATGTGCCATCCTGGATGAGCTGCACTACCTGAGCCACTTGTGTGGGTTGTAGACTCCGTCTCATGCTACCACTAAAGTGAAAGCACCACCAGCATTCAAAAGTTAGCAAAACATCAGCCAGGAAGCATAGGAACTGAGAAGTGGTCTGTGGTCCCCACCTGCAGAACCACTCCTTTATTGGGGGTGTCTTGCTAATTGCATATAATTTCCACCTGTTGTCTACACCATTTGCACAACAGCATGTGAAATTTATTGTCAATCAGTGTTGCTTCCTAAGTGGACAGTTTGATTTCACAGAAGTGTGATTGACTTGTAGTTACATTTTGTTGTTTAAGTGTTCCCTTTATTTTTTTGAGCAGTGTATTAAGTGGCATTGTTTAAAGTGGCTAGTGATACAAGTTTTACATCAATTTCCATCAATTTCCATTATTAAAGTGGCTGGGGTTGAGTCAGTATGTTGGCAGCAGCCACTCAATGTTAGTGGTGGCTGTTTAACAGTCTGATGACCTTGAGATATAAGCTGTTTTTCAGTCTCTCGGTCCCAGCTTTGATGCACCTGTACTGACCTCGCCTTCTGGATGATAGTGGGGTGAACG
Organism: Oncorhynchus gorbuscha; assembly: GCF_021184085.1. Classification (NCBI taxonomy): domain Eukaryota; kingdom Metazoa; phylum Chordata; class Actinopteri; order Salmoniformes; family Salmonidae; genus Oncorhynchus; species Oncorhynchus gorbuscha. The sequence continues at coordinate 47,938,953 of NC_060183.1, read as the reverse complement.
GGCAGTGGCTCGGGTGGTTGTTGTCCTTGATGATTTTTATGGCCTTCCCGTGACATCGGGTGGTGTAGGTGTCCTGAAGGGCAGGTAGCTTTCCTCCGGTGATGCGTTGTGCAGACCTCACTACCCTCTGGAGAGCCTTACAGTTGTGGGCGGAGCAGTTGCCGTACCAGGCGGTGATACAGCCCGACAGGATGCTCTCGATTGTGCATCTATAGAAGTTTCTGAGTGCTTTTGGTGACAAGCTGAATTTCTTCAGCCTCCTGAGGTTGAAGAGGCGCTGCTGCGCCTTCTTCACAACGCTGCCTGTGTGGCCACGCAGTCGTGGGTGAACAGGGAGTACAGCAGAGGGCTCAGAATGCACCCTTGTGGGGCCCCAGTGTTGAGGATCAGCGGGGTGGATATGTTATTACCTACCCTCACCACCTGGGGGCGGCCCGTCAGGAAGTCAGGTACCCAGTTGCACAGGTCGGGGTCGAGACCCAGGGTCTCGAGCTTGATGACGAGTTTGGAGGGTACTATGGTGTTAAATGCTGAGCTGTAGTCGATGAACAGCATTCTCAAATAGATATTCCTCTTGTCCAGATGGGTTAGGGCAGTGTGCAGTGTGGTTGCGATTGCGTCGTCTGTGGACCTATTTGGGCGGTAAGCAAATTGGAGTGGGTCTAGGGTGTCAGGTAGGGTGGAGGTGATATGGTCCTTGACTAGTCTCTCAAAGCACTTCATGATGATGGAAGTGAGTGCTACGGGGCGGTAGTCGTTTAGCTCAGTTACCTTAGCTTTCTTGGGAACAGGAACAATGGTGGCCCTCTTGAAGCATGTGGGAACAGCAGACTGGGATAAGGATTGATTGAATATGTCCATAAACACACCAGCCAGCTGGTCTGCACATGCTCTGAGGACACGGCTGGGGATGCCGTCTGGACCTGCAGCCTTGCGATGGTTAACACGTTTAAATGTTTTACTCATGTCGGCTGCAGTGAAGGAGAGCCCGGGCCGTGTGAGCAAAAAAGTTATTTAGTCTGCCTGGGAGCAAGACATCCTGGTCCGCGACGGGGCTGGTTTTAATTTTGTAATCCGTGATTGACTGTAGACCCTGCCACATACCTCTTGTGTCTGAGCCGTTGAATTGCGACTCTACTTTGTCTCTATACTGACACTTAGCTTGTTTGATTGCCTTGTGGAGGGAATAGCTACACTGTTTGTATTCGGTCATGTTTCCGGTCACCTTGCCCTGGTTAAAAGCAGTGATTCCCGCTTTCAGTTTCACGCGAATGCTGCCATCAATCCACGGTTTCTGGTTTGGGAATGTTTTAATCGTTGCTGTGGGTGTAGCATCGCCGATGCACTTTCTAATGAACTCGCTCACCGAATCAGCATTCGTCAATGTTGTTGTTGGACGCAATGCGGAACATATCCCAATCCATGTGGTCGAAGCGTAGTTTGCCCCCTTTCCTCTGCACTCAACTTTCTTTCTTGCCCAGAGTACACATTTTAGATGTATTATTGTTGTTATTATTTATTATTACTACTGTACCTACATTCTTAAAAACTAAGACAGAAAAGTGTAAAAAGAAAAATATGCAGGACAAGCCATAAGAGGAAAAAGCACGATGGGATGGGGGATTGAGGGATGGGTAGAGAGAACAGTAGAGGGCTTTGAAAACTATTATTACTGCAACACATTACCAAGTTCCAAACTGCCTCTGGAAGCAACTCTAGCACAATAACTGTTCGTCGGGAGCTTCATGAAATGGGTTTCCTTGGCTTAGCAGCCGCACACAAGTCTAAGATCAACATGCGCAATGCCAAGCATCGGCTGGAGTGTCAAGCGTCTTCCGCCATTGGACTCTGGAGCAGTGGAAAAGCATTCTCTGAGTGATGAATCACGCTTCACTATCTGGCAGTCCGACGGATGAATCTGAGTTTGGCGGATTCCAGGAAAACGCTACCTGCCCCAATGCATAGTGCCAACTGTAAAGTTTGATGGAGGAGGAATAATGGTCTGGGGCTGTTTTTTATGGTTCGGGTTAGGCCCCTTAGATACAGTGAAGGGAAATCTTAACACTACAGCATACAATGACATTCTAGACGATTCTTTTCCTCCAACTTTGTGGCAACAGTTTGGGGAAGGCCCTTTCCTGTTTCAGCATGACAATGCCCCCATGCACTAAGCGAGGTCCATACAGAAATGGTTTGTCGAGATCGGTGTGGAAGAACTTGACTGGCCTGCACAGAGCCCTGACCTCAACCCCATCGAACACTTTTAGGATGATGTGGAACGCCGTCTGCGAGCCAGGGCTAATCGCCCAACATCAGTGCCCAACCTCACTAATGCTCGTGGCTGAATGGAAGCAAGTCCCCACAGCAATGTTCCATCTGGTGGAACATCTAGTGGAAAGCTTTCCCAGAAGAGTGGAGGCTGTTATAGGAGCAAAGGGGGGACCAACTCCATATTAATGCCCATGATTTTGAAATGAGATGTTCGACGAGCAGGTGACCACATACCTTTGGTCATGTAGTGTAGCTACCAGTGGTGTAAAGTAAAGTATAAATACCTTAAAGTACTACTGAAGTAGTTTTTTTATGTGTACTTTAATTTATTATTCATATTTTTGACTACTTTTACTTTTCTACATCCCTAAAGAAAATAATGTACTTTTTACTCCATACATTTTCCCTGACACCCAAAAGTACTCGTTACATTTTGAATGATTAGCAGGACAGGAAAACGGTGAGAACATCCCTGGTCCTCCCTACTGCCTCTTATCTGGCGTGCTCACAAACACACATGCTTAGTTTGTAAATTATGTCAAAGTGCTGGAGTGTGCCACTGGCTATCTGTAAATCTGGTTTGCTTAATATAAGGAATTTGAAATAATTTATACTTGTACTTTTGATACTTAAGTATATTTTAGCAATTACATTTACTTTTGATACTTAAGTATATTAAAAACCAAATACTATGACTTTTACTCAAGTTGTATTTTACTGGGTGACATTCACTTTTACTTGAGTCATCTATTAAAGTATCTCTATATTAAGGTCAAGTATGACCATTTTGCACTTTTCCACCACTGATAGCTACTGTAACTATTTAGCTTCTTGTACCCGTTGTTGGCGCTTGTTGACCCGCAGTGTTGTGCCAGTCCCGCTTGATCTGGTGCGATTCAGAATGGCCATCCACGATCTGTTTGCATCGCCAGACTCAACCCATTGTCCCGTTGTTGGCTTTCCATAAAGGGTTCATCAGGCCCACTCAGGGTCGATCCCCTATCACGCAGATGGCTTAGGGGGCTGCTGTATGCGTTTCCACCAATTCCCTTTCCCCCTCAGGTAGGGAGGACGATCAGTCTCGAGAGCGCATCTTTTCTACTTGTTGCTCCACTTTGGCCACAGCAACCATGGGAACTCCCTCTCCGGGCAGACCTCCTTTCACAAGCGAAAGACAAGCTTTGGCTCCCCAATCCCAGCATACTGAAGTTGTTGGTGTGGTCCCTGAACATGACCTCCGTGTAGCTGCAGTGTTGTCCTTCTTGGTAATTGATCAAATTCAGGCAACCAGGGAATCCTCTATCTGAACCCTGTATTAAGTGGAATGTCCTCAGGATAAGGTGTCGACCATGCAGAATTGCCTTTTCCTCTCCAATTTCTGTCATTTTGACTTTCCTCCAGGAGCTTCTGGCTGCCGGGAAGTCCCCATCTAAACTCAGCAAAAAAAGAATCGTCCCCTTTTCAGGACCCTGTCTTTCAAAGATAATTTGTAAAACTCCAAATAACTTCACAGATCTACATTGTAAAGGGTTTAAACACTGTTTCCCATGCTTGTTCAATGAACCATAAACAATTAATGAACATGCACCTGTGGAACGGTCGTTAAGATACTAACAGCTTACAGATGGTAGGCAATTAAGGTCACAGTTATGAAAACTTAGGACACTAAAGAGGTCTTTCTACTGACTCTGAAAAATACCAACATCTCATCTGCGTGAACGTGCCTTAGGCATGCTGCAAGGAGGCATGCGGACTGCAGATGTGACCAGGGCAATAAATTGTAATGTCCGTACTGTGAGATGCCTAAGACAGAGCTACAGGGAGACAGGATGGACAGCTGGGTCCGTCATGGTCTGGGGCAGTGTATCACAGCATCATTGGACTGAGCTTGTTGTCATTGCAGGCAATTTCAAAGCTGTGCATTACAGGGAAGACATCCTCCTTCCTCATGTAGTACCCTTCCTGCAGGCTCATCCTGACATGACCCTTCAGCATGACAATGCCACCAGCCATACTGCTTGTTCTGTGTGTGACTTCCTGCAAGACAGGAATGTCAGTGTTCTGCCACGGCCAGCGAAGAGCCCGGATCTCAATCCCATTGAGCATGTCTGGGACCTGTTGGATCGGAGGGGGAGGGCTAGGGCCATTCCCCCCAAAATACTGACTGTTACTTTTGATTTTGACTCCCCCTTTGTTCAGGGACACATTAATCCATTTCTGTTAGTCACATGTCTGTGGAACTTGTTCAGTTTATGTCTCCGTTGTTGAGTCTTAAGTTCACACAAATATTTACACATGTTAAGTTTGCACACAATAAACAAAGTCGACAGTGAGAGGACATTTCTTTTTTTGCTGAGTTTACATTGAAAGGGTATAGGGCAGCCACCTCTATAGCTCATAACCAGGGACACACCCTTTAGTTTCGAAATTCATGAAAGTTGCCCGCAGGCTACGGCCATCCAAGGCCCCTTCAGTACCCTCATTGGAACTAGACGATCACTTATAAGTCCACCATTTGAGCCCCTGTCTTCACTTGAGCTATGTGAGCTCTCTGTCAAGACGGCTTTTTATTGACTATTGTTTCAGCCAAGAGTGTTGGAGAATTGCATGCTTTTTCTACCTATCCTTCATACCTCACTTTAGCAGAAGATGGATCTAAGGCAGTGCTTTGGTTAAATCCAGCATTCTTACATAAAGTGCTTTCATCGTCACATGCTAACCAGACCCTAACAACGCGAAACTCCATCTTAACTCCTCTTCCATAGTTACTTTCCTCAAAAGTATGTATGTAAGTGTAACGGATGTGAAATGCTAGCTTAGTTAGCGGTGCGCGCTAAATAGTGTTTCAATCGGTGACGTCACTTGCTCTGAGACCTTGAAGTAGTAGTTCCCCTTGCTCTGCAAGGGCTGCGGCTTTTGCGGAGCGATGTGTAACGATGCTTCGTGGGTGACTGTTGTTGATGTGTGCAGAGTGTCCCTGGTTCGCGCCCGGGTATGGGCGAGGGGACGGTCTAAAGTTATACTGTTACATAAGGGACCTAGTTTCAGGCGTTTCTTTTACGCCTGCTACGTTAGGTAACTGCATACAATCATACTCCCCACCCAGAAACAAAATGCTATTTATCATGAAATGTCTTGATGTGAATATGTATTTATTTTTTGGATTTTGGGGCTTTACCTGGCTCATCACACTCTAGCGACAGCTTGTGGCGGGCCGGGTGCCAGAACGAGCAGTATGGCTGGTGGCATTGTCATGCTGAAGGGTCATGTCAGGATGAGCCTGCAGGAAGGGTACTACATGAGGAAGGAGGATGTCTTCCCTGTAATGCACAGCTTTGAAATTGCCTGCAATGACAACAAGTTCAGTCCAATGATGCTGTGATACACTGCCCCAGGGTGTGTTCGATCTTGTCTCATTGCTGAAACTCCCCAACGAGCTCGGGAGAGACGAAGATCGAGTCATGCATCCTCCGAAATATAACCCGCCTAACTGCGCTCTTTAACACCCGCAAGCCGCATCAATGTGTCAGAGGAAACGCCGTTCAGCTGGTGATCGGAGTCTGTTTGTCAGGCACCCGGCCCGCCACAAGCAGTCGCTAGAGTGCGATGAGCCAGGTAAAGCCCCAACGGCCAAACCCGGGTCTGTAGTAACTCCTCTAGCACTGCGATGTAGTGCCTTATACCCATACGCCACTCGGGAGGTTCCCATATTTGCACATTTTAAGTGGGAAATTCAAGCAAGGAACAATAGTACACACATTTCAGAACTCATGCACAGATATGCACCCATGTATTGCAATAATGAATATGAACACTCTTAAATGATCAAAATAGTTGTAGCAAAATTCATAGAAAAATGATCTGAGCCTCTCAGGCTACACAATATCCATAAATAGTCAGTCATCAAAGTCCCGTTAAAAAATGCTGGTGTGCAAACGTAAGTGTAGTCATGCTAATGTGCTGTAACTTGAGTTCTCTCCCCATCCAATAAGGTCTGCGTGGGGTTCCAGCTTGTAAACTGTCCCATCTTTAATATCCTTTTGTGTGGCATCCGTGAGAAATAACTTGATAAGACTAAAGTGGGAATAAGTGCCCTTTATTTCTCTCAACGGCTTACTCCCTATTGTCCTCATCAGCTGTTATAGGATGATCCATAGCTGGTGTGCGTTGGTGAAGCCTCAGAGCCATTTGACATCTGGCCTGTTTTCATCTCCTCCTGACCGGTTGTGATTCGACTAGACTCCTGCAGGCCCAGGCCTGTGGTCTCAATGGGCAACAGCATGGATGCTCCTGTGGCCAGCAGGCAAAAGATGCAGTACACAGACAGTGTGAGGTACACAGACTTCTTGAGCAGCACCTGTATGGGCCAAAATAGCTGGAGGTTAGCAGTGCTGGGGAGCCAGAGGGCTGGGAGTCCTCTGAGGGGGCAGGGTGTCTTCATCCGAATGAAGTAAAACAAGGTCATGATTACCTGTGACACAAAGGGAGTTAGAAGGGCACCCACCCTGGCCATCCCACTGCAGGTCCCAATGCCCAGAGCTCTGGTGGCTGTGGGATATACCTACAGAAAAAAATCATTTATACAAAAAGTCCTCAACAGCAGAAGCTGTGGTTTTGGATGTCAAGTACCTACTGATGGAGAAAAAAAATGCTTACCTCAGGCGTGTAGACATAAGCAACTTGGAACCCCCCAGTGATGAATGCTCTGGCGATGAAGATGAAGACTGTCAGAGCTACCCTGTAGACCAAGTGTATGAGACATCAGCAGAGCATGAACACAGCTGTCGCCCCCCCACGCAGCGTTAAGAGAATGGATGAAGCCAAATCAGTGACTAACTGGGCCAGTTCAGATTGAAGGCCCTTGATTACCAAGGTTCGCCAATCTTGGACCTGGTCAAGGTGAAGAGTGCACTTACCTTCCAACACAAGCGTACAGGGGCAGAATGCACACAGAGAACATCAGGAAACACATTGCCATGCTTTTCTTCCTGCCAATCCGATCGATCAAAAACAATGTCACAAAAAGACCTGCAGAGACAGGAGAAGAAAGAAATGGGACATACAGAATGTCCCACTCAGCACATCAACAAAACACAAGATTCAGTTCCGTTAAATTACTGCTGAACAGTATCTATGGTATATAAATGCCTTAAATATCATTCACCTGGAAATTCAGCTAAGGTGGTCCAGAGTAGGTCTTTGTAGTCATCTAATGTCAAGTATTTGCATTCCAGGTTGCACTTTGGCTCAGTCTTTGCACCTTGGGTGATGACTGGAGGTACATATTTTTTTAAGTCAAAGGTTCTAAAAGAGCAACTAGAAGGGCAGGCTTGCAGGACTGTTTACCATGTTTGATCGCTAGGGCGGTGCAGGAGTTTCTCCTTAAGACTATCAAAAAGGGAAGTTTCAACCTTTCAGAGTAACATGCAGACCAGCTGTCACTCACCACCACATGCATCTCCTGCCTGGAATAGCTCAGTGGTCAGGAGGACCAAGCCATAGTAGGAGAAGGCATTGGCAAACCTGAGACAGAAACCATACAAACACAGATCACACAAAGGGACCAACTCTGGGTTTCTGAGGTTCTATGAACTGGGAGGACGGGGTGCAGTGGTTGAGCTAATGAGATGCCTGTATAATGAGAGCAAAATCGACCTACCATATAAACCACAGGAGAAGGGTGGTTCTGCGATATTGAGGAGTTAAGAGATCTCGGATCCTACCACGCTCCTCCTGCTTTACAAATATATAAAAAGCACACCCGAGCGATTGTCGTGAATACACAAAAAGTTGTCAGCTAAGATGGTCTCGGATAAACATATACCACATGAATGCACACACCACACCAATTATACGGTTTCACCTGTTTATTGGCAATAAGCTTCCCAAGAGGCATGGTCTTCCCATTGTCAGCAGCGATGAGTCTTAACGTTCTCATAGCATTTTCCCTGTTTCCCGAAAGCACATCAAAGCGGGGACTCTCAGGCAGCCACTGTATCAGACGCAGACACGTGCATATGACACACTTCATCCACGACCTATGTGTTCAGTATCAACCACCTTTGTGCTGCATGTCAACCATTGTCTCGGAACCATAGGTACTGCAGGGCTCAGTTCAGTCGTAATACTTACAAAACAGAAGATAACAAAGACCACCAGGGGTGCAGTAGACAGGCCAAGCAGCCACCGCCAGCCCATGGTAGGCATGATCCAGATGGCCAGAAGGACCTCAAACACAGCGCCTAGGGCCCAGAATATCTGATGGCCGCCAAGACAAGAGGATTAAGCACTGTAGGATGGAACGCTACTCCAGAAATGGTTTATTTTCTTATGAGATAAAAACTAATGCAATAGAACAAATATGATTAAAGGCCAGTGGACAGAAAGTACCTGAATCAGCATAATGCAGGTGGCCCTTGACTTCCTTGGGAGGAACTCGGAGTACAACGTCACCCTGAAAGAAGGTGTCCATTAATGAACCTAAAAATGACTTTCCTACCTGATGCAGAGCACAACTATGGGGAATTCAAATAAGCACGGCACACAACATTAACTTCTACAGGTAATAGGGTTGCCCGGTATTGGTCAGAAAATTCAACCGTTACCTTGGCTATAAAATAGAAGGTTCCACAGCATCAGTTACATTCAGTACAAAATAAACTACTAACAGTCAGCATTTTATCAACAAAAGGCAATATTTTCTGGTCCTGAATCATTGAGTCTGGAACCAGTTCTATCAATCAGACTCAGGGCTAAAAATACATTTTGTTTTGTTCCTGGTTGGAGCGTTATTGTTGCTCTGCCATCTTCACAGGTCTAACTGTCCCAAGAGAGAATGTCAGTGTGCTACAATAACAGCGTTCTGTTAATTCAGCCTGATCAGCTCCACTGCAGATAAACCACATTTAGGAAAGGTTCAACTCGGATTGAGAGACTAACGCAGTCATTTCAAAGACAACAGTCATTTCAACAGTACTTTACAGTGCATCTCCATGATACTGTTAAAGTGGCATTTAGGGTGAATTTATGATGATCGTCTTTCATGTACGACTGTTATCATCTTGGAAATCTGGACAGTGACGTTGTTGTACAACAAAGTCTGATGTGTTCTATTCCACTGTATTGCAACAGAGTGCGGCACTGAGGAAGCCAGGTGTGCTGTATGTGCCTTATGGAGTACATCACTCACGACTGTGGGGCTCCTCCAATGCCAAAGCCCACCAGGCCGCGCAGCACCATGACCCAGCCATACGCCGGGGAAAAGGCACTGAGGAAGCCGTAGTATAGGACCCACATCATGCACATCGTCAGGCCCTGTTCACCACAGAAATACACAGTGTACAAGACATTAGGAACACCTTCCTAATACTGACATTTTGTCCTCAGAACAGCCTCAATTCCTAGGGGCATGGACTCTACAAGGTGTCGAAAGCGTTCCACAGGGATGCTGGCTCATGTTGACTCCAATGCTTCCCACAGTTGTGTCAAGTTGGCTGGATGTCCTTTGGGTGGTGGACCATTCTTGATACCCATGGGAAACTGTTGAGCGTGAAAAACCCAGCAGTTGGCATCCAATACGTTGCATTACTGCCCCCAACTGAACCATAAAAATAAATCCATTATACTTCGTAATACAAAATAAAATAACATCCTTCAAACTAACCCTACACTCACAAGCCATGTCTCAATTGTTTCAAGACATAAAAATCCTTATTTAACCTGACTCCTCCCTTCCATCTATACTTACAGTCCGCCATTAAACTCAGAAGAAGAAGATATGAATTGCATAGGTGTGCCATTCAGAGGGTGAATGGGCAAGGCAAAAGATTTTAAGTGCCTTTGAACAGGGTATGGTAGTAGGTGCCTGGCGCACCAGTTTGGGTCAAGGACTGCAACACTGCTGGGTTTTTCACACTCAACAAGGGCAGCAGGTAGCCTAGTGGTTAGAGTGTTGGACTAGTAACTGAAAGGTTGCAAGATTGAATCCCCGAGATGACAAGGTAAAAATCTGTCGTTCTGCCCCTGAACAAGGCAGTTAACCCACTGTTCCTAGGCCGTCATTGAAAATACAAATTTGTTCTTAACTAACTTGCCTAGTTAAAATAAAGATAACACTGAAGTGTATTTAACAGGTGGGATCATAGCTTTCACCTGATCAGTCTATGTCATGGAAAGAGCAGGTGTTCCTAATGTTTTACACACTCAGTGTATTTCACCATCAACATGACCAAATCATAGCCGTAAGATCTCAACCTTGTAGACATGTTAAACAATTGCAGACTGAAACTTACTACTTTTCTGCCGTACTTGTCAGATATATTTCCCCATAGAGTCGAGCTGAACATCATCCCAATGAACACCACCTGAGAGAGAAGAAGTGACCTGATGACATCACTGGAACATTGACACCCAATGCATGATGATTACTACAAATACTATCCTATTCAAATGTTGGCTGTATGCCTTCAGCATTTCCTCTCTAGCTGGTGGCTACCCTCACAAGCCTATATGATTAGGTCTGATGTGATGACGACGACATGGCGTAAGCAAACCCTTGCGATAAAGCTTATGAGAGAATAACCCCAGTCTCGATGCCTGAGAGGTAATGTTTTGGTGACAGAATGAGACTGACCGATGTTAGCATAGCCACCTTCCAGCTGGGCAGCATCCACTCACAGTGCAACTGAGGGGATATGACGCTCAGGATCATCATCTCCATGGCGTCCGCCATCTACAGTAAACACAACACGAGGGTCAGTGAGAGCAGCTCATGATTAGAAGGGGTTGTTGTTCCACAAATTAAAAAGATTTAAGGTCATGTCGGTCATTTGGAATCAATCCCACTCTCTCACCCATGACAGTCCAGTAAGGATAGAAAGCTTCCACTGAAACTTTCCAAAGCCAATGGCCTCCACTGCATCCTCCACTGTAAAGGTATCTGACAGGGCAGAGAGAAAGATGTGGTCAAGTTATAATAAAATCCCAAAACAACATATTACATGTTCTATCGTTCACAAACTTTCCCATACATGCTGCTTTTTCTACATCAGACCAGGAATGACTTCATTCATAATTCGTTCAGAATGGCTCTGAACGAACTTTATTTAACTCTTTGCAAACTGGAAAACATTTATCCGGAGGCTGCATTCATTGTAGCTGGGGATTTTAACAAAGCCAATCTGAAAACAAGACTCCCTAAATTTTATCAGCATATCGATTGCGCAACCAGGGGTGGTAAAACCTTGGATCATTGTTACTCTAACTTCCGCGACGCATATAAGGCCCTGCCCCGCCCCCCTTTCGGAAAAGCTGACCACGACTCCATTTTGCTGATCCCTGCCTACAGGCAGAAATTAAAACAAGAGGCTCCCACGCTGAGGTCTGTCCATCGCTGGTCAGACCAAGCTGACTCTACACTCCAAGACTGCTTCCAGCACGTGGACTGGGACATGTTTCGTATTGCGTCAGATGGGAATATTGACGAATACGCTGATTCGGTGTGCGAGTTCATTAGAACGTGCGTCGAATATGTCGTTCCCATAGCAACGATAAAAACATTCCCTAACCAGAAACCGTGGATTGATGGCAGCATTCGCGTGAAACTGAAAGCGCGAACCACTGCTTTTAATCAGGGCAAGGTGTCTGGCAACATGACTGAATACAAACAGTGCAGCTATTCCCTCCGTAAGGCTATCAAACAAGCTAAGCGTCAGTACAGAGACAAAGTGGAATCTCAATTCAATGGCTCAGACACAAGAGGCATGTGGCAGGGTCTACAGTCAATCACGGACTACAAGATGAAATCCAGCCCAGTCACGGACCAGGATGTCTTGCTCCCAGGCAGACTAAATAACTTTTTGCCCGCTTTGAGGACAATACAGTGCCACTGACACGGCCTGCAACGGAAACATGCAGTCTCTCCTTCACTGCAGCCGAGGTGAGTAAGACATTTAAACGTGTTAACCCTCGCAAGGCTGCAGGCCCAGACGGCATCCCCAGCCGCGCCCTCCGAGCATGCGCAGACCAGCTGGCCGGTGTGTTTACGGACATATTCAATCAATCCCTATACCAGTCTGCTGTTCCCACATGCTTCAAGAGGGCCACCATTGTTCCTGTTCCCAAGAAAGCTAAGGTAACTGAGCTAAACGACTACCGCCCCGTAGCACTCACTTCCGTCATCATGAAGTGCTTTGAGAGACTAGTCAAGGACCATATCACCTCCACCCTACCTGACACCCTAGAACCACTCCAATTTGCTTACCGCCCAAATAGGTCCACAGACGATGCAATCTCAACCACACTGCACACTGCCCTAACCCACCTGGACAAGAGGAATACCTATGTGAGAATGCTGTTCATCGACTACAGCTCGGCATTCAACACCATAGTACCCTCCAAGCTCGTCATCAAGCTCGAGACCCTGGGTCTCGACCCCGACCTGTGCAACTGGGTACTGGACTTCCTGACGGGCCGCCCCCAGGTGGTGAGGGTAGGCAACAACATCTCCTCCCCGCTGATCCTCAACACGGGGGCCCCACAAGGGTGCGTTCTGAGCCCTCTCCTGTACTCCCTGTTCACCCACGACTGCGTGGCCACGCACGCCTCCAACTCAATCATCAAGTTTGCGGACGACACAACAGTGGTAGGCTTGATTACCAACAACGACGAGACGGCCTACAGGGAGGAGGTGAGGGCCCTTGGAGTGTGGTGTCAGGAAAATAACCTCACACTCAACGTCAACAAAACTAAGGAGATGATTGTGGACTTCAGGAAACAGCAGAGGGAACACCCCCCTATCCACATCGATGGAACAGTAGTGGAGAGGGTAGCTAGTTTTAAGTTCCTCGGCATACACATCACAGACAAACTGAATTGGTCCACTCACACTGACAGCGTCATGAAGAAGGCGCAGCAGCGCCTATTCAACCTCAGGAGGCTGAAGAAATTCGGCTTGTCACCAAAAGCACTCACAAACTTCTACAGATGCACAATCGAGAGCATCCTGGCGGGCTGTATCACCGCCTGGTACGGCAACTGCTCCGCCCTCAACCGTAAGGCTCTCCAGAGGGTAGTGAGGACTGCACAACGCATCACCGGGGGCAAACTACCTGCCCTCCAGGACACCTACACCACCCGTTGTTACAGGAAGGCCATAAAGATCATCAAGGACATCAACCACCTGAACCACTGCCTGTTCACCCCGCTATCATCCAGAAGGCGAGGTCAGTACAGGTGCATCAAAGCTGGGACCGAGAGACTGAAAAACAGCTTCTATCTCAAGGCCATCAGACTGTTAAATAGCCACCACTAACATTGAGTGGCTGCTGCCAACACACTGTCATTGACACTGACCCAACTCCAGCCATTTTAATAATGGGAATTGATGGGAAATTATGTAAATATATCACTAGCCACTTTAAACAATGCTACCTTATATAATGTTACTTACCCTACATTATTCATCTCATATGCATATGTATATACTGTACTCTACAACATCGACTGCATCCTTATGTAACACATGTATCACTAGCCACTTTAACTATGCCACTTTGTTTACTTTGTCTACACACTCATCTCATATGCTGCTCTGTACCATCACTCATTCATATATCCTTATGTACATGTTCCTTATCCCCTTACACTGTGTATAAGACAGTAGTTTTGGAATTGTTAGTTAGATTACTTGTTGGTTATCACTGCATTGTCGGAACTAGAAGCACAAGCATTTCGCTACACTCGCATTAACATCTGCTAACCATGTGTATGTGACAAATAAAATTTGATTTGATTTGATTTGAACCATACGTAGAATGTATGCACGCATGACTGTAAGTCGCTTTGGATAAAAGCGTCTGCTAAATGGCATATATTATTATATTATTATGATCAGAAATGGTCACTAAATCAATGTAACAATTGAACAAGCGCAAACGTGATATTAGGTGCTGAATGAGGATGTCAGAAGAGTATTCTAGTTGAGAGAGATTGATTGGTTGTTTAACTGGCATAGACGTTTGTGTATAATTAGTGTTAATTGGATGAAAAGTTGGGTAACATTCAAGATAACAATGCCACATGTTGAAAATAAATGTATAGGTGTTCTCGTATCAATAAGTAATGGTAAACTGAGAAATAGTGTTGGTGAATTGAGTGGACAGTGGTTTAGTCAAGCTCAAACGTTGGGAGACTTTGTATGGTTCAGTATTTAGTTTGAATAGCATATTTTCATAAATCCATGGCTTCAAGAGCATCGTGTAATTCTAAACGACGAATGAGCAGCAAATAGATGTGGACGAAACAAAATATAAATCAGTATGTGAAACCTTCAGTGGGGTCCTGTCTTGTCCTGCGCTCCCCGAGGTCCACAGTCTGCATCCCCGTGGTGTACACCTCATAGTCTCCACACTGCTCCTCCTCATCATGACGCAGACTGTCTCCCGCTGTGCCTCGAAACGTCACCACACTGAAACCAAACCAAATCTTAAACAATACAGAGAAAGCAATAGATCGAGAGAATGACAACATCCTGATGTGACTTCCTGAACGTCATTGGTTTATTCCATACTGAATCTACTGTATTGTCCGTGACGACTATTCAATAGGCTACTCAAACTACTGCACATTGAGAAAAGATGTGACTAAACTGAATAAAAAGAAGACGAAACACTACTATGAAACAAATAAAGACTGAAAATAAGAAGATTTGATGCACCTTAAATGAAATGTTGGGCAAAAAGGTCAACTCAGCTCCATCATTCATTGAATTAGATGGCTCATTCATCACAGAACCCACTGATATTGGCAAATACTTTGATGATTCTTTTCATTGGCAAGATCAACAAACTTAGGCATGACATGCCAGCAACAAACACTGACACTACACATCCAAGTATAACTGATCAAATTATGAAAGACAAGCATTGTAATTTTGAATTCTGTAAAGTGAGTGTGGAAGAAGTGACAAGCCACCGGGGTCTGACAACTTTGATAGAAAATTACTGAGGATAGCGGACGACATTGCCACATCTTCAATCTAAGCCTACTAGAACGTTTGTGCCCTCAGGCCTGAGGGAAGCAAAAGTAATTACGCTACACAAGAATAGTAAATCCAACTTTACTGGCTCAAACAGCCGATCAATCAGCCTTAGTAAACCTTTAGAAATAATTGTGTTTGACCAGATACAATGCCATTTTACTGTAAACAAATTGACAACATACTCTCAGCATGCTTATAGGGAAGGACATTCAACAAGCACGGCACTTACACAAATTACCAGTGATGGAAAAAGTACCCAATCTACATACTTGAGTAAAAGTGAAAGTCACCCAGTAAAATACTACTTGAGTAAAAGTCTAAAAGTATTGAGTTTTAAATGTACTTAAGTATCAAAGTAAAAGTATAAATCATTTAAAATGTCTTACCAGACAACATGATTTTCTTGTTTTTTAAATTTACGGATAGCCAGGGGCACAGCTCAACACACAGACATAATTTACAAACGAAGCATTTGTGTTGAGTGAGTCCACCAGATGTTCTCTTGATAAGTGTGTGAATTAGACAATTTTCCTTTCCTGCTAAGCATTCAAAATGCAACGAGTGCTTTGGGTGTCATCGAAAATGTAAGGATTACATTATTTTCTTTAGGAATGTAGTGGAGTAAAAGTAAAAGTTGTCAAAAATATAAATAGTAAAGTAAAGTAGAGATACCCCAAAAACGACTTAAAAGTACTCAAAAGTATTTTTACTGAAGTACTTTAGACCACTGTAAATGACTGATCATTGGCTGAGAGAAATTGATGATAAAAAGATTGTGTGAGCTGTTTTGTTTGACTTTAGTGCAGCTTTTGACATTATTGATCATAGTCTGCTGTTGGAAAAACGTATGTGTT
Organism: Oncorhynchus gorbuscha; assembly: GCF_021184085.1. Taxonomy (NCBI): domain Eukaryota; kingdom Metazoa; phylum Chordata; class Actinopteri; order Salmoniformes; family Salmonidae; genus Oncorhynchus; species Oncorhynchus gorbuscha. Next base: position 47,922,789 of record NC_060183.1, on the reverse strand, counting down.
ATGGCTTTACACCCCTGTTATATCAGAACACAGAGGGTGTTCTTTAATGGAAGCCTCTCCAACATAATCCAGGTAGAACTAGGAATTCCCCAGGGCAGCTGTCTAGGCCCATTACTTTTTTCAATCTTTACTAATGACATGCCACTGGCTTTGAGTAAAGCCCGTGTCTATGTATGCGAATGACTCAACACTATACACATCAGCTACGACAGAGAGTCTAATCACTGCAAGACTTAACAAAGAGCTGCAGTTAGTTTCAGAATGGGTGGCAAGGAATAAGTTAGTCCTACATATTTCAAAAACTATGATTTGGGACAAATCATTCACTATACCCTAAACCTCAACTAAATCTTGTAATAAATAATGTGGAAATTGAGCAAGCTGAGGTTACTAAACTTCTTGGACTAACTCTGGATTGTAAACTGTCATGGTCAAAACATATTGATACAACAGTAGCTAAGATTTTTAACAACACTATCAACAGGGCAGATCCTACAGGTTCTAGTTTGTTCGCACCAGTCGTGTGGTCAGATACCACAGAGGGATCTCTGAAAATTACAATTGGTTCAGAATAGGGCAGCACAGCTGGCACTTAAATGTACATGGAGAGCTAACATTAATAATATGCACGTAATTCTCTCATGGCTCAAAGTGGAGGAGAGATTGACTTCATCACTACTTGTTTTTGTAAGAAGTGTTGACATGCTGAATGCACTGAGGTGTCTGTTTAAACTACTAGCACACAGCTCAGACACCCATGCATACCCCACAAGACATGACACCAGAGGTCAAGAACAGAATATGGGAGGCACACAGTACTACGTAAAACCATGGCTACATGGAACTCTATTCCACATCAGCTAACTGCAGTAGAATCAGAAGCAGCCAATGGGGATCCTTAATAAATACAAATATAAATGACAGCAACTGGAATCAATCTACTGATAACATGGCAAGCCCAGAGTACCTGGGTCATTCCAGCAATTGGGTGCCTTTTGAGTAGTGTAACTTGATTAAAAAAACAAACATTTGATTTCACCTCATTTTAACATTCTGTCATAAAGAGCACATGTTCAACTAAATAGAAAAGCATGTTTTCCCATCTCAAGAGGTAAGTGCCTATTAAGTGCCAAATAAAGTAACAGCGTTGACTGCAACAGGTTTAATATTTCATCAGACAACAGCCATAAATCCCCATGTGACGAGACGTTTATTGTGTGCAACACGGAAGCGCAATTGAAAGTAAGCTTCACAATAAAAAAATAAAAAAATCGTACATTTCTAGCCTATTTATGGGTAACACGGTTGACATGTTATCTCCGACCCACTCACTTTTCCACCACAAAATACCAGAACATGGCCAAAAACAGTAGAACCAGCTCACCTGCTTTTACACTATGGTTTGACGGAGCTGCTCTTCCTCCCGGGGAAGGACTGCCCGTTCCATGATCTCGCCATCACGGTTGACAACTCCATTGTGTCCTCCTCCCAGAGCGCTAAGAACCTTGGCGTGATCCTGGACAACAAACTGTCGTTCTCAACTAACATCAAGGCGGTGGCCCGTTCCTGTAGGTTCATGCTCTACAACATCCGCAGAGTACGACCCTGCCTCACACAGGAAGCGGCGCAGGTCCTAATCCAGGCACTTGTCATCTCCCGTCTGGATTACTGCAACTCGCTGTTGGCTGGGCTCCCTGCCTGTGCCATTAAACCCCTACAACTCATCCAGAACGCCGCAGCCCGTCTAGTGTTCAACCTTCCCAAGTTCTCTCACGTCACCCCGCTCCTCCGCTCTCTCCACTGGCTTCCAGTTGAAGCTCGCATCCGCTACAAGACCATGGTGCTTGCCTACGGAGCTGTGAGGGGAACGGCACCTCAGTACCTCCAGGCTCTGATCAGGCCCTACACCCAAATAAGGGCACTGCGTTCATCCACCTCTGGCCTGCTCGCCTCCCTACCACTGAGGAAGTACAGTTCCCGCTCAGCTCAGTCAAAACTGTTCGCTGCTCTGGCTCCCCAATGGTGGAACAAACTCCCTCACGACGCCAGGACAGCGGAGTCAATCACCACCTTCCGGAGACACCTGAAACCCCACCTCTTTAAGGAATACCTAGGATAGGATAAAGTAATCCTTCTCACCCCCTCCCCCCTTAAAATATTTAGATGCACTATTGTAAAGTGGTTGTTCCACTGGATGTCATAAGGTGAATGCACCAATTTGTAAGTCGCTCTGGATAAGAGCGTCTGCTAAATGACTTAAATGTAAATGTTTGATTAAAATAGATATTCAAATGTATTCTTGTTTTTAATATTTCTTTTTTAAAGGACTAGTTTCACCACATTAAAACAAGAGTTCAAGTAACAGGGTTGACCTTACAATGTGGGACAGATGTACATGAATCACTAATGAATCACACATGAAATAAATAATACTTATTTAGAAATTACTTTGTCAAACCAACTCAATAAATAGGGCTTTACAATAGTGGTAAAAACTTGGTTTTTTTTCGGGTTTAAGTGGGTTAAATCTTAATACAGAATTTGGTGACGTTAGCTGCCACGCCTTGATCTGCTTCACCTGTACTTGTCCTTGTCTCCACCCCTCTCCAGGTGTCACACACCTTCACCACTTTTCCCATGGTATTTATACCTATGTTTTCTGTCGGTCTGTGACAGTTTGTCTTGTTTGTTCAAGCCTGCCAGTGCTTTGTGTCTCAGCGCCTGCTTTTTCCCAGTCTCGCTTTTCTCACCCTCCTGGTTTTGATCCCCACCTGTCCTGACTCCAAATACAGATATGCATCTGTTGGTTACAGATACCTTTTTAACAAATGGGCCTCACAGTGGGCCCTCAGGAACTCGTCGTTTGTGCATTCCAATTGCCAATCGATAAAATGCAATTGTGTTTGCTGTCCATAATTTATGCCTGTCCATACCATAACCCCACTGCCACCATTGGGCATGCTGTTCACAATGTTGACATCAGCAAACCACTTTCCCACACAACACCATACACATGGTCTGCGGTTGTGAGGCCGGTTGGACGTACTGCCAAATTCTCTAAAACGACATTGGTAAATTAAAATGAAAATAAATTAAAATAAAATGAAATTAACAATTCTCTGGCAACAGCTCTGGTGGACATTCCTGCAGTTAGCAGGCCAATTGCACGCTCCCTCAAAACTTGAGACACCTGTGGCATTATGATGTGTAACATAAGTGCACATTTTAGTGGCCTTTTTTGTGCCCAGCACAAGGTGCACCTTTGTAATGATCATGCTCTTTCATACGCTTCTTGATATGGCTTTCAGGTGGATAGATTATCTTGGCAAAATATAAATACTCACTGACAGGGATGGAAACAAATTTGTGCACAACATTTTAGAGAAATAAGCCTTTTGTTTATATGGAACATATCTGGGATCTTTTATTTCAGCTCATGAAACATGGGACCAGCACTTTACATGTTGCGTTTACGTTTTTGTCCAGTGTATAACAGGATTTTAAAATTCAATATTGGTGCACAATTTCTACTTACAATATAACAGGGCACTCATTTCATGGAACGACCCAGCTATGCAAAGTATCCAGTTTTCTTCCCCCTATGATTCCCCTACAGGTATTATCTAACGGAACACTAGGTCAGTCACCTTGCACTTCAACTTATCGTTAAGTGGGATTCCATCAATATAAAACTTCAGTAAGCTAGAATTTATGAGATTTAGATATTTACTGTACCTGATTTCAGGATCCCTCCATTGCTGGTAACTTATGTTGGATGTTTCCCCCCAGTTGCTCATGTCTATAAGGCTGAAGGACAGGGACTGAGACCACCTGGTTTCAGGTGTTGTTGAGTTGGTTAAACCTGCTGGGGCATCTTCTATCTCAAATTACAGTCAGTCATCCAATAGGAATTAAGCCCTCAGGGAAGGGAGAGGGAGGAGTTAAATCTACTGTAAACAACCTTTTGGGAGAGGAAGGAAGAAGAATGTAATAGACAATGAACTTTAAACCATTGGCGTCATAGTGCCTAATTGTACCATTGTCACTACTATGTATTACGTATACATAAGGGTTATACAACCACTTTTACAAATGGTACTTGGGATATATACAGTATGGATATGAAAATAACCACTTTGTCGCAATACTCTAGACTGACAGTAGACGGTGCTCTTGCATCACACTAGTGCCTACCAAAGTGCACGATTGACATTCAAGTGAACCAGCTGAAAATTAGGGGGCGCTTATATTTGTCGTTTCACACAACTGTGTAACCTGTACAAGTGTGAGGTGCGATTTTTTTTGTGTGCATATCCCACTTTGCCCGAGACACCATCGGAGCGGGGTCACGGCCATCAGAGGGGTATAGCGGTCTGTCAGATTCATCTCAAGATTGAATTCTTTAGTAAGAATAGCAAATGGCATCGGTAAATATTTACGGTTAGACAAATAGACAAATCCATAGTAGGCACAGGAGTCTATTGTCAGGTTAAAGCCGGTGAATATGCTAAGGCTTTAATACTGTTACGTTAACAATCTTTAGTTAAATGTTTTTAGTATTTCTGAAATAATAGTCCTCTATATTACAAATATACAAATAATTGTAAGGCACGGCATCAAGTGTCATGTTTTGTCATATATTGTCTTGTCATTATGCTTTCCCTTCTGTTCGTTTCCCCCTGCTGGTCTTATTAGGTTCGTTCCCTTTTTCTATCCCTCTCTCTCCCCCTCCCTCTCTCTCTTCTCTCTATCATTTACATTTACGTCATTTAGCAGACGCTCTTATCCAGAGCGACTTATCGTTCCGTTCCTGCTCCCAGCTGTTCCTATTCCCCTAATCAATCATTTAGTCTTCCCACACCTGTTCCCGATCCTTTTCCCTGATTAGAGTCCCTATTTCTCTCCTTGTTTTCCGTTCCTGCCCTGTCGGATCCTTGTCTAGTGTTCACCGTGCTGTGTTTGTTTGTATCGCCCGGTCGTGTCGTGTTTCCCTCAGATGCTGCGTGGTGAGCAGGTGTCTGAGTCTGCTAAGTTCAAGTGCCTTCCCGAGGCAACCTGCAGTTCAAGATCAAGTCTCCAGTCGGTTCTCGTCATTACGAGTGGAAATTGTTTTATTTGATTGTATTTTTACTTTACTGGATTAAAGACTCTGTTTTCGCCAAGTCGCTTTTGGGTCCTCATTCACCTGCATAACATCAAGAGTCATTTGGAGCATTTACTCAGAGCATAGTAAATAAATACAAATGAACCAAAATAAATACACAGAAAATGCAGAGATAATGCCTACCTAGTAGTACTATAGTACTACAAACATAACCTATCAAGCTACAGTACCACAGTGAAATCCGGTAAAATAAAAAGCATTGTTTGCACAAGCTAGTAAATCAGTAAGACTTTTCCTCCATAAGGAATAGCCTAGATGACAGATTAGTTTCCCCGACAACGTCTACATATCTTCACAGAAACAAACATTGACTCCGGCTCTTGTAGAAATAAAGTGGCATTGCATTTTACCGCCGAAGATCCACACACACAAAAAACGCTTCATCCTCATCACTCCAAAAAGCTGACAGACGCAATCAAACATGCCCATGCTTGTTGATTTTGGCTGCTTCTTACGCGCTTTGGTGTTTAAACAGGAATCAGGAAAAGAAAACACACAAAAAAAACAGACATAAAAGGGGCGAGACATCCTGTCAGGTGCAGAAAAGTTCAGGATTCTCATACAGTTGGTGCGAGGACTTTCAGATTCAACAGTAATGATCTTCCCATAGTCTGTCCTGGTGTATTTCAGTGTTTAATACACTGTATATCAGTGTTTCACAGTCAAAGTCAGAGCTGGGTGATGGCCTGGCCCCTGGCCTCTGTGGTTGTGATGTACTGGGAGGGGACACCTGTCGGTCCACCAGGGGCTGTCCAGTGCTGGGGCCAGTCAGCTCACAGTCAGAGTGGTTAAAGGTACCCAGAGACTCCAGGCTGAAGCCCTCCTCCCTCATCTCCTCCCATAGGCTCCCTGAAAGACAGAAACAAACACATTATCACCAGTCTTCCCCATTACTGTCTGTTTTAAACTATCTGTTTTGATAAATGTGATCAACAAATATGGCATTTTGATTTTAAACATACGGTAACATCCCTCCTATCCTCATCAGAACCCACCGGCAAACTCCATGACACTGGAGTCCAGAGCGTCCACCTCGGCTGTGACGTCTGGGTGGAGGCTGTACAAGCTGTGGCTAAAGGGGTGTCTGTAGGGCTGCTGCTGGGGGAAGGGGCTGTGGGAGTAGTCTGGGACAGCATGGAGGGGAGGGGTCCGGGCGTGTACAGGGGAGCTGGGTTCTCCTAGGAGGGTGTGATTCTGGGCCTGGAGGTGGAAGGGGAGGGAGGACTGCAGATGTCCAGACAGCGGGGGATCACAGGGCATGGACAGGACACATGTCTTCCTGGGATCACAGGCCTTTCTCCGGCAGCCGTCCGGTCGGTCTGTGATCAGCCAATCCAGCTCATCTGAGAGCCAATACAAGAGCATTAGCTATAAACACTCATCAAGCAATATTATATAATGAATCAGAATGTTGCAATTATTGTCATGTTTCCATTCCCATCATCCCCTGCCAGGTCTCACCTGGGTTGGCCATGCTGTGGCGGATGGCAGTCAGGTCCTTGCGTTTCCACTTCTGCATCTCCTCCTCCATCTTGTTGATCTTGGCTGGGTTGAGGGCCCACAGACAGCCCTTACGAGAGGTAGAGGAGGAGCCTCCCTGCTTGTTCTCCTCCTTCTCAAAGCACTTGTTCAGAGACAGGTTGTGTCTCACAGAGTTCTTCCAGCCATCAGGCGCCGTCTGTAGGGTGGAGAACCATACATCAGTAAGACACATTATACTGATCATATACAATGTTGCTGATGTTCCCAAACTTCCACGAGCCCTGACAATCTCAGGTGTGTAAAGCAGTATCTCCCCGCTCCTCACCTTGAAGTAAGGGAAGTGCTCCTTCATGAAGCCGTAGATCTCACTGACAGGAAGGCTGCCTGTCCGGCTGTTCTTCAAGGCCATAGCAATCAGGCAGCTGGCAAAAACCGTCAAATATCATGCATTTTCGCTCACTTTCAATTGTTCTGACCACTAGTCTGCTTTACACACTGTATTAAAACTGCACCAATTAAATGTCAATGGAAAAAGGAGGGGCCAGTGTGTTAGTGTATCCTACCTGTAGGAGTAGATAGGTTTAGGGAAGGCCTTGGGTTGTTGTAGCAGATCCTGGTTGCTGTGGGGGTTGGTGATGCTCGTGACTGCTGCTTGCTGATCATACAGGTTCGGGTTATGGTAGGAGGTGCTGTTGTACAGGCTGCTGGGGGAATGCTGGGAAAAAGCAAAACAAGAGCCCTATTAGGCTGTCTTTGAATCAATTACAAGTGCTAAAAATCCTCTGCATCTCTCTGACATACAGTCTTATGTTCATAAGAGTTCAGAAACACTTCTGAAACAGTCAGTGGATGAGTTACCTGTTGCACAGCCTGAGCTGGGCTGTAGGCCTGCTGGGGGGAGTGGAAGTAGTGGGCTGGGGAGGACTGGTATTCTGAGGCAGGCACAGCAATTCCTGGCAATCCTGCCATCTGAAAGACAAAGACACACAGTAGGAGGGGAAGAACAGTGTTGATTTAAAAATTATCTACAATAATAAGACCCCAAGAAATACTTACAATTCCATTTTGATTGTTGAGGTGGTTCATTCCAATATAAGTGTTTAGCATATTGCTATGTGGAGGGGCCATGGTATTATGTCCTAGTGCTGAACTCATGTTGCTTTGCTGGTCTGAAAAAAAGAGTTTGTTTCAGGCCAGGTGTGTATACGTGTTTTTTGGCTTGTGTGTGTGTGTGTCTGTATTGTGTCTCACCTGTGTGTAGTTCCAGTATGCTGCTCTGGGGTCCTGCGTTGTTGAAGGCCAGTCTGCCTGTGGCCATCTGCTGCAGCCTGGGTACATCCACGGTGGTTAGCCAGGACAGAGACTGCAGGTCCCCCAGCTCCTCACTCTGTTGGGGCGGCTCAGTGGTCAGTAGCCTGACAGACACACACAATGAGCTGGTTACATCTACTGTAAGGGAGCTACGGGATAAACATATTCCTTATAATGTATATTGCCACTGCCCTCAGCTTATCGAGACAAGAGGTCACTGAAACTTTTGCTAACGTGCTATTCTTCTTTTTTCCCCGCTTATATTGAGTTGAAATGTAAAATAAACTGAACAAAACCATAAACAAAACATGCAACAATTTGAAAGATTTGACCGAGTTACAGTTCATTTAAGGGAATCAGTCATTTAAAATAAATTCATTAGGCCCTAATCTAATGATTTCACATGACTGGGAATACAGATATGGCTCTGTTGGTCACAGATGCCTTAAAAACAAAGTAGGGGCGTGGATCAGAAAACCAGTCAGTATCTGATATGACCACCATTTGCCTCATGCAGCGGGATCTCCTTCGCATAGAGTTGATCAGGCTGTTGACTGTGTCCTTTGGAATGTTGTCCCACTCCTCTTCAATGGCTGTGCAAAGTTGCTGGACATTGGCGGGAACTGGACACGCTGTCGTACACGTTGATCCAGAGCATCCCAAACGTGCTCAATGGGTGACATGCCTGGTGAGTATGCAGGCCATTGAAGAACTGGGACATTTTTCAAGTTACCAGGAATTGTTTAAAGATCATGGTGCCATGCATATGAGGTGATGGCGGCGGATGAATGGCACGACAATGGGCCTGCATACGGCACGACAACGGTATATCTCTTTATTATGCCTGCCCATAAAGTAACCCTACCGCCATCATGGGGCACTCTGTTCTAGAGGTCGACCGATTAATCGGAATAGCCGATTAATTAGGGCCGATTTCGGAAATCGGTATTTTTGGACACCGATTTGGCCAATTTTTAGTTATTTATTGTTTTGTTACACCTTTATTTAACCTTTATTTAACCTTTATTTAACTAGGCAAGTCGGTAAAGAACGCATTCTTATTTTCAATGACGGCCTAGGAACGGTGGGTTAAGTTAACTGCCTTGTTCAGGGGCAGAACGACAGATTTTTACCTTGTCAGCCCAGGGATTCAATCTTGTAACCAGTTAACTAGTCCAACGCTCTAACCACATGCCTCTCATTGCACTCCACGAGGAGCCTGCCTGTTCCGTAAATCCAGTAAGCCAAGGTAAGTTGCTAGCTAACATTAAACTTATGAAAAACAATCAATCAATCAATCAATCATAATCACTAGTTAACTACCCATGGTTGATGATATTACTAGTTTATCTAGCGTGTCCTGTGTTGCATATAATCGATGCGGTGTGTATCGTTGCTCCAATGTGTACCTAACCATAAACATCAATGCCTTTCTTAAAATCAATACACAGAAGTATGTATTTTTAAACCTGCATATTTAGCTAAAATAAATCCAGGTTAGCAGGCAATATTAACCAGGTGAAATTGTGTCACTTCTATTGCGTTCATTGCACACAGAGTCAGTGTATATGCAACAGTTTGGGCCGCCTAATTTGCCAGAATTTTACGTAATTATGACATAACATTGAAGGTTGTGCAGATGTGGGATTGGCCATCCGATAGAACGACGGGTAGATCGGGGATGTAACCATCTCCCTCCTCTGGAGCCCAGCAGGAATCGGAGGATCATCCTCGCTTCTCCTTTTGTTAATTCATGTCCATGTAACAGCAATATTTAGACTTATGGATGCCACCCGTTAGATAAAATACGGAATGGTTCCGTATTTCACTGAAAGAATAAATGCCTTTTTTTTTCGAGATGATAGTTTCCGGATCCTACCATGTTAATGACCTAAGACTCGTATTTCTGTGTGTTATCATGTTATAACTAAGTCTATGATTTGATAGAGCAGTCTGACTGAGCGATGGTAGGCACCAGCAGGCTCGTAAGCATTCATTCAAACAGCACTTTCGTGTGTTTGCTAGCAGCTGTTTATGACTTCAAGCCTATCAACTCCTGAGATT